>NC_133583.1:6626660-6949827 GCF_964106895.1 Numenius arquata | reverse complement strand
CAATTATTCACCTTGCAGCCTAGAACCCTCTTACTCCTTCCAGGTCCCCTTCCCATTGCCAGTGTATACAGAGGATCAGACCTATGATTTATGCCAGGGCAGTGTGTATAATATTCTCACTTTCATGTTATAAATGTTTAACAAATCCATAAGGTATCAAAAGAACTTGCAGAGGAGATTTACTAGGAAGGGCTTGTGGATAAACCTTTTGGACTTGGCTGGAAAGCAGACATATACAGTTTATTGCTTCCCCCTGCTGTGGAGTGACAATAGGTTAATTGTGGATTTTTCCTTAAAATAAAAGTTCCTCGCTTGGCAACTCAATCAAGTGTTATCTGTCATGCAGAGGTCTTGTGAAGGATTTATTCCCATTTTAAGTAATGTTTCGAAGGTGCACACTCCATATGGAATACGTTAGATAGACAGCAGCGAGGTTTGCTGGCATGTTAGCAGTGCTGGGGAAGGTGTGTGTCCTGTGGGCACTGGGGCTTGGTGACGGGGATCTTCTGCAGTTCAGTGGGGATCTGGTTTCCCCTTGCCCTCTTTTTCCCCTTACATGGCTCTGAAGGTCCTTGAGGAAGGGTTTTCCCAGCTTCCCCCACAGAGGGGCCAGGAGCATCACGGCAGAGGGGTCTCTGCCCGTTGGCAGGCGTCCAGCAGGAGAAGGACTCCACCTCCTTGTCTACCGGAGCAGAAAGCCATGGGCTCTCCCGGTGAGCATGGGGCAGAGATCCTGGTACAGATCCCAGCTTGGGTCCTTGGGTTGGTCTCGGCATAGCAGTCCCGAGTCCTTGTGGGGCTTGCTGGGGTAGCAGAGATGCTTTGAGCAGTTTTGGATCCCAGAGCTGGCGGCAGCCACTGCCAGTGTCTCGCTCTGGCCATGGCGGTTCCCAGCTCCTGGGCAGGGGGAATGAGGATGAGGCAAAGAACCGCTTCCTCCCTGGAAAAAAACTCCCTTCTGTGATGGGAACTGAATGACTGGGTAAAATAATATCATTTGGAAGCTGTGCTCTGCTTGGCTTTTGTATTTATTTATTTTTCAGTTGGCTGGACTCTTTCTCCTGCAAAAACAGCACCCAGAGACACGATAAGAGAGCAAAACGCTTGCAGGGCAAGTGCCTGCTCTGTTTGAACCTGTGTGTCACAGCCCTCTGCTGCCGGGAGCTGCCAGCTGATCGGGAGGTGGGTGCTGGCCCCCAGCCGCCCCGGCCTCTGGGGCAGCCCCTCCTGCTTTGCTTTAGGTTTTGGAAACTGTCCTCCTTGGAGACCATATCTGCGAGGGCTGGCATTTTCCACAGTGCCTGCCAAGGGGGGCTGTGCCGTGCGGATTAACGAGCGTGCGTGTGTTTCCCTGCAGCAGCCGCGGCGCTCGCCAGAGCACAGCCCGCTCTCCTGGGGGATTTGGCTTCTGTCACGCATCGGCCACCAGGACCAGAGCACCTTCCTTAGTGCTCTGCAGGTACCCCACTGCAAAGGGCGCTTTGCTCTGCCGCAAGCGAGCCAGGAGAAGTCCCCGTGGTGTTCTCAGGGGCTGGTGCGGAGCAGGAATTGCTTTTGCTGTGAATTTGCTCTCAGCGATGCCCTCTGTAACAGCCGTGGTCAGGTGAAGGCACCTGCTGCAAGCAGGTGTGAGCACAGTGCCATACCATTAGAGGGGCTTGGAGATCTGAAATGATGAACTGTGTGGAGTGAAAAAGCCAACCGAACAAAAAGCGACAACCTGAATGACTTAAGACCATTTTAATCTAGATCTACCTGTTACTGCAGCTGTAGCTCTGCAGCGTCAGGCGCCTCGGCACTGCCTCACCATGCTGCGTCTGGCCATGAGGCCATGCAGGTTCCCTTCTCCCCGGCACTCTGGGCATTGGGGCACATTCCCTGCAATTCCTGCCAGTCCTAGAAAGAGCAAAAACGTCCCCGTGTGCTACAAAGGAAACTCTGTAATGTGGGGGCGGAGGGAGGAAAGCCAAAAGTAGGGTTTCAGCTGCTTTTATGGAAGTACATTGTAATGACAGAGAAAATCCATCCCCTTTGGCCAAGGAGAGCTGGGTGTCTGTTAGGGCATCTCAGCATCACACCAGTGTAAGGTCTTTTTGGAGATGGGACCCTTCTCTGAGTGAAGTTGGTGGCCCTCAGCAGCAATGCTGGTGCCGTGTGACACTGGCACCATCGATGGCAGAAAAGAAGTCTGTTTTTTTTTCCACACAACGTATTTCCCTAAACTTTCTGACCTTGAAGTTTTCGTGCAGAGCTTTGGTATTTCATGTTCCCCAACTCGGTGAAAGATGAAACTTGGCGCGGAGCGGACAGGGCGCAGCAGGCGCGTTACTAATGGGATGTGGAAGTGCCATATGGTCCTGAAAAATCACTGTCAGCGAGACAACGTTGAGGAGCTCCCCCTCGGAGGGGAAGGGCAGGGAGAGGCAATTAATCATCTTCACCTCCTAATAAGTATGTGAGCTCTCGTACCAACCAGTGCTCTTGTTGGAAGAGGAAAAATTCAAAGCGCGTGATGCCCCGTAGCCCAGCCGATGCTCGGGCTGTTGCTGAGCAGAGGCTGCACCCCGCTGGGTTACAGTATGTCCATCTGAAAGCACCGAGAACCGGTGACAAACATGACAGGGGGTGGCTGTAAATGCTCCCTTGGGACAGGGATATTGTGTTTTACAGGGCTCCATCCGGGGCGTGAGGCTCGCAGCATCCCTGTCCCATCCCCACACTGGTCTCTGTGTCTGTGGGGCTACCGAGAGAAGTGTCCTCCTGGGGGGGTTCCAGCTGTAGAGCTTTCATTTCTTTTCAAATGTCTGAGGGGTCCGCAAAGCAAGGAAGACTTAATCCCCATGAGAACTCGACTGCATTGGCCTCGTGGGGCCCAAGTCCCCATTGGATCAGTCGTGCGAGTGTGATGCTCAGTAAACACATCCCCAAAGCCACCAGCTGCCTTTCCACTGCTGGAAAATCAGCAGCTCCTTGTTCTTTTATCTTTAAGCTCTGGCTGGCTGAAGTTGAAAGTGGTATCAGGCGAAAAAACTGTTTATTCAGGCTTTTCTTACTTTAACAGACTTCCCTTTGTCCTAAGCACCTCTATTTCACACATTCCCCTTTGCGGCCGAGTCTGCAGTACCGTCCTCTGGCCACAGACAGGCTCATACAACCCTTTCCGCTGTTTTAATTGTAAACTTGGTGTTACGCTGGAAAAGTCTCGAGCAAATCGTGTTTCAGCTCGTCCCTACTTCCATTGACCGTGGATAAAATAATACTTCCAAACCTCATAGCACTTCATAAATACCGCTGCCTGTGTAAAGAGCAGTAGGCGTTTTCCAGAGCCCTGTTTGCCAGGCCAGGGAAATCTGGGATATTTATTGGGAAGCTGCAGCTGGATCTGTCCCTGCCCGTGGTGCCAGCAGTTGCTGTTTGCTGGGGAGCAGGGGTCAGGGCAGTGGCTTACTCGAGGCAAGACTGGCACTTCCAGAGGAGTTTATGCATCCAAATCTGTTATCTCTGGAGCAGAAGGATTTGTCCCTGGCTGGTACCGCTGGCGAGGAGGCAGCCAGCAGGGTGCACGGTGATTCTGGTGCTGTAGGTGGATGGGCAGCTCCTATGCAAATGTGACTGGGTGGCGAGTGACGGTGCCGGGGCCAAGTACGCTGGAAGAATAAGCCTTTCATACGCCTCTGGGAGCCTTTTCTCTGCTTTCTACTGAGACTCTGTCTCCAATAAGGGCCACAGGAGCAGCTTCCAGTTGATCCTTCTCCTGTCTGTGCCGACTCTTGCTGGTGAGCCCATCCCAGCACACGCAGCCCAGAGCCGGCACTGGTGCCAGCACCCCTGCTGCAGCCTCTCCATGCCTCTGCAGGAGCCGCAGCGCTTCATGTGGGGTACCCAGAATAAAGGAAGTCAAACCAGGCTGTCCTTGGCTCGTGTTTAGCTCTGGTTAAGTGAAGAGGCTTTCCAAATTCTGTGCTCAGAACAAGCTTCCACTTGTATTTCCACATGTGGCATCATCCCGAGCTGTAACATAAAGCAGATCCCACAGAGGCTCGCGTGTGGGAAGACCTCTCCCCAGGCAGAGATCAGCCACCAGCGTCCTCCTCATGGTAGTGTTATCTGGGCACAAAGTGCCTTTGCAGAATAGCGTGGTGGAGACCTGCAGGTGAACGCATGGGGCTTGTTGCTTAACCATAAAACCCAATGCCCAGCCTGGGGTATGGGTTTTGCTGGGATTTTTCCAGATGTCTGATCCTGAAAGCGTGTGTTCTTCTCCCTCTTGTCCGCTGTCAGCCCAAAAAGGCAATTTCCTTTTTCCACAAGCTCTGCCACTCTCCTGTGCCCAGGAAGGTGGCACTGCTCTTCCAGCAGCACCACAAAATCGATGGCTTTGATTTCCTATATCCACCCTGGTGTATCTGTGGGGAGAAAAACATCTGTCTGATGAGCACAATCATGTCATCAGTCACAGGGAGGGCCCAAGAGCAGCCAAGCTGGAAATGACTGATGCTCTAAATGGGTATTGGAGACCTCCCGCTCGCTGCGGATAGGGACACGTGGGACTTGGCTGAGCACGCAGGGTTTCAGTTGGGAACGAGCAGCAGCAGTGATATATCTGGTAATCTCTGGCAATTCACCGTATCCTAAATATGTTGTTTCATTAAAGCTACTTTCTGAAGCAGCTCTTGTGTCCCAGAGAGGGGAGGTAGGCCACCGAACCAGCTGTGCGTTTTTTGCTAGTTTGCTGTACTGGAGTTTTAAACTCTGCCGCTCAGTTTGCCAACTGCTGCTCTTTCTGATGCTACCCAGTTGTTTTGCATGGCCTTGAAGTGGTTTTCCAGCTATTTGAACTCCCTAAATGACAATGCTTCATTATTGTCTGACGGAGAAGTGGAATCTTCTGTTTATATGTAAAGGTTCCCCTCCTTCCCCCCTACCTCCCTCAACATATGCAAAGGCACTGCAGAAACTGGAACCAGATAAAAAGAAGAAAACAGGCTTTTAAAGCAAGTTCTGAAGTGTAAAGATGTGAAGGCCACTTAGAAATCATTGCCTCGTGCCTTCTCCCACACTGTGATTCATTTGGTCCAATCCATCATTGATTCAACATGCTCATCCGCCAGAGCCTTCAAAGACAACTGTGCATCTGCTTTAGCCATTCATCAATGAGGAGCACAAAAGAGAAGGGCAAAGGAAAATGTATTGCCAGCTCCCTTTGGTGCTGTTTAATGGGTGTGAAAAAAGGACAGTGGAGAAGCTTGGTTAATGAAAGCCAGGATGGCCAAGGAAGTGCCCCTGGGACATATATTTTTCAGCCCAGGTATGGACCTCGCTAAATTTGAATCTGCAGAGGAACTTCAAACGCAGAGCAGGAGAGCCACGATGAGGTCAACATGCAAAAGGCTAATCCAGTGCAGGTGGATGAAGCTCTTGCCCCTTGCATGGACACCAAGGGGAGAGGGGCTGTGGACCATGCAGCCCCATTGTGTCTCTCATTTGCCTCATAAGCAAGAAAGTATTTTTGGGGAGATGATGCTCTGCTGCTCCATAAAGCTTCTGTAGCCCGATCCCTAAAGAGATGGCCTCATGCATTTTCTTCATTTAAAAAAAATCAAGCAGCAAAACACAAGGATAAGCCTTGCCTTTTGGGGCTGCTCATTCAGCTGCAGTCCTGTCTGCAAATCGCTTATCTTGTACATCTGCCGAAAGGCGAGTCCCTGCAGCACGGTCCTCTGCTGCCCAGGAGTCACCAGACCAAGCCCAGCTGTGTTGACTCAGATGTCGAGCTGCACGTAGCCCTGGTGCATGGACCCGCTGTGAGCACATGGGGTCTGTGCTAGCACAGGCATCTGCTCTATACTCCTCTCTTCAGGCGACACGTTGCGGGGGGATGTGCTGAGCAATCCCCCAAGCAGCAGCACCATCTCTGACCAACCCAACGTGCCGGCAAACTTAAGTTCTTGATGGGCTCCAGGGGAAGTCTCTTGTCTTAACACAACCTGGATGGCATTTTGTTGAAGTTGCTGGGCTTGTTCCTCATGTCGTCTGTGACCCTGCTGAGCTGTCTAGTGATGAAGTGAGGGTTGTTTTACCTCATGTGTTTCCATTTAATTTCTCGCCTTCTCGCTTTGTCTTTTCCTGGCCCTTCTTTGCCCCCCATGGTCCTCCCTCGCTCTGTCTATCCTTCCTTCTCACACACCCCTCCCTGTGTGGAATGGAAGAGAAGGAAAGAGATGGCTCATTTTTAGGAACAGGTTTGATACTTGTTTGTTCACCTAAAAAAACTGAGAATGTTGAAGGGAAAATATTCCTTTTGCAATTCTCTAAGTCTGTAGGAAAAAATAAAAGGAAAAATAAGACAATAACCTGTGAGAATATCATGCCATCTGACTGCACAGCTCCATGACTATCCAAACACACATGTTCAAACAATGCCAGTGGACAACACTGAGTGGGACAATAGGAGAAGAGACATGGTCTCCACCTCTCCTCTTGCCCAAGCAGAGTCACGCCTGTGCAGGTGGGAGGTGGCGGGTGCTCAGGAGGGTCTCAGCATTTCTCATGCTGAGGCCAGAGTTCACCAGCTGCACAAGGGGGGTGAATTTGCAGATGACCCAAGTTGTTCTTCTGTAACGCTTCCTTTCCCAAACGGAGTTAGGTACTTGAGATGTGGCTGTGCTCTCCTTGGCAAGGATAGGAGTTAATATTGACAGGATATTTTTTTTTTTCTGGGCATCCTTGAAGCTCACCCCAAATTCCTTGGCCAGCCTTATTTGTCCTTCTTTAGCGTGAGTTTTTCTTGGAGGAGGAAGGTTGTTATGAGTTGCACAGATGAAGAAGGACACTCTGTACGATACCACGATGAAGACTCTTGGGCAACTTATTGGCTGGTGTGGAGCAGCAAGTGATAGAACATGTCTTGCCGTTGATTATCTTGCTTTTGGGGGAGTTGAGGCCTCCTCCTGTGATCTCACGTGATATTATTTATCACTGATATTATGTTCTTTTCAATCAAAGATGCTTAGCCTGAAGTTTTGTGAAGACTGCTTCCAAGTAGTTGAGCAACAATTTGTTCTCGGAATAAACCAATTTGCAGCTGGGGCCTGAAATGCTTTGAAGAAGATGAGTTTATACTTGCAGGCATTCTGCTTTGTGCTTATCTTGATTTGGCCTTGCAGATCTTAGTCCAGATTTATAGCTGAGTGCAGGCTTTTCTTCAGTTTCAGGATGGGGACGGAAAGCACTGTGCTTCCCAACAGCATGGGAATGGGTGAGCTCTTGTCCGAAGTCCTTCCCCTGTGAATTAAATAGAGCTTCTGGACTTGTGTAATGCACTGGCCAATGCGTGCTCATTTGCGTCTTTCTCATACGGCAGGACGTAGATGGGAGCTGGTATGAATTATTAATCTTTGTGCTTCAGTTCTGTAAAATGAGAGAGTTGGAGGTTACAGCCTCCCTTGGAAAAGGTTGGAAACTCTGGACAAGAAGTCTGTAGAAGTACTGTGGGTTGTTGCATTTTAGTGCATTTATTGCAGAAGCTCTGCTATATCTATATTTATGTGGTTTGTCTTTCAGACCAACTGTACAGACTTTCTTTTCTTGGTCTGTGTGCTGCAGGTTGGGATTTGCTTTCCCTGGCTGTCTCTCCTTCAGCCGCCCTTATTAATGCCCTTGCTTTAACTTTTTGCTCTTGAATCCCCTAAATTTCAGTCAATTCTGGAGCTTTAAAACTAAAGTCTGGGAGAACCCTGCTCATTTGCTTACAGCCCAAATCAAACACAGCAACCCCTCTCCGCAAGTTGATCATTGTTACAGAAATACCATAAATCATTCTTGTGAGGTTTGAGTTTGCTAACGAAGAAAGCAGGACAATGTATTCTGCTAAATGAGTGTACTCATGTTAAAAGGCTCTTGATGGGAATTGGGCAGTGAAGTCACATAGCCCTAGTCTGGGTGCGGTCAAAATTGTGAACAGACATCGGTTTTAGATAAAACAGTGTTCTAGCATTAGTGTGCTTTTATAGAAAGTTAGTAGCATGGATGTTGACCTTATGTTTGGCAAAAGTAGACTACCCAAAACATGGATGCAAGGCAGATGGGGAATGTGATTTAATTAAAAAAGAAAATATTATGATATTCTGAGAACAAAGCGGTAAAATCTTCTGGCTGTGTAGGAATTTCTTTTGAGAATTTGAAGGCACTGAAAAGCTGGACCAGGAGGGGACGGGGTCTGAAACGTCCTTCCCCAGTGGGGAGGAAGAAGGATGATCCCGGGGTGTCTGGCTGGCAGCAGGGTTATCAGTTACTCTCTGCAGCAGCGATGGCTGGAGAGCTTCCAAGCACATTTTTCCATAGGAAGGTGCCAGCTTGCTGGAGCCGAGGTGCTTTGCAGAAGAGGGTTTGATTCCAGTGCGATAGGGGTGATGGCTCCCTGCCCGCCGGAGCCGGCTGCTGCTGGCACCCCCAGCCCCACCTGCGCTGCCCACCTGCATCTGTCCCAGGGCTCCCCCCCGAGCCCCCTGGATGCTGTGCCAGAAGCCTCGCACCGACTAAACCTCAAGGCACGAGGTGATGCAATGGGGAGGTGGGAACCGAGGTTGGTTAACAGGAAAGTCCTTCACCCATCAGCGCTCCTGCGCATCTGGGTTCCCCTCTGGTCCCTCAGGGGACATTTAACAATGACCTGGAGCCTGGGATCGCTGGCTCCCAGCTCCTCTGCTCTTCGCCAGGCAGGCGGTGAGGAGCGAAGCCCTTCGAAGCACTGCTGCAGAGAGGCAGGTTTTCAGGACCAGGGAAGCCCCGTGGGAGGACAGCTGTGGAGTCCTCACCCGGTGGGAACAACGTGACCCTGAATTCCTGTGGGGAGGGAAAGGGCAACAGAAACCTTGCCTTGTTCCCCCGATGTCTCGGAACTGTGCTCTGCTCAGTGCCTTATGTCCGCTCCTGCCCGCCTTCACCCTGTCCAGAGATGAGCTGGGGGGCTCCCCCCCCCAGCCCCACGTGTGCCGGGGGGCTCAGCAAACAGGTCTACGTGGGGCAGCTGCAGGCCACACTGGGCAAATAAACAAACAGGGGCTTTCCTGAAGGGAGGGTTTGCAGCCGCGGGGTCTCGCTCCACCACGGATCCTCGCTGCCCACGATTGATGCCTCTCCAGGGACTGGAGCAGATTGCTGAGTGGGCAGGGGTTCTGGAAATCAGGCGACTTAAGAGGCTTTTGTGTGGATTTAAGAGCCTCCGGATAAACACCTGCCTCTGAAAATATACGCCAAGGGTATATATTGGGAAAAGGGAATGGGAAAGTCCTTTCCAATGGGAAAAGGACGTGGGAAAGTATCTGTAAGGTTGAGTAGATCTGGAGGTGCTGGGGCAGAGCAGGGTCCCTGAGACAGAGGGAGCTGGAGAGGGGACAGTCCTGGGTGCAGGTACAAGGGTGACCTCCTTGCCCAGGAGAGAAGGTCTCTGGTGGTTGACAGAGAAATGCCTCAGCTCAGGGAGGACCTCCCTCTCCATGGGGCTCCTCATGCAAAGACACCAGCCCCTCTCACAGCATCAGCCCTTGGGCAGCAGGGTGGCTTCTGCCACAGGCTCAGCCCTTCTGGGAAAGATTTCCTAACCTTTTGAGACCTGGTGGTCATTGCCCACCTCTTGAATGACCCCAGAAATCTATGGAGAGGGCAGTGCAGCCTACAACCCTGACCCTCCAATCCGTCATCCATTCCTGTCCCCATGCAAAACCTGCAAGCCTTCTGCCCTGGCTCCGGGGGTCTGTGGGGACTGGGGTGAGCAGGTCTGGCTGCAGCCTCGAGGTCTTCGTTTGTAAAAAAGCACCTAGCTGCTATGGTAATGCTTATTTAATTTAGGCTAAGTATTTCTACAGCTGTTCTGGGGGAATCATGCTGCTTTATGCTAAACATTAATTCTTGGCTGCTCACAGCTGCAGAAGTGTATTGGTCAGGCGCGGTCCTAAGGACAGGTTCTGCTGCGTGGCGAGGCACAGCCGTGCGGGCTGTCCTTGCTTTGGGGTTCATGGAAAGTGCCAGTTGTTCCCCAAGACCACTTGCATGTAGCTTCCACGAGACAGCGACCAGTACCTATCTGTGCTAGCAGAGCAGGTCATAAGTTGTAGGTTACCTAAGACATTTTTAAAGAAAAATGATGCCAATCCACTTCTCAGATATAGAAGTCTTTTAATTTACCTGCCCTCTGCCCAGTCACACCACGTCAGAATGCAAGCGAGGTTTTCCTGCCTTGAGTATATAGGGCTAAGTATCTCCTTGCTTCTCATCCAGGCTTTGAATGACCCAGGGTGGGTCAAGGCGTAGAAACCAGGGAGACAGGCACCAAGCATGTGGCACACGTGTCCTCGAGCCCAGGGGCTGTGTGCTGTTGGTGGAGGCAAGTGGGTGGCAGTGGTTGAGGATGGTCCTTGCCTTGGAGCAACCATCAGGGCAGAGCTACTTCAAAGCAGACCATGGGAGCCCTGTGTGGTCCACCTTGTGGTCTATCATTGCCCGATTCCTCTTCCTTAGAGGTGTGGGGACCATCCACAAAGACCCTGCAGATCCCCTGCCCCACTCTGCAGCACACCTGAGTTATATTAGTCCCTCCGTGGCCGAAACCTCTCCCAGCCATGGGATAGATAGACTCCAAGGCTGAAATGCTGCCAAACCATCTTACTGTAGCAGGTGGGCCCCGCTGGTGGGGAGGAGCTGCATCAAGAGCTTACAGCCCTCAGTCCTTGCTCCTCGATGCTGCTGCCATTGGCCATGTGTGATAAAAAATCTCTGTCCAGCCTCTCCTGGGCTCAGGTGTGTTGGAAAGCCTGGCTTAGCTCACCCTGGGGCTGCAGATGCCCTCTGCAAAAAGCAAATTTTTTAGGGCATGCTGGTCTGCAGTCAGCTTTATGTTGAGGATGGTGTTTTGGGACAGGTTATGGGGAGCAGCAGAATGCTCTGCAGCTGGTAGCCTAGCCATGAACCTGAGACGATGCTGGGTCCAACCGTGCTGTGGACACAGTAGCTCCACAAGCTTTGCACCATCTACGATAATGCTGGGTCCAAGCGTGCCAAGGACCTGAGACGATGCTAGTCCAGGTCCCAAGTGTGCCATGGACCTGAGATGATGGTGGTTCAGATCCCAAGCTGGGCCATGGTTTCAAGCGTGCTGGAGACCCAGCATCATCTCAGGTGATGCAAAGCTTGCAGAGCCGCTGGGTTCATGGCATGGCTGGACCCAGCATCATCTCAGGTCCGTAGTTTGCTTGGACCCAGCGTCGTCTCAGGGGGGGCAAAGCTTGCTCTGCAAGCTTTGCCCCCCCTGAGACGACGCTGGGTCCATGGCATGTTAAAATAAGGCTCCCACTTTGACAGGAGCCTTTGCATGAGCTATCACGCAATCTGTTTATAGCTCAGGATTGTCTTTGACTTTTAAACACTGCAGTGAGGAGTAAATGCAGTGAGCCTAGCGAGGGCTTTGTTATGACATTTTGTTGCAGGCAGGAGGCAAGCTCCGGCTCCAATAACAAACACCCAGTGTTATGACACTTTTACCTTTCCAACTATTTATGTAAGCACAAATATTTTTATTTTAAGGTTTGAGACACGCCGTTAACATAAAGCAGTCTCATTCCTTTCAATACGGCCTGGTTTTCACTTGGGGAGCTGTTGTTTAATGAAAAGGTTAATTGTGTTTTATAGGGCTGTATCGCCTGCCTACCAGTTTCTGGCTTGGAAGGAGGTGAGGTGCGGCTCCTGGTGCTCCTGCCAAGTTATGGGCCGTGAATACAGGCAGTTCCTAGGAAGAAAACAAAATGCATGACAAAAAGTAGCTGAGAAATCAAGGGGTTTGATGGTGCAAATCCATTTAGGGGCTGCAAAATTAATTTCAAGTGAAACGCTTTCCAACAAGGCTACCTACCCCATGACAACACCCTGTGCAGTGGAAGATGAGAAGGGAGTTTCGAAGAACGTGAACTGTTTTCCGCTGAGCAGTAAACGCGCTCAGCCTTTCCCTTCCGTAGCTGCACCACGTTGGAGAAATCCTGCATGTATTTTCCTCTCCTGAGATTGAATTAATTAACTTGAAATTTCTTCTTAACAGCACATAATGACTGGGGAGAGAGCAGAAGGAACTGAAAGTTTAATCTTGACTTGTCAGCAAATTCCTCCTCCGGCAGCTGAAGGAGCAGCAGCCATGCACTTGCATAATGCCCCGGTGCGGCCGCCGGACTGTTTTGATTAAATGGATTCTGGGGGTTTAGGAAAACTACAAATTTTATAGCTATGGTGTTCTTTGCAAAAGTGATGTAAAACATCATAAAGCTGCCAAACCACCACTGCGGTGCAGGGATTCACGATGGCCTCCTCTGCAGCAGTGACTCTCAGCCCCCGAAAGTGCTGTTAAGAAAATATCTGAGATGGAGTTGGCGGGAGGAGGTGGGGGGAAGTTTGCGCTTTGCAAACTTTTGTTCCCCCTTTCTGAACATTTAATGTCTTTCGGTCAGTGCCTCTTAGAAACCACATCTGAATTTGGTCCCGTGTTTTGAAGGTAGATGCTTGCGAGCCAAGGGTTTCTCATGGCGTTGCTGATGGCATCAGCCATGGCATCATACCTGATCTTTCCTCCCATTTCAAAAGAGATTTAACACCAGCCCTGTATCAGGGTATTGATTATTTCTGCCTTCAGACTGCATTGAAGATGGATCCAGGGGAAAGTTACTATCTAAGTAGCGTGGTTTCAGGGCAAACCTTCAAAAGAAGGTGCTTGTGGCCCAAAACCTCAGGTAGGGAGTTGTATCCACCCCGTGTTGCCTCCTGCCTGCCCTGAGCAGTTGTACCCAGCCCCAGCTGGGTGCATTTGTGCCTGGATGTCTCCATCAGGGTGCCAGACACACGCTGTGGTCCCCAGGTCAGCCCATGCCCCCTCACACCCAACTAGAGGGAGCAGACCACGCTTCATTTGCTTGCTTGCTTGTGGGGCGATGACCTGGTGCCCTGCGATAGCAGCGAGCTGGAAGACGTAGTCATGATGGTGTCTGGCTGAAGGCTTTCATCAGCTCCCTCTGTTGCAAAACCTCACAGTTTTTGCCATGGATGGAGATGGCAGGGGTGGTGCACCCTCCACCAGGAGGGATAGTCTGTCTCCGAGCTTTTAAGGAATGCTCCTTCTTTTGGCAAATTTTGATATCTGTTCCTGTGGAATATAGGGGTGAAATGCAGCTCAGGGTTTCTTAGGGGTGATAAAAACTGAATTCATGAAATCAAACTCATTGCATTAAAATTACAGCCACCCTTTCTTGTGACCGGTGCCAGATGGGTGTGCTATGTACAACTGATGATTTTAATGGCTGGGACCTGAGCGTTTCAACATCCCAGGCCCTGAAGAATAGTCAAATCCAGAGCAGAGGGGGAGAAAATGGAGCCCTGTTCACTGCCAAAAGGCAGCAGGGAGGACAGGCGTGTGCAGAAATGGTGCTCTTGTTCAGCATTGCCACTAAACCATTCATTTGACTCTTTCCTTCTTTTTTTTCCCTTCTCTTTTTCCTTCTTGCTTGTTTTTTTTCTTTTTTCTTTTTTTTTTTCCTTCTTTTTTTTTCCTTCTTTTTTTTCTTCTTTTTTTCCTTCTTTTTTTTCCTTCTTTTTTTCTCCTTCCTTTTTTCCTTCTTTTTTTTCCTTCTTTTTTCCTTCTTTTTTTCCTTCTTTTTTTCCTTCTTTTTTTCCTTCTTTTTTTTCCTTCTTTTTTTTCCTTCTTTTTTTTCCTTCTTTTTTTTCCTTCTTTTTTTTCCTTCTTTTTTTCCTTCTTTTTTTCCTTCTTTTTTTCCTTCTTTTTTTCCTTCTTTTTTTCCTTCTTTTTTTCCTTCTTTTTTTCCTTCTTTTTTTCCTTCTTTTTTTCCTTCTTTTTTTCCTTCTTTTTTTTCTTCTTTTTTTTTCCTTCTTGCTTGTTTTTTTTCTTTTTTCCTTCTTTTTTTTCCTTCTTATTTCCTTCTTTTTTTTCCTTCTTTTTTCCTTCTTTTTTTCTCCTTCTTTTTTTTCCTTCTTTTTTCTCCTTCTTTTTTTCTTCTTTTTTTCTCCTTCCTTTTTTCCTTCTTTTTTTCCTTCTTTTTTTCCTTCTTTTTTTCCTTCTTATTTCCTTCTTTTTTTTCCTTCTTTTTTCCTTCTTTTTTTCTCCTTCTTTTTTTTCCTTCTTTTTTCTCCTTCTTTTTTTCTTCTTTTTTTCTCCTTCCTTTTTTCCTTCTTTTTTTCCTTCTTTTTTTCCTTCTTTTTTTCCTTCTTTTTTTCCTTCTTTTTTTCCTTCTTTTTTCCTTCTTTTTTCCTTCTTTTTTCCTTCTTTTTTCCTTCTTTTTTTCCTTCTTTTTTTCCTTCTTTTTTCCTTCTTTTTTTTCCTTCTTTTTTTCCTTCTTTTTTTCCTTCTTTTTTTCCTTCTTTTTTTCCTTCTTTTTTTTCCTTCTTTTTTTTCCTTCTTTTTTTTCCTTCTTTTTTTCCTTCTTTTTTTCCTTCTTTTTTTTCCTTCTTTTTTTTTCCTTCTTTTTTTTTCCTTCTTTTTTTCCTTCTTTTTTTTCCTTGTCTGTTGTTCTTTTTTTTTTTTTCATTCTTATTTTCATAGGATCAAACCGTGCTGCCAACAGCATTGGGACAAAGCATTTAGTGGAGTTAGATAAGGCTCCTGCTGCACGACTGAGCTGAAGGAGTTTTGTATGGTGGGGGGTACGCAGGTCCATGGTAGGGCACGTGGCATGGGCCCAGAGTTATGTGCTCTGCAGCTGTCAGCTCAGCCATGGTCCTAAGTGTGCTGTTGGACCCAGCATCATCTCAGGTCCATGGCACACTTGGACCCAGCGTCGTCTCCAGTGGGTGGGAAAGTTGTGCTCTGAATAAGGCCTCTGCTTGAAGCTGGTGGAAAAAATTAGAATCAAAATACTGTTAAATGCCTCTAATGTATAAATATAAGTTCTCTAAACCTGAAGGTTTAATTGATATTTTTTCTTCAAATAATGGACTAAAATTGAGTAATTTAAGCCATTTTACAGCAAAGGCAATTGAATAATTGGTAATGGCTTTCAGCTGAACATATTTAAAGTCAGGTCACAAATCTGAGGTGATTTAAAGACCAAGGGGCATTCCTTTCTCTTGAAAAGAATTCGATAACAACGGTAATTGCAAAATGGGATTCAAAGGAAAATTGAGATTTGATTATAAGCCGTGGCAGAGCAAGAGCAAAAGAACTGACCCGGTGAAGAAAAATAGTGACCAACTATCCTGTGGAGCTTGAGGGGAGCAAAACAAGAAAGCAGAGACCATCGCATTAGAAATTTAAATTATGTTAATGTGCATTAAAGGGTGGAAATGGAAGGGTTTTTTTAGCCTGCTGTCATGATATGGAGGTCAGGCTGCTGCAAGGTTTCCTGGGCTGTGGCTGCACCTTGCATCCATTCACAGGCTGGAAAATGATCTGGATGTGGGATGATGGGTGCCTTGGCTGGAAGATCCCATGGGGACATTGTGGCATGCAGAGCAGTGCAGACTGGCAGGGGAGCACCGCCACGGGCTACGAGCCTACGGATGGTGACAGGGCGAAGTTTTAAAATAACTCCAAAGCCAGGGAGAAATATGTGCCCCTGAGTATTTGTGTAGGTGTTCTCAGAGCAGATAAACCTCATGCTCTTCCGAAGAACAATTTATTGATACTTCAGACAAGCCAGGACTCCTGCCCCAAGTTGCTGTTGGGGCAAGTCATTGTTGTATTTGTTTGTTTTCCTGCCGCTGGCTCAGGAATTTGTTGGCTTTGGGAGCTGGCAGGTGTCCGTCCTCACGTTGCCACACGTGTGTCACTGAGGCAGTGTTAAACCGTGGTGCTGGGTGCTGCTGCCTGCTGTGCCGGCAATGCCCTTGCCTCTGCCATGGGGGACTCATCCTGCTGCTGGCACAGCATCTCTAAAACTGCTCTCTATAACAATTCCAAGGCGTAGCATGTGTGCCCAGCCTGATGCCTGGGTAATAATTCAGGATATTCATACACATCTCATTTGCTGTTGTCTCCTGAAGCTAGTGGGTTTCAGAGACATCTTACGGTCGCGGTCTCCATGTCCCAGTGATGAGGTCCCATGAAACTGCCTTTTACTCTCCTCTGGACTGGTCTTGCTCTGGTAGTTCTGGAGTCACAGGAGAAGGAAAAGAGAAATCAGCTTTCTTCAAATAATAGAAAGTAGATGTCTTTGTCTCCTCCTTTTTTGTTTCCTTTTAAGGTAACTTGTACTGGCCCTTCAGAGGAGAACTTTTTTCTTGCCTCAGCATTTGCTCAGCTTCTCTGAACTCCTTGCCCTGCATCCTCCAGGGACGGAGTGTCCTGTAGCAGAGTGGCACATCCCTTCTTACCTCCGTATCGCTCTCCGTGATGGAGTTTCACTGAAGCGTGTTGTTCACCATGCCTATATGTTCAGCTGAGTTCTTCCCTGTCCCTTCTACTTTAATGCTATCAGGCCCTTTCTGCCCCTTCCAGTGATGTGAGCACCTTCCAGCGTGTACAGCTTTGCCTCTGTCAACACTGAACTTTGATTACTGTTGCTTTGTTTGCACAAGGCGATAGTCCTGCCTCTGGAGCGCGGCTGTTTGGGAGCTTTTACACATCACGGCCTGCCTTCTGCTGTAATTTATCTCTTTCCTTCTGCCAACCACCACATGTGGAGGTATGATCTAGTAACACAAAACTGCATTGAACTTTAAGTCAGAATTACCCAGGATGTGCTGAGGGTAGTTTGCTACGACTTGCAGGCCTATACTTTTTTTTGGCAGTTTAGTAGTGCTAATGAAGCATTCTTGCAGCCCTTCATCGCAATTGTCATGGGCTTTCTTCAGGCTTTATAGCTCCTGGCAGAAGATCCTTCTCACTGGATTCCACCTGTTCAGTGTCCTCAACTGAGGCATCCTTCATTAAGGCCTTGTTCTTTGCAGATTCCCTTCTGGATGTCCCTGTTCTCCATCATTTTTTGGCAGTCTTTATGCTGATGTCATCAGAGCACCTCCTCATCTGAAGTCATGGCTACTCTTCATTTTCCTTCCCTTGCCCCGTTATTTGCTCCCCAGGACTCTAGAGGCAAGAGTTAAGGAGAAACCTAAGAGCATACAAAGCCGCCAGTGGACTTTCAACATCCCGTTGCCTTGGGAAAGGCTCTGGGTCTTGCACTTTACTGTTTTCTTTGCTATCACCCAACTTTCCACCACACTCTAACATGGGAACAGTTAAGCAGCGTAAATAGCAAACAGGTTCACATGCCTAAGCACTTCCAGATGCCTGAGCAGGTAATGCTTTGAAATGTCTTTTAAATGAGTGCTGAGTTTTGACCTGCAGGATAAATGCCGACTGGCATGACACAAATAATACCGATCTTGAAAATTATCCCAAATTATCCCCACCAGTCGTAATGGTGGTAACAGCTCAGAGACCTGCACCTTAATGAAGTGATTTCCTGCCAGGATACTGTAGGGCCCTGCAGTTACTGTCACGGACTTGTACCTTGAATTACCATGTCTTTGCTAATTGTCTGTGCTTCCTCATCTAGGTCTAAACACAAAACCTTTGCTTTTAATTTATTATCTGTTCATACATCCATGCTCCAGCTGTGTCTGGTCTCTGTGTCCTACCGTGCTGGGCCTAAGGAACCAAGTGCTGTGTGTTCAGCATCACTCCTGCAGAGCCTTTTCCTTTGGGCTTCCCTCATGCAGGGGTTTTGCAGCTGGTCTCTGCAGGATAGAAGCGTCCATTTTTCCTCCTTCTCCTTCTGATTACAAATCTCTTTTTGAGGAGGACTGTGCTCGTCTTACTGCAAGAGCAGCATTACCAAAGGAGTCATACATTTAGCTCTGTTGTGCTTAGATACCTCCGTTACGACTGTAGGCTCCTGCTGTCCAAGCGGCTTAGACGGCCCCAGTACATTTAGGAAAATAATTAGGACAGAGGGTGTGTTTTGCATCCTTTCAGGAAGAAAAGTCTTTGGAACCACTGACAACTAGCACTTGAATGTAGCCTGTAAATCAGAGCAGATCAGACTCCAGATCAAACTGGTACCAGTGCTAGGATATTCACTTTGTCTATGAAATAGAGGAGAGGAGGTAGAGGTGAAAACCTGGATCTCACTTCTAGATCCTTTGGGAGGATTTCTTGTCCTTTAGAAATCTTGGCATCAAACCCTGCCGCCTTCCAAATCCAATGAGCTCATGGGAGACAATTTCTATAGAAATTTTCGTTATCTGCATGCTCCAAAAATTCCCCTGTGTGTTTCTTTTGGTATTTTTTGCTGCTGAGAATGAATATTACATCTTCTACAGGAGAGAAATTAACAGGAAAAAACCTGAGGTCTGTGTGTGGGATAAACCAGTGAGCTGGACTGTACACTGTAGTATTGCACAGCATCATCAAATCGTATTTCTAGTAAGTGTTTACAAATGTTTGCTTCTTGGAAAATGTCTTCTATACTCGGGCAAGGAATTAAACTACTAGTTTAAAATTATTATGAGAGAGATCACTTTACTTTGTGCTGAGTGATAACAAACATCCAGCATAAATTTAGAGCCCTTCCTTCCTCTGGCTGTTAATATTTAAAATCTAATACTAAAATAAAATGTTAAAGAAATTATTCTCCCTTTGCTTCATTCTGTCTGCTCCCACTTTCTCCTCTGATAGCTGTAGGAGACCTTCCCTAATCTTTCCAATTAACTCGGTATTTCCTGTAAGGCTAACACTGAAGAGGGTAAGAAAGGAGTGTAAAGCGAGGAAAGACATCTGTCAACTATTGGAAATACTTTCCGTGTTAGAAATTGAAGGGAGCCCACACTGAAGCCAGATGATCCGACGAGAAGAACAATTGCAGCGTTGGCTTGAAAAGAATGTGGGTGATTTGTTATAGCTGTCCTCACAGTAGGCACCCGGTTGTCATGTTCATATGAGAATACCTTGGAGATATGCTAAACACATATCCTGTTCCCAACAGGAGTGCTGAAGGGCCAGAACAGGCAAGGTTTGACTTGCATTTTCTGGAAGACATAAATTATCATTTGTTCCTAAATCTCTGTCTTTTCAAATCCTTCTCATTCCTCTCTGCTGTCCCATGACTAGTTTAAAGCAAGCTGTGAAGAGTTTGTGTATTGTGTAGGCAATTGAAATCGTGCATTTTACCAACTATTGAAACTCCTGATCGACCCTTTTCGGGGGTGAGGCTGTGGGCAGAAAGTTCGTAATGGGCTGGTTTTGACTATGAGCTTTATATAATAGGTCAGTGGAGACCCGTTTTGGTAATGCTGCAGTAAAAATGTGAAACACTTTCTGGGGAGGAGGGACCCAGCGTTTCAGCTGATCTGACACATAAGCTCTTGGACTGTTGTTCGCTTGTTTTACTTTTTGGTTTATTCTGAAGTTTGAAAATGGCCCTAGTGTAGCCTGAAAATCAGCTGGAGCAATAGTTCAGCTTTGCGAGCCAGGACATGTTTTAGCAGGAGAATGGGTCTGCAGATTGCCAGGGCTGTCCCACTCCTGCACTCTTCCTCACCCAACCCCAAGTAAAATAGATGCAGAGAGAAGAACCAACTTCATCCTCCTAAAAGGCAGAAAACGTGATTTCATTGTGATAGTTTCTGCACCACTTGGTGTCCTCCTCCCTTCCCTCATTTGATCAAAGACCAGCTTTTCAGCTGTCTCTCACCATCCCCATCTGCAAAGAGACCTATGAATTAGTCAAGACGTGGCCCCATCAGTTTGACATTATTCTCTTGTATTTTCCCGCACTTCATCTCCCTCATTGTGCCAGGTGCCAGGAAACAAGAAGAAACTTCTGTGAACAGCTGGATTAGGTTTAAGGGCAGAGACTATCACAAGATCAACAACTGGAAGTTTACATTTCATGAATCATGGGATTTACCCAGTCACCCTGGCAATGAGCCCAATAACTCTTATTCCAAAATGGCCTGCCAGTGAAGATGTCAAGGGATGGAGACTGCATTAGTAGCTCCTTTGTTATCTTTGTGCGTAGTCATGTTGTTTGACTTTGTCCATCTTCATTTCGAACACTAACTCGAAGTTATCCAGTCCATCCTCCCTGAATTTTGGTGGTGGACATTACTGTGGGATGAGGAAAGGAGAACTGTAGCAGTCTTTGCTGCATATTTAAGTCCCTCAGAGCAGCCTGTGCTTTGGATCTCATGGAAAAAGAGCAGCCTTGCCCAAGGGATCCCAGCAGTGCCTAATGGCATCCAGTTTGAGAGTCTAAACCAATCCAGGATTACCCCTGAAACAACAACATCTCTGTAGCTGTGTCCTCCACTGCTGACTTTAACACAGAGAGACCGATTTTAAACAGAAACCATTTATGAAAACTGTTCAACGTGTTCTCTTTCAAAGGGTCAAGCCTGTGTCATTTTCTGGGCTGTCTTCCTCTCAAGCTGTGTCTCTCGTTCTGGCATTTAATAGGGATGGACCCAGCAAAGACAGGAATCGGTGCAAGGCTTATGTCAATGCACTGTGGCTTTTCCTGTTCCAGTCCATGCCTGGCGAAGGCACTCTGTGTCCATCAGGACCAATAGACCTGTCCAACCACATCGTTTGTCCTATAAAAGTTTCACCTCTTCTGATGAACATTGCCTTCTTTCAGCCCATTGACCACTGTCGGTTATGCTGACCCGTGCTCTTTGGTGGGACATCCTGGCCATGACCACTTCCAGCCCCTGCCTCCATCCTTGGGATTTAAACTCCTCCCAGCCTCGCACGTCTCCCGAGTCCAGCCTCATGACATATGTGCTATTTGCAGAAAACGTTTGTCGAGACCAGGTGGTTGAAAGTAAAAATGCCAACAGATCTGCCTTTTGTAACCGTGCGAGCAGCTTGTTAAAATTAGTCACAGGCTAAGCTGCGGTACATCTGTGCTGTCAGCCGGCCAGAGAGCCATCGATACCGCCCGCTCCCACTGCGCCAGCCCCAGATGGGAGCTGTGCTGTTCACACCGATCTTCGGCTCTGCGCTAGCACAGGCTGAAGTCATTCCCGGTGCCTTTCCCCCCCAGCCCCTCCACTCCTCCAGTTCACAAACCTTTGCCCAAATTTAGCCACGAGCCTCCTTCTAAACGCATAAATGTTTGTGTGTCCTGAGTCTCGGATGCCCGCAGACAGAGTATCCCAAAACAAAACCTGGGAAATCTCAACTTTGGCATTTGCTTTAGAAAAATTTGTACTCGGCTTTTCTGAAACTTTTTTTTCCCTGCTTAATTGAGCAAGGCTGTAATTTCCAAGGCTCTTTGGGGAGTGAGGTACCTACCTGTCATTGGAGGTTTTATTAAATTTGGTCCCATTTTCTGCTTGAAAAACTGTAAAGCAAAATTCCTATCTGTCTCTCTGCTCTTGTACAGCTGTTTGTTGGAAAGCACCAAATCAGCTGGTAATTAATAGCTGTCCTCGGTGTTGAGCAGGTGTCGTCTGTTCCTGCTTTCTGTGTGGCACCCAGCACCAAGAGCCTTTGGGGATGGTACCCAGCGAGTGTGCCACGTGGGGCCGAGATGGCTGAGGCGTGCTGGCAGGGCAGTGCCATGCCCCAAGCCCTCTGCTTCCCCATCAGGAGCTGCCTTTGATGAGCGTCCAAAATATGGCTTGAATTGGCTTCTTCGGATCCATCGTGCTTAAGTGCTCTATCAACATGCCCCACTGTACAAATATATAAACATTTTGCATGCCTGTCCTTGAGCCAAAGGTCTCATATTTCTTCACGTCCTACCTCCGATGACTTCTCCCGCCGTGCCGTAACCGATGACTATGCTCACCCTGCCCCACATCCCTGCTCCTATCTGTGGGCAGAGGGCTCTAGCCCCCTCTGCTCAGGAGTTGCCACTCCTTCTCCTGAAGCACAGAAATGTGAGGGGTTTATTCTCCCACCCTTAAAACGGAGATTCCCATGAGGTTGACCAAGTTGTCTTGCATCTCCACCAGCAATGGGACCTAACAGTCCATGCTTGGGTGGGGAAGGGGAGAACATCGCCCCGGCTTTGCCTGTTTCAGAGCACGTTTGGTGCTGACTTCCAGGCATTTTGCACATAATTCCCTGCCTGTGTGAAAGCCTGACATTGTGCCGGGGGCGCATGAACACAGAACCTTTGTGTTCAGGGTATTATGCTTTCCCCGCGCACATGCTCCCTGCTCACACATGCCGTCTGGCCAGCCCTTGTAGCTGGGTCTCTTGCATACCACGCTTTCCTATGGAATTTGGATTCAAATGTGAAAATTCTCCGCCACACAATAAAAGTGGCATTTCCATGCCCTTTAGCACATCAGTCTTTTCTTGTGAATAGAGCCCTGAGTTCTTTGGCTTTTGCCATATGGAACAATTGATCCCTTCAGTTCACTTGCCAACAGTAATCGGTTTCTTCTAGCCGTAAATTTTAGCCATTCTTCTTTTTTTTCTTTTTTTTCCTTTTTTTTGGGGAGGGGGAGCATAGGAGGAAGGAATAAAGTAATAAAAAGAGACAGCCATAAAGCAGGCAGCTGTTACTAGTCAGATCTTGCTCTGGGAAAGAAGCAAAGCAAATATCAGCCTGACTGTTACCTGTTGCCTTATGCTGAAGTTTAGCTATTGGGGCAGGTTCGATCTCACTGCCAATGTTCCTAATTTCTCTGTAATGACTGGCCATATGGAATCTTGCTGTATTTAAACTAAAGGAATAATCAATTTTAAGCACCCTATAGGCTTTAGTGGTTGGACAAGGTCAGGTAATATATTTCAAGTGGGCAAAGCAGTAGTGAGACAATACTTTTGTTATGATGGGCTTTTTTGGATACATCGCTTTTCTGTTTGGTGACCTTATTTGTTTCCCTGTTTTTTGCTTTGCTCATTTTACCAAGGCTTTCCTGTTCTGTGTGTTGCAGTACCTATTTTAAAAGGAGAACCTTGGGGCTCCTTGCTCTGGTTGATCGCAGTGAGCTGCTGGTTTCATGCTGGGTGGCACTGGAGAGGCTCTCCAGAGCACTGCGGCATCCCAACACCAACCCCAGCCTGCAAACCTTCCCTCTCCTCTCCTGACCACCGTCCTGGGGACCACACGTGTGTTTTGCTTTCCTCTTGTCTGCAGCTGAGGCAAAAAGGATTGGGAAATGCCAAGGAAAACAATTTCTCTCCCTCCAAAGAAGAGTGCCACAGAGCTTATTTTATAGGACCTGCTTTCTCCTAAACCTAGAGTGCGTCTTGAGGATAGGTTTATATGAAACATGTTTGTCCTGGAGGGAGATTTTCTATCCATTTGGCCCAGTACAGTAAGAGTTGTCTCACACTTCTCTTGTGGTTTACAGTAAACTGTGAGCACCTGCCTCTTCTCTGCGTGGGAAGGGTAGAGCAGCTTAGAAATTGCTGATAAAATTGTTCTGGAAGGGAACTTGATCTTGCTCAGTTTCCTTCCTCTGCCTGCTCACTGCTTCACACTGCTGGTATCAGGGCCTCCGGCATGAGCGGCTTTTTAAAGGGAACACAGCAGATTTAGGGTCCGATCCCTTAGAATTACGAAAGAAAACCTCCTGTGGCTCTGAGATGGAGGAACATCCTACTTGGCATCAACCTGCAGCTCTGCAGCTGCTGCTGCCAGTCTGGTGACAACTAGGAGGCATTAACTGGGTGTCTGATGGGGCCTGGGCACACTGGGTGACTTGTACAGCAACCAGAAAACCCTCCTGCAGAAAGAGTTTCTTCTTCCCCTGCAGTTGCTGATCTGCAGACATTTGCTTTCTCCCCAGCAGGATTTTGATTCCTACGAAGTTCTTCCAAAACTGATGTCATCTGGGCAGAGACCTGCCAGAATTTCTGACCTTTTTGACATACTCCCAATATCCACATCTCCCGGGGACTCTGTGAGATGACGTGCACCATGGCCAAAGGCCGTGGGGCTGCTGGCCCTCGAGCAGGGCGCTCGGCCACAGGCTGCCCTGGGAGAGCCAGCCCCAAAATCTGCACCCCAGCTCCCCCCAGCCTGGCTAAACCCCTCCCACTGAAACCACTTTGTGTTCCTAATAAATACTCTACAACTACATTTTGATTTTGGAGAGGGCTTAGGTTCCTTTCCACCATCCCCACTGATGACTGGAAAGACATATATACATTTTAAGCCCCCTAGATTTGCCAGATACTCCCCTCCCATCAGTAACCCCAGGGTTGTGTGGGAGCGACAAATGCAGAGTCAGTCCCTTTCCAGCACTGTCTCTGCTCATTTGATTTGTAAATCATGTGCCAACATCCAACTCTAGTGTGGCTACAGCATCACCCTGTTTCCATCTGTTCCATATGAGGCATTAAAACCTCTTTTTTAACCTTGGATAAACCAGGACCACCAAAGAGGGCTGTAGTCATAAGATGCGTCATCAGATGCTTTCTCTTGAGGAAATATCCATTTCACTGCCCTATGTAACCATGAGTCTTATCTTCCACTTTAAATACCATGCTGGTGTTTGTAGTAATGTAACGTGTTGCCCAAAGTCCCCCTTGGAGGACAACATGCATCGCCAGCCGCAACTGGGAGAGGTGGACGGTTTTTGAACACAAGTGTGAAGCAGCTGGACCAGCCAGTGTGAGAGGTGAGTCTGAAAAGCACCACCAAAGGTCTGGCACATCTCCGAGGCATTGCGGTCATCAAAAGGTTGGGTTTTTGTGTGGACAGTTCATGCGCAAAAGCTGAATTTGAGACCCAGTTTCAAAATCCTGTTCCAAATCTTGACAAGTTGGAGTTCCCTTGGCCGGGCGATGGCTTTCCACTTTCAGATGGATGAAGCTTGGAGCATGTTTTCGAAGCAAGATGTTTTTTTTCTTTTGTCCATACCAGGCATCTGCTTTCTGAGGGTGTGCAGACTCTGGTTTGAGAAGGGATTTCCAAAATGCTGCTGACACCCAGAGAAGATTAACAAACTCAAGGGAAGGCCAGAAATAACATATACAGCCCCTATTCACATTCTTGTCGTGATCAGTTAAAAAAAATAAATACACATAACTGTCAGTCTACCACAACTGAACACAGTTGTATTATCTGTTCCACTTTCTGATTTATTTGTTAAAGTATAGCAGAGCACTTACGCCCTACACAGCTAATAGTTGCTCTTTCACAAGCAGCAGAAATGCTTACGCATTCCAGTAGTTAAATGATGCAATATCCAGGTGGATATTTAATGGCCCATGACAAATCTGGAATGACACAGCAGACACCATAAATATCTTCGCTCGAACAGATAGAACAAAACCTTTTTTATGAAAGCTGTTCCCAATTTTTTTTTTTTTTTCCACGTGCTGGCCATATTTTTAAAATACCCTCTAAAAACAGGCTGGGGAATCGTCCCTGTCCTCCCTCCAGCCCGATCCTTTCCAAGCTTTGCAGGACGTGGAGCACATGGTACAGCAAGCAACGGAGCTCCTTCCCACCAAACAGATACTTCTTGGCATTTCTTTCACACTGAGGGAAAAACTTGCAGAAGTTCAATCACGTGAATATGCCCAGTTTGTTCAGTGAAATGCACAGGCCAATGTGCGTTTATGACTTTCGCATAATCCTGGAGGGTTTTATTTAAGCATGTGCTTCTGCTTATAGGTAAGTGCTGTCTTGGTTAGGGCAAGTTGCTGCAGGATGTCAAGGCTGGCAATCACGTACAGAACCTCTGTACGTGCTCCCATGGCACTGGTGTTCTTCAGCAAGAAGAAGTTGTCCTACAGACACAAGACAAACCCAAACAGTGCCCACACTGATGTGCCTGAGCATCTTCACTGAGTGCTGTTATCATCGTGTTACATATAGCACGCTGCAAAGGGGCAGGTGAATCATTGAGGAGAAGAACACATTTAATTTTAAAATAAGATTTTGGAAGGTCTGGAGCTCTTGTGAACTGAGACTGAACTTGTTGGATCTTTAATTTTTCTACTAAAGCTTTTTAAAAATCCTCATGCTTTATTTTGTCATCTTTCAGATTTGAGTGTATTTTAGGTCAGTATTAAAAGGAAATCTCAAAAACAGAAAAGTCTTTCAAAAAAGAAGTCTGAGCAACCTTAAAGTGAAGCAGACTATTTTATTTTGAATCAAGAAAAATCATGTTATGTGTTGAAGAGTTTATTTGAAGTTTTTCAAAGGGTAAGGAGGAGACGTGAGTGTTTTCCTGAAACATTCCTTTTGGTTTAAGATTAATAGGTATTTTTAAGTTATTTTATTTAGTTACTCATTGACTTAAAAAATCTTGGTTTTCTTGGCTCCATTACTAAAACAGTAGTGCGACATCCTCGGTTTGATACTTACCTCATGGAGATGTTATTTCCAAGAGCGTGGTACCCCCCCAACACTGGTACAGGCAACAGTTGGGTCATTTTCAAGTACATCTCAAAATTCTGATCTTAAAAAGGCAAAAAGTGGTTGGAGGGGAGAGCAGGGTGGGGTGTTGGAGTTAGCAGATCCTGCTGGCCACAGTCGCCAGGGCAGTGATGTTCTGGCCCCAGGGACCCTGCTAAAGGGACAGAGGTTTGTCAGTCCCATGAATGCACCTTGAATGCTGGGTCCCAAGGAACCAATGAAGGTTTTGGCATTGCTTTGCATAGGATTTGATCCCTCGTGGAGTGCATGGCAGATCCTTTATGTAACTGTTCCCAAACAGGCTATAAAGATTCAGAAGAATGTATCTAATGCTACTGTCCTTGTTTATGGGCCTTTTTTGTGTACTTTTTTCCAAAACATTTAGAAAGCAGTAGGATTTCATTACTGATACACGTGTGCCTCTGAGGCAGCTACTGAGTCTAGCAGAAACATCATCATCCCCTAAGAGATGGACAATAGGACATCTCTTTGGACAATAAGGTATTAACTAATCCATTAGGTTTAACAACACATGCTGGTACGAGGTACCTCAGAGCCATTTTTCAAGACAGGCAAGTCTAAGATACAGCACGCTCAGCTTAATGGACTATAGACAACTATACTCCTGCCCACATCTCCCCTCTCTAAAAATGCTTTTTATATTTTAAATACATCCTTTATTCATAAACAATGAAAAATGTGTCAATTTCTTATGGTCTCTATATTCTCTTCTCCTCCCTCCAGTTATAAGCGTATTATAGGTTAACATAAGTGATTTTTATCTGTTCTTAACCACTTACCCTTTCTGGTATTTTGCAGTCACTTTTACTGATACTCTTGTGTTTATTTCTGTTTAATCTCTAGTGTCAAAGCACTAGAAATCTCTCTTGGTCTTGAGTTATGGGATACTTGTCTCTACCACAAATTAATGAATGATGTAATCACAGCTGCATCTTGAACTAGCCTGCCTGAAAATACCTCCGCAGCGCTCTCCAGACATGACCGCGTTGCATTTGCCCTGCGAAAAAGCCCATGCTCCGGCCAAGCGTCAACGGGAAGAGCCTTGCAGATGCACATGCAGACACGTGGAATTGCTCCATCCAGCAAGGGTCTAATGATTGCTCCAAAGAGGACGTGCTCTGGGTCCCCGGTGGGGTGCTGGGTTTGTTCTGGGAGTGAGTTCTTTTGATGACAGATCTCTGTTTGGAGTGATGGGGAAAATGTCCTGGCCCCCACTCAGCCTCCCCAGCGGCGATGCCTTCCTTCTTATGTCTTTGAACTTACAATCTCCTCTCTCCTCCGGCAATCTTTGGTGTTTCACTCTATTGTATGGAAATATTAGTGTTTCTCTGTGAAACGGTGAGGATTCATTTTTTTTCCCTAAATGTAGACAAAACAATCCTGTTTTCCATGAGCTCATTCTACGAAACACGAGACATATTTAAGGAGATGTTTTCCCCCCAAAATCTAGACTGAAGCAGATGCTCGCTTGGAAAATTTAAGCCCCAATAGCTGAATTTTGGCAACAGCGATTGAAAAACCAGTGTCTTGTCACGGAAAGCGTCTGACAACTGTAACCATTGAAAAGCGCTATGTAAAATAAACCCGGGGAAATCACTTAGCATGCAGGGGAGGCTGTGCAAAGGAATGAACGGGGAAGGCCATCTTCAGGCGTGTGGTTTTCTCCCTACTTTTGGACTGTATACAGTCTTCCACCGGCCAATGGGGCTGGGGGCCACTGGGGCAGCCTGGCTGCAACCGATCCACACTCTTGTTATCCAGGGAAGTGTTAGCGGAGATGACAATGACGCACAGCCCCGGCCTTGGCTTGGCCACCGTCCTATTTGCTCCATCTCTGCTGCGGTTAGCAGCCACTCGCTTCTCATCTCCCCTAAAAATGTCATTACCCAGACAACTGTCCAAGAGCGCAGATGTGAAGTTGTCCGTGTGCAGGGTTTGCTGGAAGGCTAGGCTGGGCACCGGCAGAGGCTGGCCTCGGCTGGTTTGATACCAACCTGCCCTACTTAAGAACATGTAGGAAAGATGCTCAGCCTTCCCAGGCCCCTCTGGACCAGCACAAAAGCACCAAAGAGAGTGGCCAGGCCTAATTTAAGAGATTTTTTTTGCTGTTGTTCCCCTAACTTTACTGATGACTTCCTCTGCTTGTCTTTCTGGTTTCCTTCTCTCCCCTTTCCCTGTTAGTAACAGCGTGGCCCCTTCCCAGGGTATGTCTGCCTGGCTGGGAAGACTTGAATTTCCATTACTAATGTCCATCACGTGTTTGTCAGGTCCCGTACACAATTCTCCCTTTGTATTCCCAAAGTGTTAAATTGCATTTATTATACAGGACAGCAAGAGAAAATTGGCTAAGCAGTTGATACATAATTGTATTTCTTACATTTTCCCCTTTTTCCTCCTGTAGAAGAGATTTGTTTGGTGAAAAGACCTCTACATTTTAATCCAGTTTTCCTCCCGCTGTGACAGAGCTCTGCTCTCATTACTCATTCAATTTTTATCTTTTATGGCAATGAATTTAGGGGGTTTTTGGCCATGAACTCATTTGTTCTGCCTTTGCCCTGATTAGCTCACATTTGCTTTTCCTTCACTTCCTGCAAGAACATCTTTTCCTACAACAACTTCATGCGTTTATCTTTAAGGCATTTATTTGTAAACCACCACTAGGCCTTTGTACTTAATCCAGAGGCAAAAGCCCCGGTATCTCCAGGAGATGTTTGCAATTTGACCACAAAGTTGAGTCCTGTATGTGGCGGGGGTTTCCATGTAGGTTAGGACCATCCCCATGGGTCAAACCAAAATTTATCCCTGCCTCGTGTTCTGGGACCATGGAGCAGATGCTGAGAGAAAAACTCTAAGGACAAGGCAAGAGTGCTCTGATACCACCCTCTGCATCATTCTGATTCACAGCAACTGGTGGCTTAGGGACTTCCCACACTAGATGTGGTGTTGCCTCTTGGTATTTAATGTCCGTGTCGCTAATCCCCATTTAAACACTGTGCTTAGTAACATTTGTCTGTGTGGTGGCTCACAAAGCCTTCTGTAAGTGGCTTTTTTATTTTTGTTAGCAAAATATTTTTGGGTTCCATAAAATGTTTTCCTTAAAAAAACAAACAGAATAAATCTTGGTAATCTATCCAATTTAGTGCTGTAAAAATCATAGCAATTCCCAAGCCAACCCCATTGTCTCGGCTTCGGCTCAGACTCTTTGACATCTTCCCTGAGCAATGGGAGTTTCCTGGGATGTAAGGATCTCTGGGGGGAACCATGCATGTCCCCAGATTGTAACTTCTCCACTCAAGAGTGAGTCTACATCTGTAAAACCTCCCCAGGGGTGGAATCGCTCCAACAGCACTTTGCTGGAATTTTTCCATTGAAAACTGATTTTTCCAGGTGCTTTTTGTATGTCCTCAACTGAAGGTGCTGTTGTTATTTGCCGTGTTTTGTGTGTTCTTTGGGTGACAGTGGTACTTACCACACTGTCTAGGGGCTGGCTTGCTCAAGGACTTGCCCCCGTAGCCGTACAGACCATCGCTGCATCCTGATGCTCACATCTCCTCTCTGGGCTGTAGAGAGGAAAGAGTCAGCCCTAAAGGCACGGTGTCTGCCCCTCTGCACCTCCTGGTGTGCCCTGGACGGCGATGTCCTTAGAGACAAAAACCTCTTCTGGTGCATGCACACCCCAGACTACTGTTTAGAGCAGCTCTTCATCCTGCGGATTTATTTTTTTTCCAGGCTGGGATGAATTTCTCCTTGATGCATCAGGTTGTATTTCTCCCCTAAGCAAAATGTTACCTTCTGGTTTGAGTCTTCCCCCTGCATCATTTTCTCCCTTAAAGCAATTTTGTGTCCAGGGTGAATTTTTGGAAGCTCCTCTGCTGTTTTTATTTCTCTACTAATAACATTGAATAAACCTGACCTTTGCCGCAGCCAAAATCTCTGCACATTCTCTCTAGCTCTCCCTGTGGCTCCACACACCCGGCACCACATCTCCCATACCTGTAGGTCTGTGGTCTCCATCTGAGCAACTGGTTGGGCTCGTCCCATAGCTGGAAACCGGGCTCCAGCCTCAAAGGCCGCGTCTCTTTCTGGGGCTGGGAATCAGGGTGCGAGCAGGATGCAGCTCTGCTCATCCAGCTGAGCCTGATGGGATTTGAGGCTGCTCAGGCATCCTCTGTGTCTGTCCGTCCGTCTGTCTGTCCGCAGCCATGAGGTGGGCTCTGCCAGGGGCTCGGCTGCAGCGCAGAGCCGGAAAAACTCTGCTCTGAGCACTTGGGCAAGAGCCTGTTTTAGAAAGTTGCCTGGGTGCCTTGGCAGCGGCGGTTGTTTTCCAACCCGGAGCAAGCCATCAGGGCAACAGATGATGTTTACTTCATGTGACATAATACTCAAGTCAAATATTATTTAATAGTGCTTTCTTTCATGTCCTGACAACTCTGAAAGTGCCTCTGTATGACAAAAAGCTGTCGAACAACTTTTTGCAGCTTTGTCTTGTTTTGTGTGCGGAGTGAATATTTGTCTTTTCTTTGGCCAAGTCAGACTGATCCCAGAAGAGCTACATCAGGTCAGACTGAAGCCATTTGCCTTCAGTTTTACTAGCGCAAGTTTATCACGTCCCACAAAGGAGACTGGAAAAAAGGCTCCGGTGGGTTTTGGACTGAATTTAAGGTCAGCTAGAGCACTGAGTGAAGCGGGAGGGATTAATAAAAATGTCAGCAATGGATGACAGGGAAAAAAAGCTCCGATTGTGACCCAAAAAAGTGTCAGTGCTTCCCAGCTGCTTTCAGGTGTTTAGGCTCAGGCCCCTGCTCCTACCAACATTCTTCACTGTGCCCTGCTGCCCTCATGACAAGCTGGGACTATGTAAATGTGCAGACGAGCACTGCTGGCACCTTGTACCTGGCAAAGGTCACCAACTCCTCCGGTGTGCCCAGCTTCCAGCTGGTTGATGACCGGGGATGGTTTCGGAGGCTGCCCAAGCCTCTCCTCTCTTTGCTTCGTCCTTGAGCAAAGCGGGGGTCTGCCCAGTGGGTTGCTGCCAGCCTTTTTGTCTCTGTGAAATAATATGATAAAGCTTTTGTGGGTTTGTCTGAAGCCCAGCAAGCTCCAAATGATAGATGTGATAGTTATAACCAAGCACCATCTTTGGGACCAACCCCAAACAGTGTCCTCACATCCAACACATTGTAGAAGCACATTGAGGTGGTGGTGTCCAGAGACACCATCACTTTCTTGCAGCAGTGGCCGATTTATTAACCTCCTATAAGCCAAATTTCACTAGGAAATTTCACATTTTAGGGACATGACCTGGTGTCTTGCAAGTGTCACAAGTTGACTGAATTTTAAGAGCCTTTCCTGCTAAAGCTTTGTGGATCCAACAAACCAATTGCCCTTGCAGTGTAGTAGCCATGATGTAATGGATATACCATTTAATTTTTGCAGTGTGCTTAGGCATATTTTATTGTCACGTTCACTGCAGAAAGTAAATACTATCTGCCTTGATGAAGATGTTTCTTTGGAGATGGTATTTCAGATGACTGAAGCTGACAGAAGGAAATGCGGCTGCTCTTCTCCTACAATAGGCTTTCTCTTTCAGAGTCAACAAGTCTCCCATGAATAAAGTAGAAATATCCAAAGATTTTGTTAAAACTTTTGCTGATGAGAGAAAGTACTGTTGGTGGCCTGCATTTAAGCAACATCCAGAGGTCCTGGCTGAGCTCTCTGTCCTGCACCAGGTGCTCTGCAACCCTGAGCTGGTTTTGGAGAGTTAAAATCTCTGTGAGAAAGGCAGTGCCCCACTTTCCATTTGGACTTTAGCAAAGGAGTCAGGGGATCTGAAATTATTTGGAGAGGTTGGTGTTTGCCCCGTGTTTTGAGGTACACAGGGGTAAAGACATCAAGGATGACAGGAGGGCACATCTTGGATTGAGGGTTGAAAGTTTAGGATGTTTTCAGGCTGTGCTAAGCGTCGCAAAGCATTTGGAGCAAATTTGCGTTGGTCCTAATTTAGCAGTGAAGGGTTGATAACGCCTGCGTGAAGAGCGAAACTTTTCCCCTTCCCCACAACTGGCTGCAATACTGATGGGAGACGTCCAAAATGCTGGAGATGGCTGAATGCCACAAAAATGTCATGAATATTCATTGAGATTTTTACATGAATTTGCCTGAGCTGTGATCACACCCTTTGTATTCACTTTTCACTGATAGTCAGTCCGTCAGGCTTTACTGGCAGCAGCATGCAAGCGTTGAAGCCAGGATGACACTGGTATGAATATTTGTAGAAATTGAACTCTACATTCCCATGCAGGGAAAATAAAAAAAGCAGAAGAAAAAGAAAAAAAAAATGTTATGGGAAATATTCAGGGCATTTTTTAATAACAGCTGGCAGGAAAATTGGCCTCTTGGAGTTGAAGTTGACTTCATTATGGGATGGATGTTGGGGTGTCATGTACAGAAAGGGCAATAGCCACCAAGATCAAATAATACTTAGTTCAGTCTTTGCAGATCAGCATCGCTGTGTTGGTTATGGTGGGTTGTCTCTGTGTTTGAATCCCCCACATAAAACTTCCTCTGGACATCCTGAGCACAACCCTCTGAGCAACTTCTCAGAATTGAAAACATCTAGGAGCATTACATATGTGCAAACATTAAATCAGTTTTCAAGTGGCAGAGAATTATCTGTGTGCTCTTGAGTCCCATCAAGTCCTCTCTGTTTTCTTCAGCAGTGACTGTGTGTGGTAGTCCAGGAAAATAAACTCCAGCCCATTAAAGTAGCCGTTGCTAAGAGTATTGCACCGATAAAGCCTACTTTATCATAATAAAGTCGCGCTTACAGCCGATATAGATCTGAAGTCACTAATGCTGATGTGTTTGGAAGCAAGATGTTTGGTCTGTTTTATGGGTTTTATTGTTTTAAGATGATTGATGTTGCAAAAGGCTTTATCATGCTGTCAGCAATAAATGGAGAAAGGACACAACACGTCCAGAGTCATGGAGCTGGTAGCTCAGCCTGGATCTCCTGACTTGCAGCTGCGCTCCTCCTCTGCTCGGCCACCCTGTCTTCTCCAAAGTACTGGACTATCGTCAAATGCTCCACCACGTCCCAGCTCCGCAGCGAGCCAAAAGCCCGCAGGAAGGAGAGGGATGTCTATCAGCAACTCTGGTGGGCTCTGCTTTAAGAGCTTCGAACCTTGTGGGATTTTCAAATGGAGTATTTTCAAACCCAGACAGTATCCCAGGCTCCACTTGGGGCTTCTGCAGACACGTTGTAGCCGATTCGACTTAACATTTAGATTGGAGACAGACGGCGCAGCTTAATCCAGAAAAGATGGAGACAGAAGCTTTTAAAAAAGGACTGTTTATGAAAGCTCCCTTTCTGCTTTCATGTTAGGAGGGGCATTTTAAGAAGATGGAAGGTTGGGTATCTCTCCCTGCGCTTCCCTTCCGTCATTCACAACAGGGTGCAAATCACCCCCCCAGCCACGCAGGCAGGGAAGGACCTGGTCCCTGGTGCGCCCGTTCCCCGGGAGCCTGGTTTAGCAGAGCCAGCCCCGCTCCCCTGGCACTCAAACCCCAGTGTCCAGCTGGCAGTGAGGGGCATCTCTTGCTTTCCTTGCTCCCTGCCTGCTTTTATAGGGCAGCATTTTTCTGCCACTTTTGGCTGCGAGACAAGCTTTGTCTGAACAAGCAGGAGGGAGTCTTTTTTGGCAGCTCCCCGTCTCCTCTCTTGTTTCCCCTGGTGTTTTGGCTGTTTCTCCCCTCTCTGTTTATTCCCTCAGGAGCCCAGACACTAGCAGAGCTGTTGAGACTCCGGCGAGGGTGCAGCAGTCGCAGACATGCAATCGCATTTCACTTTGCAGAGAGAGAAAAAGAGCAGATGCTGGGTGCAGTGAGCTGCTCTGGGGACGGTGTTACTGGTACAGATGCAGAGTCAGACCTATTTTGGCACCCTGTGGCCCACAACTCAGGTTGCTTTAGATGCCACCAGCAGTGAAGAGCGCTGTGTCTACCACTCACAAAGCCAGCAAGGGCAGGAAAGGTCAGTGGGATGAAGCTTAGCAACAAATTGCAGTCATCTTCTTCCTCGGAAAACAGCAGGGCTGGTGTGGGATCAAGTCTTCCCTGAAAGGGAGCATTTGTAAAGTGCCTTTAATCCCCATGTTGCCTCTGAATGCCTTTCCTTTTAGGTATTCAGATTTTGGATGCTCAAGGGAGAAGATGGGGGCTGGATGCTAACAGATTTGGCTAATTCAAGCAAGGGCTTTGAATTATCACCCAGAATAACTAGAAACTGGAGGTGTAGAGATGTATTATTGCCTCTTCCCTGACATACCAGGAGCTGAGGATGTTTATTTTTCCACTATTCACCCTCAGCTCTTGAGACAGCTCTTTGGCTGACACAAGCTGTCCCCAGGAGCAAGAGCTGTTTGTTGGCTTACCCCATCTCAGGACCTGTGCGTCCCACCTTCTTTTGCAGCTTTTGAAATGTTTACTGATTATTTCTAAAACATTGCAGTGAAACTCTTGGATTTCACAAAAGGGTTTTGCCAACAATATGGGTCCCGACAACCTTGATTGACTGCATCCATCTTTCCCCACTCTCAGCAGGTGCGTCCAAGGCCTGCAAGGGAAGGGGGACGCTGATGGGCTGAGCCCTGCCTTTGGAAGCTTTCCTCTCCTACAAGCCTGGCATGTAATGACAGCTAAAAACCTCTGGTTTTTTTGGCGTTTGAAAGAGATTTTTATGAGCTCCTTTGTGGTGGTAAGAGACTGGATTCAGAGGTGTGGTGGTAAGAGACTGGATTCAGAGGTCTTTTCAAGTTCCCTGTCGTCAAATCCAAAGGTTGTAACTTTGGCATTGATTTTATCCAAGGTTTATCCGAGGTGTTAAAAACAAGCCCAAGGTTGGTAATGACAATAGTCTTTTCTCACCTTAGCATTGCCTGTTTGGGGAATGGCGCTGATGTGACTGTCTCTGGTTTATCCTCACCATGAGTGCCCATCGGCAGGGCTGATGTGATGAGGCCATCAGCCTCCACAGAGGACCTTGAGGCTCTTAGTGATTTCCCACCTCTCAGCAGGACAGATCCGAACCCAAGGCCTCCCCACCAGGAGTGCAGGAGCCTGCATTCAGCCCCGACAGCTCTGCCATCCATTGATGCATCACAGGGACCTCTTTGAACCTTGGTTTTACCTGCTGGACCTGCCAGCTTGCCTGGCACAGGGAGCTCCACGGTCCTCCATGGGGAGCATTTGTTATGGGGCCAAGTCAACTCCGATGTCTGACCCCCACATCTGGCAGGGTGAGTGATGGCAGGGAGGGCCAGCTCCCCTTCCCCAAGTGAGGCAGAAAACGCACAGAGCGGCTTTCAACATGGTCCAGCTCCTCACGGGATGGTTTGTCTTCTTGACAAACCACCTACGAGCGTTTCCTACGCGCTGCATGGGTCTGGGCTTGAGTCTCTGTGCTTTGAAGGGCACACAGAGGACCACACAGCAAGTCCAGCTGCCCAACGAGGGACGCTGCTAATTGTCTGTGTCTGCTCGGGTGTCTGGCTACCGCTTGGCAGGAGCCACCCTGGCACGCTGGGCAAGGTGGGCTGCAAAATCACATCCCAGGCATCTGCGGGACACGGCAAGGGCAAGCGGGCTGTTTGCGGCAACTCATGCTGTAAATTGCTCTATAAATAGCCGAGGAATTACCTTTCTATTTCTTTCAGGAAGATGCGCTTAACTAAACAGAGAGCAGCACTGAGGGATTGCTGTGTTTGTTGATACAGTTGGTCTCCATGCAGTACATGGGCTCTGCCAGGTTGGAAACCCTATCAATATTTTGGTGACACGGAGTTACTAAGCTACTGTCAAACCTCGCTGAGAAAACGAGCAGATTACCTCCCTGAACGTGGCTCTCTTGCCTAACTCGCAGCTCATCGTTTCAAGCCCATTTTTACATTTTATGGCAATGTTGTGCAATGTCGTTATCTAGTCCTACTTAGCTTCAGAGACGGTTGAAATCAGGGCGCTCTTCCCTTCCTCCTGGAGATGCTGAGCCGATAATGCTCCTCCCTATGATGCCCACGGCGGGAGGTGGGACCAGGATGCTGGAGGAGCCTTTTCTTTAGGAAACCCATCCCCAGCCCAACCCGGCTCCCCATCCTGGCTGCGGTCATCTCGCTGGGGTGGCTTTGCACGAAGCAGGCGAGGCGGGCTTGGCCAAGGGTTGTTTTGTTTGTTCTCCTCTCCGTGCTTTGACTCGGAGCCTTGGCAATCCCTGCGAAAATGCCTTGGGGTTAGAAAAGTCTGAAAATGTGTTTGTTTCAAATACTTGGCTGGGCTTTTTTTAGGCAAGGTTCCCAGCACAGGTGTGAACTTTTTTGGGTGCTGGTTTTAAGGCAAACAGTGAAGGAAGCGCTCCCATATTCTGCCTGGATTTCATAATGCTCCAGCTCACTTTGGGTTTTTTTGACTTGTGGCCTTCGGCAATGTTAGTTTTATTCCTTATTTATTCATTTCTTACTTAAAAAAGACTCTCCCTTCTTTGCCTCCCTCCCAGTCCTGAGCCAGATTTGGGTGAGATGGGGAGCGAGGAGAAGCCGTGGTCCCTTGGTGGCGTCAGCCCCATGTGGGGACACTGCACAGGGGCTCCCTCCTCTGGGGCTATCTCGCCCTAGAGCTGTTTGGTTGGGTCCAGCCCTTGTGGGACTAGGACAACTAATACAAGAGGGAAAGGGTTTTTTTCAGCTCTGCTGAAAAGGTGATAATTCACTGAACTCCCAAGCTGGCGTTTTGCCTGAATCAACGCTGGGTGTGCGGGGTGGATTTCTCTTTTAAAGACGGGGTAAAAGTGTACCTTGTTTTCTTTACCTTTTTTTTTTTCCCTCTCCCTAATTTGATGGAGCAATTGAAGGGCTTGTTGAAATAGGACTTTAGAAGTCAGACAAGCATTTTCTTGACATGCAAGGGGTCTGTGGCATTCCTGTCAAAACACGGCTCAAGTGAAGGGACATGGTGCTCGGAGTTAACTTCTTGTTTCTTTAGAAAATAATAGCATAAAAAAAACCCCTCAGTACGAGTTTTGGCAGCAGAGCAAATGGACATAAACAAGCAGAAAATGAGAAGGTTCGCAATCCTTAAAGGATCAAGTCTGCTGGAGTTGCTGCAGGTGAGGAGACTGAAGAGGATGGGAGGGTTTCAGGGGAGCTTGTGATGCTTTTGAGAAAGGGCCTGTGTGATATATCTGTGAAATATACCCAAATATATTTCTCTGTGTGAGGAAGGGCCCATGTGATCAGGGACCGCTGATATAAGGACATATAAGGTGCTCAGGGGGGCAGGAGCTCTTGCTTCTTGTATCTCATTTATTAATGAGAATATCTTCATAATTAAGTAAATAGTCTGGGGAGAGCAGCGATGAGTCCCAGGTTTTTCCCAGCCATAATTACTCTTGCAATCTCCTTTGCTCTGTTGGTCTCTCTATTCACAGTGGAAGAAACACTCGAGCAAACACCATGGCCCAGGGAAATTGGCAGCTTTTTTCTTCACAGCTCTGGTCATTCAGGCACCATTTCAGGCAAGGGCTTGATCTTGTGAGCGGCTTTGATGCCTGGAGGAAGTTTTTTCTGGTTCAGGGGGAGTGTTCCCCCACCTTAAGGCTGGAATTAGGTCTGAGGGCTCCCCTGGTGATGGGCTTGGTTACACAAGATTGTAGTTTTTGCCACAGAAATTAATGTGGTTAAAGCAAACCAGCAAAACCAATTGAGTTACCTCAAAGAATGCCCTTCTACTATTGTTAAAAGTGAGACAATAAAATATAAAAGCCAACTCAAAATGCCAATATATATTTCTCCCTATCTTAGATGAAGTCTAAGTCAAGAGCCTGGTTCTGCTTCTGTGGGCAGGACTGTCCCTTTAAAGAGCTGTATGAAAAAGGTAATTTTCTTGGCAGAATTTTGATCCTCCTTTTGTCCCGATTCATTTAGTCCAATCTGAAACACAGGGAAAAAAACCCAAACCTCAAAGCTTGCAAAACATCCCCATGTCCACTGATCCTCCACATCTCTAGGCGTTGGCTTTGTCTGCTTCATTTGCTTTTCAAAGGAGACCTGGTTTTCTAAGGCACTGCCCAAAGACACTGGTAGATGTTTTGATTTGACAAGGAAAAATTCTCAAAGTTTAATAAAATAAGTGAGAGTCGGCTTCTGGGGATGCTGCAGCCCTTCGTGTGTCATAGGCTCTGGTGCAAAGGGAAAAGATGATTAAAACAACAAGAGTGCCAGCCCTTGCCCTGCATCCCTCCCACCCCAAAACTCCTCCTAAATTCTCCAGGACTTGTGGGCTATAGAGGGTCTTGCTGCCTTCCACTGTGTGGGGTGGGGTGGGAGGGTGGGGAGTGACCTGCTAATCTGCTGGAAAGAAGATTTCCCGGAAAATCTCTAATGCAATCACTGCGCCAATACAATGCAAGGCAGGGATCGTGTTGGGAACAATGCCCTTTGCTGAAATAGTCAAGGGGAGAAATGCAATATAGTGGCAGCTGTGGCATCCCCCTTCGGCCTCACCCAGACACAGAGCATCTGGTGAGAAGAAGGTACGTGGCCAGGGTTAGGTTCAACATTCTACAGGCTCCTTTAAATCCTCGAAGGTGGATCATACTTTACTTTCTGCCGGGTCTGTCAACGCCTTCCAGTGTCTCACTTTGATCCAGCCCCAAAGCTGCTGGGAGTGTTAGCCCATTACACAGATTTAAGAAACTGAGGCAGCACCAGAAAAATGGTGCAGGTGGGGAAAGGCAGCCCCCGACGTGCACCCCCTCAGCTCACTGCCTTCTGCTGGTCTTTGGGGATAAGCCATAGGACTCTTTTCTTCTAAATATATTTTGAGCTCTTATTAAAGGCTTCTTTCAAAGAGAACGAATTATAGCTCTTTGCATCACTTCCTTGCTCAAGCGTGACCCAGAAGTTGTAAGTACTCACATTTGATATCTGTATTTCATTTCAACTTCAATAATAATTCCTGCTTTTAATTTGATGCTGATTGATCGTGAAACTGCGTGTAAGCCATATGGCACCATGTTTACAGTTTTACACCATTCCCATTTTCCAGCAGTCATATCGAACGATTTACGTAGCTCCAGACATGCTGAAGGGACAGCCAAAGAGTGGCATTTGTTTTGATTATCTTATTAATGCTTTATTCAATCAAGAGAAATCACAGTGAATGCGTAGCAGACCAAATGTGTACAAACAAGACCGCCCAAACTCACATGAGAGCCAGCAGGCGGGCCGGGAGGAGAAGTGTTTGGTAGGGTTTTACACATCTGCTTTCCAAAAATCCAAATGTTATCTTTGTCAACAAGGCCTGAGAAACTCTTGCTTGAAGGCAAAAGACTTAGTTTGCTTTGACTTTTCTGGGTTTTCCTAAACGTAGCTGGTGACAGCGATGGTTTGTGCAGGTTGGTGCCCCGGTGGGCTGGGGTCTACCTCGGGGGCGTGGGATGAGCGTGGGTTTGGGGTGAGCATGGAGGAATCCCCAATTTCTGCCTCACCAGCCTTCAGCCAGCTGTAGCTCAGAGGCTTCCTGACCCACAGCCTGTGGCATCGTGGCAGACCGAGGTGCCGGGTGCCACCTGGGCTCCACCAGGGACATGTGTAGCATCCCCCAAGTGTGGGGACGCCGAGCAGCGTTATCCTGGGAGCCGCTGCATGGATGGACCAGGCTGCAATTCCTGCTTGGTGCAGAGAGTGCTGCCAGCTGCCCATCACCCGAGCTGTAATCACAACACGTGGTTCTGCAATGCTTTAGCCAAACCAGGCTGTAATCTCGAAACTGGGAGGATGTGTTTTGGCTGGCTGCGCTCAGAATCAGGAATTCCAAGTTTCCTCAAAATCTGACAAAGGAGAGAGTCATTTCCCGCAGAACAGATGGAAACGACTACTCCCATAGCTATGGGCTGGGTGTGCAACCGGGCACTTCTAAAATAAAGCTTGTTCTTTTTCCTCCCCGTGTGCCTGTGAATGTACAAGCCACAGGTGCTTAATATGCATGGCCTGGATTATTTGAGTTTGAAACATAAAATAAAATGGCAAAGAGGCAGACAAATCATGACAAATACCAATATTCATTGTAATCTCATTCCTGGCAGTGTCTGGAGCCTTTTATGATAGCCAGGCATCTGAGAAAACCAATTCATATTTAAAAGATTAATTTCTTAAAGGTAACCTGCACATTCAAAATGAAAACCAGGTTAAGGGGAGAAATCTGGGCTGGATGCCTCACTCAGACTGGGGTCGAGGCATATGAATATGGTTTCAGCCTGAGGTTTGCAAATATGTTTTAGGGATATAGTGCTCAGTTCCTATGAATTTCAAAAGCTGTTGGTCACTCATATCCCATATGTGGCATTTTCCTTTCGGATAAATGCTGCTTGAGTTAGCTAATTATACAAAGACAATTTTTTTTCATGAAGAGCTCCAGGTAGGTAAAAAGGAGAATATATTACACTCTAATAACCAGAATACCAGTTATTTACTTCATTTAATATTCAGTTTAAAATCTACTAAAGTTTAAAGAAAAAAACCTCTATCAGTTTCATGGAATCATAGAATAATTTGGGTTAGAAGGGACCTTTACAGGTCATGTAGTCCAACACCCCCGCCATGAGCAGGGGCATCTTCTAGAGCAACTAGATCAAGTTGCTCAGAGACCCGTCCAACCTGACCTTGAAGGTGTAAATGGGGAGGGATATTCAGCAGTGGTCCCAACTTAAATGTTATCTGCAGCCTGAGACTTTACAGGTTGTGAAATTATCCAGGGAAGTGCAGTGAATGGATAGAGTGTGGAGTCAGGGTTCAATGGCCTTCTCATAGAATCATTTTGGTTGGAAGAGACCCTTAAGATTTTTACTTTTCCCAGTAAAAACCCATACCTCTTTGCCAAGGACAATGATTAATTCCATAGTGAATTTGCATTTGCTGGCATAAAGTGGGAGAAAACAATTACGTGACTAGATGATCTCCAGAGGTCCCTTCCAACCCCATGTGATTCTGTGATTCTGTGAGACTATTGCTAGTAAAAGTGCACCAGTCTGCTACAAATATTACAAGTGTCTTCTGCCACATTGGGAAATAAATAGTTACCAATTGTATTGTCCTGAGGAATGATTTTCTCCCTGGCACAGAATTTCTTTCTGATGGTGAACGTAAAATGGAATATATATAAAGTAAGCATTTCACATTATTGTGTGTATTGTTTCCTTCTAAAGCCTCACAGTTAAAAGACAGAAAGCAAAATCAAAACGTCAGCTTTCCCAGAAGTGCCTTTGCAGTTGCACCTTACCCAGGGCAACTTCCAGTTGTGCAGCAGTGGGAAAGATTTGACCTACAGGACACAGTGTCTTTCTAGGAAGCTTTTAAAATCAAGAAAACTCCAGAAACAGTAAGGCCTTCTGAGTTGAATGTCCACGATGCCCAGAGAGGGCGATGCTATGAGTTGTGCATGTGGCCGTCAACAATTAGGGTGTATCTGCAACAAGCAACTGCGCTTGTAATAAAACACATGTACTTGCTGCTGCCAATGGCCCATTCTCCTGGCTGGTGATCTGTCACCACAAGCAGGTACAGGTTTTGCTGAAGGTAGCAATTCCCAGTGATTTCTTCCTTGTTGCACAGGTAATTAATTGGAAAGCCAGGAGCGACTCCGCTCCCGTGCAGCAGCACGGACAGGAGACCTCTCCCTCCCTGCCCCCTGCTATTTTCCTGTAAGACAAAGCAAAAGCCCAAGCAGGGAATTCAGAGAATGTTTTTTCTTCCAACTAAGGAAATCTCGGGGGCTTCTTCTAAAACACTGGCGAGTGCCCCGGGACTGGCTGCAACGTGCAGCATTTCGCACCGGCTTGGTCTCGTCACTGGAAAATGTGCCACAACCTCTCGGGCAGCAGCTGGGGAGCAGCTGGGTGTGGGGTCAGGAGTGAGAGGCAGAGCCAAAGCAAAAAGAGAAGGAGGGTTTCTGTACGGATGGCAGGGTTTGTTTTTTTTTTTTATGAACATGGAGGGTAAATTCTATGTTTGTGTATCCCTTTTCCCGCAAGGATGCTCACAGGCAGAGCTGTTGCTCCTCCACTCTGTATTCCTGAGCAAAAAAGGTTTGGCCACACAGTTGGTGTTGCAATGAGGCAAGGTATCACTTTGCCTGGCTTGGCATGTGATGGAGGACAGATCTTGGCACTGGGCGGCTGGGCTGATGCTCTGCCCTGTCCCCTTGTCACTCATAGTGGTCACTGGAGGGAAGCCTGATACTTTCTGCTGGATTTTCCCCAAATACTGCCTGCCTTTTTCACTGACACGCGGCTCCGAGCTGGGTGTTAGTTTGGTTTTCACGTACAGCGATCAGGAACGGGTGTGGGGTCTCCTGGCTGTCACCGCATCTGCGGGTTTCTCCCTGGGTGGCCCCACAGCTCCTGCTGCTGCTTCGTTCCTGGGGCAGCCTGAGCCACCCTGGGAGAAACACAGAGAGTAGCAGCCAAAACGGTCCAGGGGCTGGTTCAGAACCTCTGACCCTGTCTGTTAAATTAATTTATGTAAAAATAAATTTCTTCTATTTCTGTAAGAAAATCCAGTATTTCTATATGAAATTTGGACTGATTTTATGAGTACTGAAGCTGTAGTCCCCCAACATAAAGAGAGTGGATCTTAATGCAGTGTAAATCTGCAGTAATTTATTTGACTTAAGCCACATGAAAACCAGCAGAATTTAGCTTCTATACAGATTTTTTTTTTTGCCATATTAGAGAAGTACAGAAATAGATTTTAATTATTTTTAAAGGAGAAATGGTTAAAATCAGAATTGATTGAAGTATTTGCTTTCTGGTAGGAGAAAGGAGTCTTTTGATGTCTCTTAGGTGAGCTTCAAAAACACCTAAAAGTCGAATGATCGAAGCTTTGTTTTCAATTATTCATTTGTTTTCAATATCTGAAGGTCATACAACAGGCTGGGATGGGGAATGCAGCTGTCATTAAAAATTTACTTACTTTTTGTACTCCAATTAAACTTACAGATAATAGCAGATAAAAACAACCATGCAATTGCTTTCCTGATGAAGGCACTGATTTATTGATACTGTACTTGGCTTCGGTGTACTTACACCAGGGATGAGTTTGTCTGCAAAGGTTTGCTTCCATTTTAGGAAGAAAAAAATTGACAGCTGTAAAAACAGCAGGATGTGATACTGTCCTTGATGAGGATTTTTCTTGGCAGCATGGTGTACACGTCTTGCAAGACCGTGACATGCCCCATTCCCTCTGAAGACACGGTCAGCTAACGCTAATATGTTAAATTAGGGATTCAGTCCCCTCCACTCCTTCTGCAATCCATGAAAAAGGGAAGAGAGCTGGATCTGCGATGGGAATGGGGATGGAGGAGCTGCCTTCAGAGTCCGAGCACTGGACCTCCCCTGCGTTTCACAGGATCTGTGAATTTTGCTACACTAAAAGCAAGATCTTTCCTAAGAAATCACCTCCCGTTCAGTTTGCTAGACCTGCAGGGTGGTGTTTCAACAGTTCATCTGGGCATCAGTAGGAACAAAGTTATCAGAACAGTAAGTGCTTTTGGAAATCCAGCCATGTAACTTTGGCATTTGAACAATACCTCCTTTTACAGAAGGAGGAGGAGATGCTGCAGTGAATCGATATATCCTGCGCATATCTTGCACATAGTGACTTATGGGCCAATAGAGCAACTGCAGAAGTAATTGGAATATGCAGCAATAATGCAACCTTTTGTTATATATGATCTAAAAAAGAAATGGGACCCAGGCTCATACATCGGCTTCTGCTGTCTGAGTCAGGGCAAGATTTACGATGTACTCAGCTACAGCTACCTCGTATATTCTTCGACAGAGAAAATTGGGTAGCTACACCGAAGCAAACTTTCTAGCAATGACTTATCCCTAATCACTGGTGATTAAACCTGAGTTATACTCAATGTATTTGCAAAGGTCTGTCAACATACGAAAACTGTTTCTAATGTGGACAAATAGAAAAACAAAACAAAACAAACCCACAAAAGATTGTATTTGGAAACTACAGTAAAAGAAGATGACATCATGGTTTATGAGGAAGGATCAAGCAGAGAGAGTTGTGTATAGAAATGAAAGAAGGAATTCATTTTTATATTGATGTCTCAAGGGTCAGGATTTCTTAGAAAAACCCAGCAATTTTAAACAGAAATCGATCAGACCAAAGATAGTTGTATTCTTTACCCCTAAGGCTCTCTTCTTCAATGTGGTTCTCCATCTCTTGTTGTGGTTTTGTTTGTTTTGTCCTTCTCAAAACTACATCTAAGCTATTAGTAATATTAGGGATTGATTTTGAGCATTAGATCAAAGGGAGCATTTTAGAGTGAGATTTCTTGCCAGTGAGCTTAACTTCTGCATCACAGTTACCCCTCGCCTACAGCCTCTGCTCTGAGAGGGAATTCATCACCTGTGTGGGGTTAAAAATTCAGAAATACTTGATAATTTGGTAAGTGATTCACTACAAACAGGGTGTCTATTTTGGTTAAGAATGCAAGAACTGATGCAAAATCTGCTGAGGCATGGTCACAGAACATGCTTAATTTTTACCCTTTGTTTTTGCTATGAAGAGAACTGTCTCGAATTTCCCACAGGCTTTAATGGGAAACTTAGAAAAAACGTTAACAGGAAAGATAAGAGTATGCCACTGCATGTTTGTTTTTTTGAGAGCAAGTTTGCTGAAACTATAGGCAAAATATCCTGTGCAACATGTTCCTATTGGAGGCCTGATGAAAGGCAGATTATGGTAGGAACTATGCAGATAACAAGGACCCATGAATTTGGTGGGTTGTGTCATTCTTACGGGACTAAACTTTCATCCCCTTTTTTAATGCTACTCCGATGTGCTCTTCAGAAGCTTTGAGTTTCATGAAACATCAAAGAAGTTATCTTCATGGTGCTTTCAGAAAGACTGATGGTACAGGCCTGCTGTCATCACATTGTCATCTTGTCCAAAGTGGCTGAATTGCAATAAATTAAAGCTCTGGTTTGACTGAGGAAAGGCTTGTATGTACACTTCTAAGGACAAACTGCTGCTATAAGCCTATAAAATGACTAAGATGGATGAGGAGGGCTTAGGTTTGAACCAATCTTTAGGTCCTCCTCATGCCTTTAAGTCTGACTGATATGACTACGTGCAATGAGTAAGGACGTTGGGTCTAAATTATGAAAACAGCTGCAGCAGAGGATGGCTCTTAAATCTTCTCTGGATGTCTGTGTGTATGTGTGCGTGTATCAGTCGGCCCTGTCTTCCTGCTCAGCATCCAGCTGGTCTTCCTTCTAGGCAAGGCTTAATCAACTGTTTTCAACAAATTTGAGTGGAATTTGCTGAGTGGTTCCAGCCCAGGTATTGTACGAGGTGAATTTTGTAAGGATTTAAAGTGCCGGTTAATAAGTTTTTACACATGAAATTTCACTTTGGTATTTGGTGTTTTTTAACAATACGTGAAGCACTGAGTTGGGTAATGGGCCGTTTTGACTCTTCATTTTAATATATTTCATATATGTTGATACCCAAGCTAAATATGCTCATCCCAAATTGTCGTTTAAACACTCACCAGGGTGTTATTACAGCCATGGTGAAAACCTTAAACTTGCAAGAATAAGGGTTTAAGAAATATGAGAAGTGAACAAAGAAGAGATCCAAACTGTAGCTGAGATGAAGTCTGTAAGGACCTGGTTTTGGGATTGCTCCTTACCAGGACACTTGAACGTCCTCCTTGAGTTCAGTGGTGTCCAGGGAAGAATGCTGCAATTGCCTTTTTGTTTTCATGGGAGGTTTTCTGTACCCAGCCCTTTTTCTGCATATTGTTTCCTTGCAAGCTTATAAGGTCCATGCAACCCACTAAATCAAGGGCCCTTCGTCAGAGAGTTGCAGCTGAGAGAAGACTAATGCAGCATCCTTAAGCTTAATGCGGTATTTGCCTGGGAAGGAAAGTGCTCAACTCTGTTATTAATATAGACATAAGCAAAAGAAGTTTAAGGATTCTCTCTATTGCAGTTAGAATTTTGCAATGAGATTTCTGAAATTACAGTAACTTCTGGACCGTATTGTTTCTTTTCTTTCTGCTGATATGCATTGTAATATAGGGAATATTTTGGTATATTTTACCATACAGACAGGATGTTAAGAACATACTTCTTTCTTCTTGGATATTCACAGAAACAGCCTGAGATATATACACTTACCAGTTTAGATAAAAAGAAGTGCAGTTTTGGTTTTCCTTCACTAGATTTTAGTGAGGGGAAAAGTTAAAAATTGCCTTTAAGGAAAAGGACAATTACAGAAGAGGGCAGCCTCGAAGCATAAGTGCTAGAAGCTAGTTGAATGGATACAATTACATTTTAAAAAAACCCTTTATCTTATTGCAATGTTAACATTAGTGTAATTTTTTCCCTTTCTGGGAGGCAATGTCACACTAAGCTGATATAGGTATGATTAGATAAATGTTACTCTTACATGTGTACCGCCTTAGTGGCTTGTGTGTGTACATTTTTAATGATTGAGTTCCCCTTCCTATTAGAAAATATCCTTTTACACTTTAGCTTATGTAAAAGGACACAGCAAAAAGTATCCTATGTTTGGGAAATAGAGTTAAAAGTATTTGAAAAGGTGGAATTTATCAGAACAAGCAGATCTAAATGGGTAATGTGACTGGTGTGAAGGAAAACCCTTTCCCGTAAAAAAATGGGAAAAGGTTCTGCTGGAAAAGCATTCCAGACACACATCTTGTTTTCAATTAGCGAACTGTAAATTTCCCAGAATTTCTGGGTGGTATCAGATTTAGATTTTGGGGCCTTGATATTTCAAGTATGTATGACTTTGCTCACAGAAGAAGCCTCCCTGAGCTCAGTGGCAGCAGATCCTCTGCAGAGGGGATCCTTTCCTGGTGGTCATGCACAGGAACACCATCCAAACCCCAAGGAACCAAATCCATCCCAGTACCTACACACAGGATAGCGCTAGGAGGTGATCGTTATTAAACCAAGCAGCAAAATTTCTTCTCCCAGTCCTTCCCTACCTATTCCCTGCCCATTCATCCAAAATAACTCAGTTCTCACGTGAAAGAGAACAGAAATCTGGGCAACTGATACCGAGTTTCAAAGTCTTTTTTGCTGCTATTGTGGTTGTCTAGTTACTGTTTCAACAGGAAGGTGTTTAATCAATGCAAGGCAAAAGGCAGAGAAATGAGCTGGTGATTTCCAGAAGGAGAAAATGTCGGGCTGATTAGAGTGTTTCTTTCTCAGGATGAGGTAGACAATACAAAGTGTGTGATAACATGCTCAAGATATGCCTCAGATCCCCACCAGCAGCCCTGTGAATGAATGGCACATTTCCTATCATGGCTTTAGCAGTCCGAGGCTGATAAGAAACGTCTAGTGCAGCAGAGCGTGTTTGTGCGAGATCCTTGAATACACCTTTGGAAAACCTCGATCTTCTCTCAGGCAACAAAAACATAAAAAGTTCAATGAGAGGAAGCAGTTCCTCTTAATTTTTAGCTTGTAAATTTAGTGGTTTATTTAATTTTATTTTTCATATTAGATAATTATATTCTCTGGCTCATATGATGGCAGGAGGATAGGAAGAAAGGGGATCTTTCCCTTATGTTTTGACCCAGAGAAATGAAATGTTTGCTCTTCAAGTGGGTACAATGTCTTTTTTGTGCTTTAAAATTTGATTGACACTGGCAAAAGGGACATATTATGCACATAGCACATGTAGCCCTTCATATCCTGCTCGATGTGTGAGCTGAAGTCGTTAATCTCACCCATTTCCTATGCTCAGCACTGTGTGCCAAGATGTTCAGAAATAGCTAGGGATTTGGGATGCCTTAGCTATTGGGTGTCCGGCTAAAGAAACTTCTAAAGGTCTTGGTTTTCAGGAAGCTTTGAATAGCCGTCCTCTGGAAATTGGGCTTGTAGAACGTCTGTTGGCAAGCGATTGGACTCAGTCCTTGGAGGTCTTTATGGAGTAGACATTTTCCCAGTCGCAGGTTGGGCTTGGAGCATCACTGGAATCCTAAGATGGTCTTTCAGAGTCATGCTGCCATAAAGGCAGTGGGGTTGTTCTGCAACTGTTATCTGCTCTGCTGTGCTGCTTTGGTTTTCCTCGGACCTGTACTTGGCTGGCACGAGCAAAGGACAGATTTTCTCCTTGGGATAAAATTTGTGATCTTTAAATGTAAAACAAGGAAAAAAAGAAGTACTTTCCTGAGGTATCCCAATATTATGTTCAGTAGGATTCAAAACAAGTATGCCAAAGCTGTGGTCAACCTTCATGCTCTAAGTTTTAGAGACAGAGGAATGATGCCTCTGCCGTGTATTAAAGTTGAAAACATCAAGTTTAGTAGAAATGTAAAATTCATCTTGCTCTAACAAGCAACACCGGTCCTAACACCTCCAGTTCCTATCCTATCCTATCCCATCCGATCCTATGCCTGTCCTCATCTCTACAGCCTCACAGCGGCTTCTAGAAGTGCTGGTCAGACACGTATAAGGATGAACTCTAAGGTCAAAACACCAGAGAATAAACAGTATGTGGAACAGAACCAGCATGTACCAGCTTGTTTTAGTGGTACAAAGCTGAATAATACCTGGGTAAACATGGCAAAAGTAGCTATTGACAAATTGGCCACTCAAGAACCAGTGACCTCTGAAATGCTGGAGCTCTGCCAAAGTCCAGCAATGGCAAAGAATATGATGAACCACATATGTTTGAGAGTGAAGATGGGGGGGAGAGATATAAATTACATCCCGGATGTTGCAATGTCCTACAGCTAACACCTCTATTATCTACACTGGTGTGTATATAGCATACAATTACACACACTTAATCTGAGGAATAAATATGCCAAGGGAAAACCAGTTTTCATCTCTCTGCTTCCAAAGCTTCTTTCATTCTTTTAAAAATAATATAATACAAAATAATAAAATGTGCCCTTCAGGATGTCTGCAGCCAGTTTGGCGGGTTCAAAAGGTAATCCTTCACACCTCTTGGCTTTAAATAAATCACTTTTTGTGTAGAGAAGAAAAGCAGCCTAGAGTCTTTTTCTTCCTTTGAGGAACCAATGCTATGAAATACCTCCCAGCTATGTAAATGCTGTGGTCATCATGCAAACACATTTCGCAGTTGGCCAGGTGTCTAACATATTTTCTTCAGTCTCAGGGACCGCAGGAATAGGATTTGTCTATTCTGTGTGATTTGAAATAGCCGGTCTATTAATCCTTTGCAAACTCTTTGTGAAGGCAAAGAAAGGATGCTTGTCCATGCAAATAAGCACTGTGGGTTTTACTTACAGAGGTATGCAGTTCGCCATGCGGATCTCATGTAACATGGAAGCCTTGAATTTTTCCTTTCCATATTTTGTTTCCAGACTTTCCACTGCCCTCCTCTCTCTGAAAGCTGTCTTGCAGGTAGGGTTACTCATGAAAGTTAGTGGTGCTCATTACCTCCCGTCTTCCCAGGGCGCAGGGGCTGGTGACACACGGTTGGCAGCAATTGCTCCTGTGAATATTGAACGCCTGCAACATGAGCTGGGTCCTGAGCCCCCCCTGGAGAGCCTGGAGTTCTCTCCCAACGGCAATGGATGGTGGGAGCGATCTGAAACGTTAGAAGACGCAGAGGTCTCATATGCATTTCTCAGGGAATAATACCTGTTGTTTGGTGTGGTGTTGTTTTTTTTTTAATCTCCATCCCTGTCTTCAGTGAAATAAAAAGTAAGATGCTTCCATATTCAGAACAGCAAATTTTTGGTCCTGGGAAGATGCATGGCACGATAATGACAGTAGTGGTTATGAATAAAGTTCTCGGTAGGGAGAACTATGAAAACGGGAGGAAGCTGTGCCTTGGTCCGGCTGAGGTTTCTGAAAGATGATTTCATGATCCCACCCTGTGCCAAGACCAGCCGAAAGAACAAGTCACGCTTACGCTTTATGTAGACCATATGCCACTGATTTTTTTCTCTAAAACACAGCCAAAATCTTTTGCTGGTTAGATGAAGGTGTGTGGATAACACGTATTACCAATATCGATCTCTCATGTTCAGAGTAAAAAATAAAAATCTTTTAAAGCAACTTCTCGAAAGATTTATTAAACACTTGCTGTTATTCTCTGCTTGATCTTTGGCTCAGGCCAGCACTGAATAGCCATTAATTCTGTTTTAAAGACAATATTGGATATTTTTAAAAAGCTTAGACCTCCACCAAATTAAAAAATCTCTTCCTCTTAAAAACTGGGATATTTATTCTCCTGCTCTTGTACGAACACATGGCTGCTTCTTTCCATGTCCTCACTTCTGGCCAGCCTTGGCTCACTTCACTCTGCTGAAATGGTGTGGAAGAGTGGCTCTTCAGTGAGATGTTTTTAAGCGGTGGTTTGCAAGCCCCCTGTTAAAAGCTCGTCTTCGTCCCGCTGCCGTGCGTGTCCCGTGGAGCCCCGCGTCCTCCTTCACGGCTTGGCGGTGGCTGCATGGCTGCTAATCTCATCTTCTTGCCTGCCCGGGGGGCTAAACCATTTGACCTGTGACCTTCAGCTGATCCGAAACCTCCATCAATCCTTCTGAAAAGTTTTACTAGAATCAGGGCTTCCAAATGACCCTTTGCATAGTTCCTTAAAGGAAAAATAAAAAAACCAACCCACTCAAAAAAAAACCACCAAAAACCCTCAGCCCTGTGCTGTTTTCTGTTGTTTTAGCAGAAACCAAACATAACTCATAAAAACACAGGCAAGAAAAATACAGCGCGCTGGTTGCCAGAAAAACAAATTGTAACAGAACATAGAGGGGCCTCTCACAGGGAGGAGGCAGGGAAGAAACACCTGTGATTTCCATTGAAAATCCCCTGATATCTACATTCCGCCCCGTTCCGCTCCAATGAAAGCTCTGGTGTGCTCTATCTCTGACCCCAGGGCAAGGTCTCGATGCGAAGAGGTCCCTCCTTGTTGGGCCGCTTGGATGCAGCCCCGAGCGCTGGACCAGTGAATCACAGCGCGCAGCTGAGGAGCACAGAGCGTGCCTGCCAATTGTCCTCATGTCATTGCTATGGTTATCTTAAAGTGCTCTGCAGATGTTTGCCTGCCTAAAAAACAAAAGAAAAAGAAAAAAGAGAGAGGAAGATAAAAACAAAGCTTTAAATTTCCCTGCTCCCTGATTGTTATACCGCAACTGCTGAAAACTTTGGATGGAGGTGGAGCTGTTGTTGCTGATTGGATTTTGGACCATGATAGTCCCTAGAGGCTCTGGTGGAGAGAAGATGCCCAGATGGCCCTGCCATGCCTGCAGGGACATGCCAAGCACATCCAGTGACAAGTGAGCAGGGAGCAGGGATGGTGCACAGTTCTTGGACGGGCTCACTTCTGCTTTGGCCCTTTCCCAGAGCAAAGGGACATTCACAGGAGCTGTGTTCAGCCCCGTGACATCCCCTCCACGCTAGCTGATAAATGTTTTTGCATATAATTTTCATAAAACTCTTTTATTACCGTGTGAACTTTGGGCATTGAAATCAATTACGCACAGGCAACTGAAATGGGTACCTCTGCACCACATCGTGGGCACAAATCCTCCTGGAAGCTCTCAAAAATCAGCCTTCAGGATTAGGAAGTGAAACTGCACCAGAACAGCTCCTCGCTGGATAAATAGCTAAGGCAGCTGCACTGCTCCCAGGACCCCTCTTAGGACTGTTGTGCAGTGTAGACATGCCCATTGGGGTAATCACAGCACTGAGCTTCAGCACACATCTCAAATATCCAGTTTTCAGCACTGAGCCACGTAACCCCACCTGCAGGTACTTTTGCAAACGCCATCTCTTAGTTGCCTGGTAATGTCTCCACGTTCGTGACTATCCTTCCCCAAATGCTCCTTGACCAAAACGCACAGGGACAGTGGGACTTGGAGAAGAGATCTGAGACTTAACGAGGACCTGAACGTGGTGTTCAAATGTTTGTTGTGGTTGTTTTACAACTTTTTCAGGCTTGGTGTTTATAGGAAGCAGGAAGATAAACGATGGGAGAGATAAGCACTGTGGATGTACTTTGGAAGAACGGGCGGACATATCCAACAGGTCCTCAAGGAGCAGCCTCACGTTACAACTGCTGCAGCACTTGCAAGGGTATGTCCGAATGCCACGCAGGGACATTACGAGAGTTCCTGCTCTCCTGGAATGCACAGGAAATTTTTTCTATCAACTTCTGTGAGTCCTGAATCATATTAGAAATGAGTGTGCACGTCCTCAGCAGCAGCACCAGCACAGCAGGCTTGGGTGTGTTACAACAGGACACGTCCCTAAACCAGGCAGAAAGAGAAACCACCCGGGGAGAAAGCTCCCTCTGTTATTTCACGGGTGGTAGGTTCAAGCGTACAGTGTTTTCAAGAATATTTTGTGAGGCTGGAGTGGCTAAATGTAGTTTCAAAATAATACAATTCCCTTTGCAAAATGGGGTGAAAAATCCTTATTAGGAAAGCGGAGCCCAACTCAGAGTTCAATAGAAAATAGTCTTGCTATAAAAAGCATCATTGCCTCTCTCTGGAACATAAGCCCATGCACATAAAGGGCTCAATTCAGCAGTACACGCAGTGCTTCACTGACCTGGGGTCTCCAAATTGTTTGCCTTGCTGTAGGACAGGAAGAGAAGCACGGCTTGAAACCATTTGACAAGCCCTTTCTTTGGAGCTGCCTGATTTACCTTCCAAAGGGCAAAAGAGGGAGCTCATGCTACAACAAGAAGACAAACTATGCAATAGATAAGACTTTCTTCTAGGGACAAGGAAGATCCCAAGAGCTCTGGCACCTGAAACTTCCCTGGTTTGGCCAGAGCTACCTGAGCATCTCCACAGCTGGGGGGGGGGGTGTCCATTGGAACAAATTTCTTTCAACAGCCAAAGCTTGTGTGAAAAATTGCCAATTTTATTAGAAGTTCTACATTTGGGGTAGTCTTTGAAGTTTATCAACTCATTGAAGATGCTCACTAGTATTTTTATTTCCTCCTCTCCCTCTCTTATCCTTCTCCCCCTACATGAAAAACACCAACAAACACCAACTCAGCTGACGGAAAGAAATGGGCTTCAGGCAAGAGGAGAAATCAGGAAACATTTTGGAAAGTACTTCAGGAAACATTTTGGAAAGTACTTCAGGAAACCTTGGCAAAACCACTGAGGAAGTGGGTTTCTTTGCATCTTGGAGTGGAAGAAGTCTCTCTGATACACTCTGTTAAATGATTTCCCATTTTTTGCACTTGCTGTACCTTTCCCCCATTTAATTGGAGCTGTGGCTTTGCAAATGGTCCTGGAGCTTGGCTTTGCAAACAGGTGTCAGGCACGTGTTGAGCTGGTCTTTCGCTCCTGATGTTTGAATGCCCCATGTGCCATGCTCCTTCCCAGGCATCACTCAGCCTCAGCTGTGGCATGGGGATGTGCTGGGGGACCTTTCCTGGGTGGCACTGCAACCAGGACACTTGTCTCACTTCCAAATGCTCTTCCAATGTCTTTTTGGGGTTTTGCTCAGTGCTACAGGGTGTGTCATCTTCAGGTCCAAGACAGACCAGATTAAAAATGATCCTGTACAGATTTAAAAAGAGGAAAAACCTTGAATCAACACCAAAAGAGGCATGCCCTGGTAATAATTCTGGGTAAATGGTGTCTATAAGAGAGCTGGCTCTGTGGCCATTGCAGTACTTGTGCTGCCTCAGAGTCAGCCAGCTCGACTTGTCTCTGAAGCTTGCAGAGATTTGGTGTGGCCAGAGCTCCCCAGATTGCGCTTCTGCGTTCGAGCTAATGTTACCACTAGCTGGTCATTTTGGTTTGGTTCTCCATCTGAGGAGATCGCTGTCCAAAGAGGGATAAAGGGTTCTTTTCTTCAGGGTAGCATCTGAAATCACAGCCTGGGTTTTGGTAACAGGATACTGGTGGCTTCAGTTCTTCCGATAAGGGGGAATGCTTCTTTTCCTTGTTGTTGTTAATCCTGGGAGTGGAGATCAGTTGCAGTGCAGGTGTCTGATTTTCATTAAAATTGCAAATTGGACTGGATGCTTGATCAGATAACAAAGACATCATTGAAACCATGTGTCTTCCTTCAGCAGCAGAACAGGGGACAAGACAAAGAATTTCCCAGTGTGTGTCCACTTGTGCATATTTACTGCAGAGAGCGAGTCTTAATACTTTGGTCATGGGTGAATAAATAGCTTCTAAGAAATGCCAACCCTATCAAACTTGCTGCAGCTTTGGAACAGCTTTTGAGTTGAACAGAAGAAATACAGTATTAGCCCTTTGGGGAAAATACAGGCTGTTCTCAAAGGAAATCAATTAACTGTAGCATCTCTTTGGTCCCAATTCAGCGGACCTTCCCTTTTTATCAAAGCACTGAAGTGTTTTCTTAGCTTTAAGCATGAGCTTAAGTCCTTTGATGAACAAGGATGAGCTTTCACTCATGCTGCTGTCCTCTCCAGAACCAAGACCACGTGTTTTTTACTATGGGAAAGAGAACGACTTGGACAGAGAGGTCCAACCAGTTGTTCTGTTTGGAAATCATATGCAAAAAGCTCGCCTGGAGTAGGAAAGAACATACACATGATGCCTGGAAAAGAGGTTCCTTGTACGATGTCCTCTTGGCAGATAAACAAGGTGATTTTGAAGCAAACAAACACACAAACATTGCCTTTTCCTAAGATAGCACCTTCTGACAGATGTTACTGCATTTTTATGTCTTAATTATGTCTTTTGTTGTTTTTTTTTTTAAAATTGTTGTTCTCTCCTCCTCTTCTTTGTATGAAATACCTATGAACTTCCCTTAGTACTGATGAATGGAGCACCTAAATAAAGTTTCGTCGAACCCAAACTATTAGCTAGCAGGTATCTAGGATAGGTTCATCTTAATCCTTTAAACACTCCAGAAACCACGATCAACAAGAAAGGTGCTGAGCCGTGCCGACACATAGATGTGCATTTCTGTAAACTCTGTGAGACAGGGAGTTTTCAGCTGTGATCTGTTTGGCTGGTGTTTGCAGAGCTTTTGAAGAGGATTTATTTAAAATGGTGCATGTTCAATGGGTAGTTGGCATTAGAGGAAGCCTGAATGATCTTATCTTGGCTGTCGGTAGGGTTACATGCAGCCGCAACGTAATGTTTACCCATTTAAGGGTGAAAGAAACTCTGTTTCTGATGCAGGGGAGCAAGGATTGCCCAAGTTAAAAATGTCTTATTTGGAGGCTTTTTACAAAGTCTGCTCTGCTCCATGGTAAGTGTTGCAAGAATTCCTCGGGGAGTTTAGACAGGTCATAGCTTGGGAGGGAAAACAATTCTTGACTTTTACAATGAGAAAGTAATGAGAAGTTCATCGTGCTTTGCACACACAGTGAGCAACTCAATTTTTAAAGTATAATTTGTTGTCGCAGAGTCCTTGAGTAAAACCTCCTCAGCCAGGGCTGTCTCCAACACAAGTCCCATCTCATCTGCGAGGCAGCTCGGTTTGCTCGGATGAAGGGCATGGTATGGACGGTGCTTGCCCCCGTGGCCCTGGTCATGGGAAGAAAGTTGTGCAGGGGCAGGTAGTAGCTGTGATGTGCTGAGTCTGCTGCACCTCAGGATGCCCGGGGTGCGCACTCTGAATGCTGGTAAAATAGGCAAATTCAGATAAACTGTGCAACTCTGAGAAAGAGCTGAACTTCTTACCCCCAAAAGGCTGTGAAAAGCCTATGAAAGACTGTGAAATATTTTGTTTTCCAAGGAGTGGGCATTATTTAAATATTACAGAAATATGCAAGGAATTTCTTTGGGACTAGGACACACAATACAGACATACAAACTGATTGCTCGGACAGCTTCCCGTGCAATAAGAACTCTGCATTTACTGTTCACTTTCATCCCTTGGTAAATGGGAGGTAATTTGAAGATATTTTCATTCCTCTCAGAGCATCACTTGGGATATCTGTAGAATCCACTCAGCGTCACGATTCCAAGAAATCTGCTGGGATTATGTTCTGAAGTTTGCTTTGGATAAAAAAGGACTCAAAAGGTCACAGATTATCCCAGGACATATCAAAATATGCATTAAGAATTTCCATGTTCTTCAACTCGTGGAAAAAGTCATCCCCATTCACTCAGTTTTCTTCAAGTTTAAACTCAAGGGACCTTATCTCTGCTCGCCAGTGTGTCAGTGCCTTGAGAGGGAAGGAGAAAACTGCTGGCTGGACTCTGCCTGTGTCCCGTCGGAGGGGAAGCGAGTGCCAGAACAGGCGAGGGGAGCATTCGGACTTTACAGCATGGGTAACCGTTAGCCCAAAATAGGACTATGTAGAGTTACAGTGTTAATTAGCGCAGAGGAGCAGCTATTTGGGCATCATTTATGACCTTCTCTTATGGCAGTGGAAATCTGGCAGGAAATTGCTCCGTGCGTGGATAAGTCAGACGTGCCGCAAGACCCAGTCCAGGAGAGCAGGTGGTTTTCAAGGACAGCAGTCATCCAGAAGCTGAGCTTTGGGAAGCAGCTGCTCTCATCACTGTGGGGAAAACACGGTTTGCTCCAGCTCTGCTTTCCGTATCGCCTACAGGGATGAACATTGCAGCGGAGCCGACATCACCGTCCTCGCCTTTTGCTTTAACTTAATGGGATTTCCAGCCTCTTCAACACAGAGCAGATCATGAAGGACACTGCTGGTTCCTTGCTGCCACCTCCTCTTACTAGCTCCCATATTGGCAATAACCTTTTTTCACCAGTAAGGTGAAGGTGATGTGCGGTGGCACACCATGGCATAAACACACTCCTGTCGTACCTATCAAGTTGGTGCCGGTGTAGAAATAGGTATCGCAGCACGTTGTGTGCTGACCGCTCGTTTCATTGCATCTGTAAACCCTGTCCACCTCTCTGTTTCAGACATGTTGTCAGAGGATCATTTCTAATCACAGAAGAATGGTGTCGAGAGGAAGATGAAATCATCACCGGGCAGGAGGTTACAACAGTGACAAGATCAGTCGAAGCCCCTTGGCCAAAACTATCTAATAAAGAGAAGTGGGCCAGAATGCTAACATCAGTGACCCTGAGATTGTTTTGTTTTTTTATCAGCTTAAATAATCTTCTCTGGAAACCCTGCTCTAAACAAAAGCAGGGTGTTCATGGCCATCCTCAACGCTTTTGCCTGCGCTACAGTGGCAAGCCATGTTTCAGAGGGTCAGTAATGGAAAACAGATGTTTAAATGTGTACAACAAGAAGCAGAAAAGCAAATAATGCAATCACAAAGACATGAAAAGGAGGGTATCTCTGAATTGCAATAATAAAAGACCCACGTTCGTGAAACACAGGATTAGATAAACTGCTATTTTTTAATTGTTGTGCACAGCTGCTTTCATGGCTATAAAATCTCAGTCCTTGTAATATATCTGAATCAGAACCTTATTTTAGCATAGCCTGCTCCTAGTTCATACAGGGATAAACTACTGCACAAGTAGTGTTGCAGGAAAGTGCTGTGCTGCCAAACAGACAATACAAGATTAATTATTTGCCCAGCACACTGCTGCCAGGCTATGAAAAATGCCTCTATGTATTCTTTTAATTAAGAAGAGATACTTGCACTGAGTAATGAAGAGACCTACTTTGAAATCGGAGAGATTCCAATATTTCAAAATTAGTTTTTGTTCCAAATTGGCTTTCAAAAACATTTCTTTTCAGAAAGTTTTTTAGTAGTGTCAAAACATTATGCAATTCAAAATATGTATCTCCTGCAATATTTAAGCAATAAACGAACAGTTAGAAATTATTACCACGAAAAAGAATCAAGTTTGAATAATGTTTCTTTTCCTTTAAACATCAATATAACCTCCTGAAGTGCATTACTTTGGACATGCTTCATTTTTGCATAGAAAACTATTTCTTTTTTAATTTTTTTTTTATTTACACCAACAGTAGCAATATCTATATGAGTTTTATTTCTTCTCATCAGAAGAATGTGAAGTGAAACCTGAAAATAAGATATTTCCTAAAATTGTTTTATGGGATGCGTATAAACATGCAGAACTACAGCGAGACGGTTAGAAGAAATATTGGAATCGCTCTATTTGAAATGATAAAGATCATCTTGTTCTTTTTCAGCCTGTCTCCCTGCTATTCTTGGATGAAGAATAAGCGGTCTCAAAGTAAATGCTGCATTGAAAACCATTGAGAAAAAATTAAACTTTTATATTATTTACTGGGAAAAATGATGATTCTGTGAGCTGACGTTAAGGGACAGATTTTCAACATTATTCACCCATTGAAAATAGCTCCCATTGTTCCCAAGTTCAAAAGCCTCTCTGGTTATTGCAACTTTGTCCTAAATATGTAGCTGAACAGTTGGGCTCAGACTCTTAAAAGGCATTTGCAAAAACATGTGACTGGCCCATGCCGTTACCGCCCGGCGCAGGCAGGGATGCTGCTCGCAGCCTCCGGCGATGCCGCAGACACTGGCTTGGTTCTTCCATTTAACAGGACCATGGTTTTGGCTGCAGCAAGAGCACAGAGAGGTTTTATGAACCCTCTTTTCTTCACCAAAAGCTGGACCTTGGTGTCTTAGCGTATTTCTGATGAGTGAATCAAAAGAAAGGCAGCTGGTCTGTCGGATCAGGCAGTGGTTGATATATTTGTTGCTTTGGGGCTTAACAGGGGAGGAAAGGTCTCCTCTAGGTTAAGCGATGCTCTGCAGCTTGGGCACTGCGTCTTCCTGCTAGGTCCTGTTGGAGGGGTCCTTCCCCCCAGACCACATCTTACCTCCTTGTTCCGTGTTGGTGTAGGTCAGGCAACAGGGTTTGTCATGGGGAAGCTGCTGTGGGATCACAGCCTGCATTGAGACAGCACAAGCTGTGGTCACCCGAGAGGCCATGGCCCCGAACAGGAGCTAACCTGGTCCCCAGCATGGGGCTGGGGTGCTGGAAGAACTCCCACATATCGAAGGATGTGTGGGAGACAGTGAGCACCCCAGCCCTGCCCAGCGGTCATTAGACCCCAGGAAAATTTCACACATGATTTCTCTGTGTAACTGAAGTGAGATAAACAGGATTTGGTATGAATTTAAACATTACACTGGTTATATTATTTGGGAACAAAACAGTTGCATAACCCCGTGGAAAGCAGCACAGCTGCTCCCGCTGGACGGGCATGCCAAGAGCCGCGTCCTCCCCAGCCAGAGGTACGCGCCTGCAATTCGGTTTCCTTTTTGCCTTTCCCCCTCCTGCACGGTGACACTCGCACCCTGTCCTGGGGGTGCCAGGCAAACCTGTTAGCCCCCTCCCCTCTGGCTTCAGAAGTCACCCACAAATAAATGCTTAAAAGAGGTGCAATGGATGCCCTCTGCTGCAGAGCCCCCCGCTCCTTGAACTGAAGCAGGGAGGCCGGGTCTGCGCTGCCTCTCGCCTCCCTTCTCGCTCTCCGCCTGCGATAAATGTGCACAGCATGAAAATCCGATTTGCTGTGAGATTAGGGGAGCATAATCTCATTAACGATGACAAGCTCCACCGGCCCGCTCTGCCGCCCACTGCATATCCCTGCACAGCAAGCGAGGGCTTTGATTAACAGCTTGCTGCAAAGATAATGATCCTCTGCTGGCATCGCAGGGAGAGGCACCCTGGACTGAGCCTTAGGAACTGGGCATCCGCGCAATCCCACAGGGAGCCAGGTCTTCCTGTGTGTGGTGTGATGGTTGGTTTGGGACTAGATTTGGTCTCCTGGACCTAATGGCCCCATAAATGGTAGAGGTCTCTGAAGGACCGGTCACTGGTTAACCCCCATCCTGGGGGATGCTTATGGTCGGCTTTCCTCCCAGTGGCCCCCAGTTTGCATTTACCGAAGCTGCTCTGCAATGTGACAGCCTGCATGGGAAGGAAGGGTGATTGGGGACTGTCCCAATCCTAGACTGACACTCAAACCTCTCCAGCTCACTTATCTCAAAGGGGACTTTCTCCCATTAGTGCTAGCTGGCACGCCTGGGTCTCTGTGTAGAATACTTTCCAAAATACCCCATAGTGTTCTCCTATTCTTTTTCTCTCCTTTTATTTTTATGCGATAAAATTAAAATCTGGAAGGCAAATAGCTCTGATTTGCATATGCAAAAGGAAGATTAACATGCTAATGATTATGTGTGAGTGGTGCAGGCACTGATCCTTACAGGAAAATGCTTGGGAAGGAAAGCCAAGACCCAAACCATGCGGCAGGTATTACAGGCAAACAGCGCTCTCAGTGACAACAAAAAGAGAAAGCTAATCCTGCAGGTATTCTGGGAGTTCAATTTTATTCACATTCCTTCCTGGGGCATGAGATGGAAATCCTCCTTTAATTAAAAACTGCTCCCAGTTCCCCAGTGCAGCGGGTGCTGAGCTGGGCCATGCCGGGCTCCGTGTTTGTGCTGTGCGTGGTGCTGTGCATCCTGCTGTGTGCTTCTGCATCCCACGGTACATCCCACTGCATCCCGCTGCACGCCGTCATGCTCATCCTCCCATTTCCACGAATCCCGCTAATCTCACTGCGGGTACCAGCCTCGCGCAGCCATTTCAGGAGGAGTTGCGGATCCCCCCGTATAGACAAGGAAAAAGCCAACAGGACAGTTTCCAAGGGGAACGCTCCATCCCATGCTGAGGTGCCTCTGCATGCTCCAGCGCCGTCTGCGTTTGGATGCTCTGCGTTATTTCTTCTCAGAAAAGTCGCTCAAATACTTCCCTGAAATGCAAAATATTTTGGAAGCTAAAGATAGTTCAGGCAGAAAGGCAGACATCTAACTGACACTGAGCAAATAAATAGAAGTTATGAAGAATTCTTAGTGAAAATAAAACCCTGGAGAAATAGAGCTCTTTACTGAAAACAGAGTGGGAGGCTGGATGGCCGCAGGCTCCTCCTATAACTGTTGGTTCCATCCACAAGATCCTTTTTGGGGCCAGGGGGCATCCACAGTTTCTGTTAATATTACCAAAACTTGCTGCAGGTGAAGGAAATTGCAATACTGCCATGTTGCAATGTATCTGGTCTTGGCGTAACTTCTGAGCAATGTTGGTGGCTTCCATGGAGCAGTGTGCATGGCCGCGGTCTGCAGTGTACCCTGAATGGGGTGAACTGGAGTTTTGCCTTCAGTTCCCTCCCAGTCAATCATTTTTAGCTACAGATGGAGCTCAAATTTGTTTCACGGCCTAGACAAGCTGTGGGGCACGTCTCTTCCCAGGACATCCTTGGGGTCATTTTTTGGTCAGGTTGCTCCTAAAGCCTGGCCCAGCCCTTAGGAGCGTCGCTGCTGTTAAACATGCTCATGCTGTTGCTTTTCCTGACAGAACCAGCAGCCTTGAGGCATGGCCTTCAGGCACCGAAATTCCTGGGATCTGAGAGAGAAGGCAGTGGGGAGAAAATATACTCTACCCAGGAAATAAATTTCTCCTCAATATCTATCTGGCTTATATTGTCCTCTAGATTCGGTGAAGCACTAGGAACTGATGGCCTTTCTTTACACTTTGTTGCTATTGAGTGAGGAAACAATAGAATCGGGTGGAATTCCAGGAGAAAATAATACCATTTGCAGAAATTACCCTTCTTTTAAATATACAAGCTTGTATGTGTGTGTCATTATCTTTGTCTACTTCTAATGAAGACTGCCATGAAGACTCTGTGATTCTGTATTGCTGCTGTTGTCACCTGTTGAGGGTGGTAGGACATTGGCGCTAAGCAGAAGTTACTGATAGAAACAATTCCATTAGGTTTTACATGTTTAAGAAAACTGTCCTTAGAATGATTTTTAAGGGGTACAAAGTAGAAACCGCGGAAGCCTCAGACATCTTCACTTCCCAGGAAAATGTCAGTTCTTGCTGGGATTTGACATGAAGACTGTAGTTGTGTATGTAAATACGATGTCAGATAAACAGACCAAAAGAAGATTGAGACAAAATGCTAAAGACCCAGGTTTTGCAGAGTGGGCATCCTCTTGTCTGACCTTTCAGCTGTGAAGTAGTTTTGTCTTGTGGGTTGAAGCCTCATTCTTTCACGACATCGCTGTTTGGTGCCTCACCGTGAAGCTGATTTCCTTGCCTCAAGGGGGTGAAAAGCACTGGCTGTTGCTTTCAGGGATATATCCACAGCAGCATCAAGCTGAAAGCCTGTTTCCACCAACGCTGCAGTCAAGGCGGTTTCCCATCATGCGACGCTGGGGCTCTGTCCTGAGCCCGGGGTGATCGTCTGCTCCCCTGGGATGGAGGGGCTGTCCCCAGCACACACAGCCTCTCTCCTAGGGAAGGAGGAAGGTCTCATTTTTACAAAGAACTGATGAAATGATGTAAAAGACTGGCACAACCAGACGAGAAAAAATCTCTCCTATTTAACAGCGCTGATAGCTGCCGTTGTTTGTATTTCCTGGGGCTGAACCACGGCTATTTTGCAGAGAGTGGGAGTAAATCCCAGATTGAAATACCACAATGAGTATTAGCTGTTAGGAATGCCTTGATAGATACAGACACAGCAATGAAGAGGAATATGCCAGAGATTATTTCACTGCTGCAGAAGCTAATGAGCTTGTTAGAGGAAGACACTATTATTAGCTCCTGCAGATACTTGCAACCTGCTTTGCTAAATAAGCTCCTACTCATGGGCCTTGCTATCCACCGTGGTTTATTGCAGAGGGCCCACATGGTTTCCATCCCATGATGCCATCCAAAGCCCAGGGAATGCATGCTGTGATGTGAGCCATGCTGCAGGTTCCTTGGACATCTTCATTCACCCACTTAATATCCTTTGGCTTCATCTTTCTGCATCTTTCACCTGGCACTATGGGGGCTGGGGGTTATGTACAGCTACCCCCATGGGAAGATGTTGAGAAAAACCTACCACAGCGGTTTAATTCCTTGGCAACCCTGGGCTGCTGTTTAACAGGGCTGTGGCCCCAGTTGTTAATCCAGCCTTTGCAGACCCCGTAGCTTCCTCACTTTATATTGCGTTGAGTAGTAAGCGAACCCTATGGCCATACTGGAGTCATGTCAGTGACCTGCAGGTTGGGGGAGTCCATATGGGTGAGCAGTGCTGTATGAGGGACAAGCTCGGCTGACAGGCACCGCCGGGCACTGGTCCTTCTGCAATTTTTGACCACGTAGTTTCAGGGGAATGTACATAATGGCTCAGCTCAACTTGAAAGCCCCTGGATGCGAGGTCGTTAGCCTTCTCGTTTGGACAAGGTAGGCTCGTTTTTCTTAATGCAGCCAATGTTGCTGGGCAGGGCAGCCAGGGAAATGAGATCAAAGTTCGCCCGATGCCTTTCAAAGCCCAGGAGCGTATCTTCTGATTGGGCTCTTAAATAAAAGCCGCACAGCCACCCTTTGAAAGTGCACGGACCTGAGCGTAAATGTTGCATTATGCATGGGAAACACCGAGAGCAAATGCTTTTATCAGCAAGGGCGATCAGGGCTGGCTATTAGCTTAACACAACACTAAGAGGACAAAAATTGGGCCTGTTGATGTAGTTGAGAGAGGTTATGAGGTGTAATGAGCTTTCCTCTTGGAGGGGCAGGGCTGGAGCGGGAAGAGGGGCAGCCTCCTCCATGGGCAGCAGAGGTGAACTGGGATGTCCAGTTATCCCCAGCACATCCTAAGGCTGCTGCCACCTCATTTCTGCACGCAGAAACTTCTTCAAAAGCGAATATGTGGTGCTCACACTAGCCTGGCAAAAGTCTCACTCTGTGCCTTAATAGGGCAAACTCTGAGCACCTCCGTACGTACCAGAGGATGCTTCCAGCCCTTCACACAGCAAATAGTTTGTGTGAAACAGTTTGGCAGCAAAGGGAACTCCAAGAGTTCTCGAGGTCATGGGAACCAGGAGAGAAGGCTGAGATTTTGGGGTGAAGCTGTGGACCTCTGGAAGCTCTTCTTGGCTCTGCTACAGACTTTCTGTGTGACACTAGTTCTACTTTTTTTGCTGAAGCAATGATTTTCATTCACTGAAGATGACGCCCTTCATCTTTTTTGGTCTTGGTTCTCTCAGTGGATGGAAAATGCTTCCTTTTCTCTAAGGGGCTCTTGGAAAGTATGTCTGTTCTCACCACTGAGGTGAGGTGATGAGAAACCTATAAAACCAAATCCAGCTCTCTCAGAACTGAAGAAAATGAAATGGGAAACAAATGTTTGCCCCAGATTAGAATAGGTGCAGAGAGATTGCTTGCTCTGTTAGGAAAAAAAAAAAAAAAGAGTCATTCTGCACATTTTGGTCTCAATTTGGTGTCAAACTGCACAGCTGCGAGTACTCCAGGGTGAAATGACAACCCATCCCTGAGGTCGCTCTTACGAATACTGCGCCTTCAGAAAGACGACAGTTTTAAACAATTTGTTCCTAATTGAAAGAGGTCACATGAGACTGACTTTACAAAGTTTACATAACAAAGAGTAATTCTGTTAAGTAAAATGATTAATTCCTGTCATTGCACATCAAACGGCGCAGTTACAAAACAGTATTGTCTATGCTCGCATTGCATTGAAAGCCATTTTTTCTCCAGTTTCCCTTCCCATAACGCAACCTTTTGACAGAGCCTTAACTCTTTGGTGTTATTCAGCGGAGGAATTTGTGAATGGGAAGCCAGTAGGCTGCCATGGACGTGTGAGATATGTTAGGCTGGTGTGGTGGCAGGCAAAAGACAACAGCTCTTTAGAGTGGGCCCAGCTTACCCAGGGACCCAGTGCGGTGAGAAAAGCTTGCCAGTACAATGCGTCGGTTGTCGCCCTTCCTCGGCACAATGAGGCATTGAGGGGGAATCACAACCCCAAAATGGCAGATTTTTTTTCCTTTGAAATGCTTCCACAGTGTGTTGCACAGACGTGTCAAGGACCCGGAACAGCAAAGGGCTGAGTAATTTGGTGCTTGGATAGCCTGGGACAACACGGGTATCTTAGCATTCATCGCACTGTTTGCTTACAAGTCCATGGGGAGCATGCTGGCTGTTCAGTGAGACTGAAAAACCTTTGGAGTCCCTCTGTAATATCCACAGATCCAATAGAAGGATAACATTTGGCTTTGGAGCTGTTCCCTGTTCCTACTCTAGGGCCAGATCCAGCTTTGGAGGGAAGGCTGTATATCCCTGTGGCTGCAGGGAGACAAGAGGCACTACCCTCTGCATGGGGACAGAGGTCCTTTGTTGTCCTCAGGACAAACCTGTGTCTGTGGATGCTGGAAGACACCTTTCTACTCACTAGGCAAGGGGGCGGTCTTTGCCCCCGCTGCTGCTGAAGAGCATAGGCAGGCTGGGGAAAGGCTGTGATGCACTGGGATGCACTCCAGCTTTGCTGGAGAATCAAGCTGCAGCTCGGGCTGGGGTTAAAGGCCACTGCTGGATTTTAATCTTATGTCTCCTGCACACCGTGAAGTTTTGTGGCACTCCTTTTTGTGCCTGCTTGTCCCTCTGCTCACCTTTTTATTGCCAAGACAGTCTCTTTCTTGCTTGGTAAGAGGACATAAAAGCCACAGAGAAAGGAGGTGCCAAGACTGGTGAGGGTATAGGGGATAAAGGACATAGATTTGTGCTTAATTTGGTTATAGTTTGGCATCTTCTGAAATTCCTTGTTTGTTCAAATAGCTTGGGACTTGCTTGTGTGTAAATCTACCTTTGCTCAGGCTGTGGAGTGTAAGTGACTTTCTGCAAGAACTTATTCTTGTTCACTTATTCAATGTACAGCGCTTATTTGCTCCCTTCGCATTTTTTCTCATTACAGTCCCTTCCCTTCCCTTTCTCCAGCCTCCTCTTGGGTCTCTCCTTCCTTGCCTGCATTTCAATTAAAAGCCCTGTTGGAGTTTTCCATTCTCTTCTAGGGCTGAGTCACTGACTTTTGTCAGCCTCCCACCATGGATGGCAAAGGGGAGGGGGAAGAGAAAGAAGAAACAGACAGAAATTGCTTCAACACCAGCCAAAAGCTGCATAAAAAGGCCCAAATGTTAGGGCATCTGAAATAAAATCAAGCACAGGCAAGCCCTGCCAAATCTCCCTTGAAATGCTGGAAATCTGGAAATGTTCAGCGCAGCTAAAGAGCAGCTTTCTAGCCTAAATGTCAGTGGAGGGGTCAGGGCGTGTGTCCTGCTTTGCAGGTGGGACATCTGTGTTTCTGGTCCTTTCCAGACACCTCCAGGCTCTGCATCCCTTCCCTGTTGTGAGGGCATTTGCTCTGCAGAGAGATGATGCTGCTCCTCTTGCACCAAACTGCAGCATCTCAAATTAACTCACAAACTTCCTGCTAGCCAACATGCGTAGAGCTTGAGTTAATTTCCAAACGAGCACCTGGTGGAGCAGTACAAAGGATCTCTGACCATCTGTCTCATTCCCGGCTCTGGTCCTGCACCTGGCACCCTGCTGGAGCCAAGGGCAAGAAAGGGTTGGGTCTGCTGCGATGTCCTAGTACTGTCTTCAGCCCTGATCATGTAAAGACCAAGCCTTGGACTCTGACTTTCATAGGGTCCTCCCAACCTGTGCTCAGGCTGCCAAGTATGTAATACAAATATATCCCCCAGACAAATCATCTTCTGTTTTCCCACATTTTCATGGCAACAGATCTCATTTCCAATTACTGAGAAATCTGCCAAGTCCAATTAATCTGTCTAGGATGATGGCAAGTTTTCCTCTGTTGAAATCAGATTCCTTTTTCTAGTAGAAACCTCTAGGCTCAGCATGGCATCCAGAGTCCCAGAACCTTTCTGCTGGTCATGGAGAGCTCTGCACCCCACCGAGCATCTCAATCATGGGTGCAAGGAATGCTCAGACTTTGAAATCCCCACCAGCAGCACCATAGAACATCCAAAGCTCCTGCAGCCAGGTCATTGCTTTCCCTGTTCAGGTGGAAATGATGGACTACAAAATTTTTCCTAGCTGAAGTGTCTTCATCGAGAAGACCTACTTCTCCTGGTCTTTTCTTAGAGAGAGAAGGGTTGAGAGTTGCTCCAGAAGGACATTTGAGCTAGATGTTGTCCCTGCCTTGATTATCTTCTGAAAGAGCCTGTTTTTCTCCACTGACTATATGAGTAGTATCTTCTCACCATCATGCTTCTGCATCCACCAACCTTGCAATGTCTTTCCAAGGTACCATGACAGACTTTGCAAGGTGTGCTCCCAAGGCACTCGATTCTGAAAGCTTGCAGAGAATAGGTGAAGGTGCATTTTGACATATACCTCCTAAAATCTACTTTTGCTGTAAAAGGCTCTCACAGACAAGTCCCTGGCATTTTCTACACCTCTTGCTATAAATCTAAGCAGTTTTAACTGTATTTACTTATTTATTTGTGCCACCAGCTAATCTCTTCTGTTGGGAAAGCAAATTTTGTATTGTTTGTCATTTCAGAGACTTTTTTCCATCTCTTTCATGTGCTAAATCACAAGCTCTCTAATGTTGCTATCCATTTTTCTCCATAAAAGTGTTTAATAATGATAGATTAGATTGGCCCTTCTGACAGATTAGATAGGTTTTTAGTTTTGGCCTTTGATGAAATTACAAGGGAGAGCACAAGGCAAGTAGTAAAAAATGTCCTCGTAGTGAAAGGTTTGACTTCTTATCTTCATAGATTAGCACCCTGCCTCTGCAAACAGCTTCAAGAAAGCTTAATGAGTCTGTGGGGACTGGCTGTTATCGAGAATAGTTGCTCTCTGGAGACTTGAAGGGCAAGGAGCAGCCACTTTGATTTAATGAGTAAAAATATACTGTGCTGCCCACTGCAAGGGCCATTAAACAAAGGAGGCCATGGGCTTTCTTACTGCTGCACATGCATTGTCTTCTCTCTCTGTCTCTCAAGTAGACTTTAAAACATTTTGAGAAACATTTTGAGGGTGACAGAGCACTGGAACAGGCTGCCCAGGGAGGTCATGGAGTCCCCTTCTCTGGAGATTTTCAAGACTTGCCTTGATGCAGTCCTGAGTAATGTGCTCTAGGCAAACCTGCTTCAGCAGGGGAGTTGGACTAGATGATCGCTAGAGGTCCCTTCCAACTCTGACAATTCTGTGATTCTGTGAAATCCCAGTATAGTCAGTGCAATCTGGATGGATAAAAGCTGGTGGCTGAAGTACTCAGTTCTGTCCACAGCTGGGTCCAGCCAACCAGGAAAGGGACAACAAGACCCAGCGTCGAGGACAGGACATGCATTGGCAAACCAGCATGATTTCCATTTAATAACGACAAGTCTGAGGACATTGTCTGTCCATCTGCACCTTTCCCATGATATATATTCCTGGCAGACCAACATGGGCTCTCTCTGTGTCCATAAGCTGGGTAGAAATTTTAGGAGCTTGGGGATGAAGACACCCAAGTGCACCCTACTGTTGTCCCCGTGCCTGTGATGAGCTGTGCTCCGTAGCTGTCACTAGTATGAAAGGAGACTGTGCACCAGTAGGATACCAAGTGGATAGAAAAGATGGAAACCAAAGCCCTTGATGTCCTTTTTTAGTTGCAAATTTGTTGGAAGGGCCATAGAAGAAAAGTTCTTGCAGAGAATCTATGATGCACAAAATATGCTCTGAGAATGATGCAGGTCAAGTGTTCCCAGGAGGATCTGGCATGTATGTACTGAGCTTGTAGAAGCTGTGGGTGAGGCACCATCTAGGGCAGTGCATATGATTTTGGTTGCCCACGTTCAAAGACTTGTAGCTGAAATGGATGCATGGGAAGGCTGCATGAAGGCAAGGCAATGGGGAGTCTCTCAGAGAAGAAGCTAAACCAGCTTGTTTAGTCTGGAAAGATGAAGGGTGAGAGGGTGGTCTCTATAAATACACATTTGCAAAAGCAAGGCCCCATATTTATTTATTTTTTCATTAGACGAGTTTTAAAAATGGGAAACCTGATTTTGTTTTTTAAAAAAAAAAATGCATTAGAGTTCACAGTCATTTCCACATCTCAGAATCCTGAAATCACTCCATTTTACAGAAATTTTCAAGTGTTCCCTCTTTCCTTTTATCTTGTTTTCCAGAGGGACAAGTTCACAGGTAGCAGGAGGTCGTGGAGGGACTGGAGAGGTGGATCATGCCTGTCCTCCTGGGTACCTACAGGAGCTGTGTGGAAGGCGTGCAGCCTTCAGGTACAGTCTCCGTATCTCGCGCTTCATGGTTGTATTTGCTCCTTGATAGACATGTGGACAAGTGAACCCATCTCCCTGAGGCCAAAATCCCTGAGGAGACAAGGAGCTGGAGGTTTGGTCATCATGGGAATCTGGCTCTTTCCAGGCCAAAGGAGGACGCTGTCCTTCTGCGTGGACTTTCCTGATCCCCAAATCTGCCCATTGCTTCCTCCTGCAGCAAGAGCATCACAGGGAATATCTTAACGGCAGTTCCACCACAGACTACTGCTTTTATTTTTAATTAACTCAGAATGTTCTCTTTTCAATGAATCAAAGCCTAAAAGATGTCCTGGGCCTTTGTATTGTGGCTCAGTGCCTTAAGGAACGTCCCGGTCTCGGAAGGGCTGCAGGACTCACTTTTCTGTAGGGGAGGGGCCCGTTTTTCATCTCTCTGTGTGGTGCGGTGCCCTATAGAAGTGCCATAGCCCTGGGGACCTTATATAGGGCTGAGCCGGGCACAGAGCTGCAAACCACACGAGGGAGCTTTCTGGGGGAACACTGGGATGTCAAAAGGACTCTCACAAAGCACAGTAGGTGACTTTACTGACCAAGGACGTCACCTCCCCACCTTGGGAATGGCAGCGTTTCTTTTTTTTTGATGAAAAGAAAGAAAAGATCAGTGTGAAGTATGACCAGATTTCTGAAGCCGGTCTCGCCCTGCAGCCCCCACACACAGAAACTCCGATGGGGTGTCAAGGCAGCATCGTTTCCCCACGAGGGAATAGAAACATGCCCTGCTGCAGCAAAGCCCTCGTCCCTCCCCCAAAAAGGCAGATTCGTCTGTTTCTGCACAGAATTACCTTTTTTTTTTGGAGGTGGCTGCTGTGCTGCATCCCTGATCCTGATTCCAGCAAAACAACTAGCTGGTTGATTAGCTGGTTGGTGAAAAAAGTGGCTTAACACCATCACCAAGTCCTTCTTCTCTGGAATAAGTCAGCCTCCAGCTTGCAGGCTCAGTTTCCCGTGCCGGCAGCATCCCCCGCAGTGCGCGAGCACTTCGAGAAAGCCGGTTGTGAAGAGGGATCTGTGCCTTTCCCTCACGCTCCCGGATTAATTAGAACAGGTTTCAAACTTTCCAAATGCACTTTTTCAAATAAGCAATTTATTTTAGAAATAACACTTCAGCCTCGGGGAACTGTTATCTATGAAACTGTTTTTTATTAACTGTGGAGCAGGAATCCTAGGGGGCGAAAACACGAGCATTCGGAAGATTGTAATACACTGCTAATTTGTACTTATTTATTTATTTTACAAAAGGCATGAAAATTAAAAGGCGACTCAAGAATTATTTTAATCTCCTTGCCATACTCTGGGCATTGTTTGTATTCTGGGGAAATCACTTGAAATTTCAGCACTGTCTTCTCATACAAAGAATATGTTATTAACATGCATATTCTTTGGCAGCAGTTCCACATGTTTTTCGAACCAGGAAGGCATTTTTTATCTTGCTTGCATTTGAAAGGTGGAAAAGCTGTTTTTCCATTAGGGCAGATCATCAAGGGGAATACTTCAGGCTGGAAGGAATCAGTCATGGGAGTGTTAATTCAGCTGCAGAGGGCCCCAGAGGAAAGCTCAGAGGAGTTTGGATCTGTCTGGACTTTATCTAACATGGCAGATCGTCCGGGCCTGATGGCTTTTTAGCGTGGAGGGTGACATCCAGGGAGCCTGTGAGGATTTGTGGTGCAAGGTGAGACTGGTATAACTGGTTTTGGCATGGAGAAAGACAGACTAAAGCACCAGCTGTACTGCTGAGGACTTTTAACTCATGACATGTGCTGGCCGAGACAGGCAGCCGAGCTGCTGTGCTGAAGCCCTGGCTCCTCCTGGCCTGTTTGAGCTCTCCAAGATGCTTTTGGCAAAGGAAGGGGATCAGCTCCCCCGTCACCTGTAGCCTGTGCTGATACGAGCTCCCTCTAACCCAGGCCAGCCCTGTGCAGGTCTAGCCTGCGGTCGGGCTTTAGCCCCCGCGGTTTGGGTTAACCTGAATTAATTCAGCTGCTTTCTCTTGACATGAGTCCATGGGCTTTTCTGCTGCAGCAGGGGGACGAGTGAGGGTGGAGGAGTTGTTTTCACCAGCACAGCTGGATCCAGAAGGGAATTTCTGTCCACAGGATGGCTTTGGAGCAGAGACGTAGCAGTGAGGTCCCCCCAGCGTGGCCAGGCACAGCTCCTGCAGGCAGCCCGGGGGGGAAGGCTCTGGCAGGGCTCTGCCTCCCCTGCGCTGCTGGACACCCCCCAGCATGAGTTCATCTTTTGGCCTAAAAACACGTGCAGTTGTTTCACTGCTTGCTCTGTGCCTGTAACCAACACGTCTGATAACACCTCGCTTTGCTTTGACCGCAAGGGTTTGTTGGGAACGATCTTGCACATCCTCTTAAGCTGCCAACCTCATTTGCAGCCAACAAAATTAACGGCCTCGTCTGGCTCCATTTCTGTCCCTACAGAGGGGCACAGGTGAGAAGGGAAGGTGCCAGCGAACAGCCACAGCTGGTTGTCCCGGCAGCCCGGAGATGTGTCCCCCTGCTCTCATGGCGTGCAGGCAGTGCCCTCTAGTGCTGCTGCCTTTGGGCATTGCTGGAAATATGAATTAGAAAACCTGTGAGAGCAAAGGCCTGGTCCCAAAGTCTGGTGGCACAGACAGACGGACATAAATCCCCGAGTCAGCACCCTGGGCATGGGGTGGCCATGGTTACTCTTCTCCCTGGAGCAGCTGCATCAGCGGTGGCCATGGTGGCCAGCGGTGTGGAGAAACTGGGGCCACCGCGCACAGGGAAGACACAGAGGAAAACCTATTCAACACTGAGATTCCCCCCTGGAGTCGTAGGAAGAACTGGGACGTGCAGATGATCGGTGGTGGCTCTGCAGGGGTGTCTTCTCCCGATGGTGCCTCATGTCCCCGGTTTGGTGGCCAGGACCCCTGCAAGCTTGTGGCATACTCATGTTGGGAAGCTCTCATATGACCCATCACACCCTGCTGCCACTAAATCAGCGCATTTCAAACAACAGGTGATGCCCAACACAGGCAGTCGAACTCCTGATGCCATTGGCATAAATGGGGAGAAAAGTTGAATCTGTTTTGAGTTAAGAAAACAGCAATGGTAACTTAGGTTAAGGACTTCTTTTGTATCCTTCTCTTTTTTCCTCTAAGAAATGATTTTTATTGTCTTGCAAGTGCTAAACATTTTATTGCTTCATTTTCTTTTCTTGATCGCACTTTGTTTGCTGTTGGCTGCCAGCTTGAATCAGCTCAATTTCCAGAAGGAAAATGTGCTTTTTTCTGAATGCATGTATGTTTAATGAAAAAAAAAGCCAAAAAACCCCATCCTACCTCTGGTTTGAAGGAAATTTTCATTGGTACCCTTGGGAGCTGGCGAAAAACTTTTCTATTAAAACACAATGAGAGAGGAAATTTAATCCATATGATTCACTGCACAGCCTCTTCTTTCTTATTTCTGGCAGCGTCCTCAGAGGATGTCTTTTATCTTCATATCATCTTGGCTGACGCTAGCCACAATCCGTGTACCACTCTCAACATGCTTGAGCACAATCTTGTTGCTGAAAATGCCTCCCTTTTCTCAGCAAGGAAGATGTCATTTACTACTTCTACCCCAACAGTCTCTGGGGACCGAGCAGAGAGCAGGTTTCTTTGGCATTAGTCGCTGTAAATACACACAATTAAACAATTGCCCACAACTTCTTATAGATGCAGACAAATGGGAATGGACCTACCCTCGGCTGCAGTCCCTTAGGGTAGAATCAGGTCCAGATGAGGCACAAACAGCAGAACTGTGCTGTGGAGAAACTGCCTCTCCTCTGCCCATCTGAGCTACAGGCACTGTGGAGGCCATGGCTCCAGCAAACGGCCCCTCCACCTCTAGCCATGCAGGTTCATACAACTGACTGTGGCGTGAGTGGTCACAGGTGGAGCTGGTGGGACCGTGAGATGTTCCTCTTGGAAAAGTCATGCGCTGACAAGTGTCCTAATTCTTCTGAATTAATGCAATCTCACTTTTGAACAAATAGTCAAGTTTTGTCTTCTCCAAGTCAGTCCAACTGACTAAATTGCCTCCACCAAGACATCCTTTTTGAAACCAAGAAGACTAGATGACTCTTTGGTTGACAAACAAATATCCTGGCCCGATATTGGAGGAACAAGACTCAGAGTATCTCTCCCTGGGACAGAGTGAAAGTCTGGGCACAAATGCTTTGTGGATTCCTGCTGCAATTCATACTCTGACACTTGATCCCCAGTGTTGATGGTGCCTCCTTAACGAAAGAGTTTTAAGAGAGCCACATCCCCACGCCAGCATCCTCCTTGCATGGCCAGAAAGAAACTCTCCTTCCTTTTAGTGAGCTGAAGTTCTTAGTTAAGACTCATTTTTCCTTGAATGATCTTTCACTGCTACAGTAAATGATCAATTTCTGCTCCTTGTAGACAAGGTCAGGTGTGAGAGAATAATAGTCTCCTATCCCAGCCTTGCATGCCGAGGAGAAATGATTTATTGCATTTCTAAAAGAGGATGCTTGACATTTTGAAAATGCAATGTAGTCCAACAGTAATTAAGCAAAAAGTAGACCACTGAACAATTGATTGCCACTGTCAGCAAAGCCTGATTAACTCAGATGCTTGAAGAACTGTTTCTGCCACCTATGAATTAAAGGTTAGTAATTAAATTTATGGGCCATGGCCACTGTCTCTGGATGGTACTTCACTTATAAGGGTCCCAATGAAGAATAATCAGATAGAAAAAATGCAGGTTGGTAACTCAAAGGATTTTTATTGAGAGACAGAGTGAAAAGTTCCTGAAGACTTTGGCAGCCTACACACTGCCTACACACTGATGCAGTGGTATCAGCCATGGGGAGACTTGCCTAAGGTGGCCAGCAAAGGCACTTCTGGCAGAACTGATGTCCCGATGGGGTGATGGAGCCATGTGAGAAGCAGGAGTTTGGCTTGAACAGGAATTTTAATTTGAAGGGATCAGCATTACTAACTCCTGTTTGGAGCCTTCAGGGTTAGTTCCTGATCCTCCAGCCCAACTGCACAACATTAAGCTTGACGCAGAAGTCACTGGTTGAGTTCTCCCAGTGATGGGAGAGGGCAGAGGGTCATGGCAGGAGCCTTTCTGCAACGCAAGCTGGTTATAATCACGGCTGGTAACAGGGAGTTTATTTTTGGGCCCACCTGGCCAATGCGCAAAACAGATGACGGACAGCAGCTGCTGAACCGTAAAGACAAGGGTCATCCCAATGTTATCAAAGCCCTGTGTTTCAGGGGGCTTGTGCAGGCTGAGCAGCATGAAGCATTCACAGGAATTTTCCATCCTTTCCAATACACAAATTTAGGGCTTTGGTGTGTAGGGCTTCAGTCCCCGCTTTGGGCTGGGGCTGCCTCATCTGCGACCCAGCCACCCCAGGGCAGCCAAAAGGCAGAGTTTGTACCCGATTACTGGATTTTACTGGTAAATGACAAATATTTCTGTGAAACAACACTTTGGGGTTTGGTGAAGCCACAGTTTTTGTACTAGACTCATGAAAGCCGTGCCTTCAGCATGCGGGGTTATTGCATGCCTGTTGAGGTTAAGCCTTCCTAGTTGGATAAAGATGAAGCAACTGTAGTTGACAAATACGCTTTTGCACCTTTAGGTTCGCTTCATCACCACTCATGGCTGGAGACTAGAGCTTTCTTGTGGTCCAATGCAGTGAGACCTGGTCACTAAAACAGGGAGTGTTCTAGTGAACAATTTCACTGTGAACAGTGAAAATAAAAAAACCACCCTAATTTACATGTGGATGTCGACAGGATGAACTTGTGGTGCAAATCTGCTGTTGGCAATAGAGAGTTCAAGGCATTTCTGGAGCTGGTTGCTCGGCAGGGTTTGAGGGGTCTGTCCTGGAGGAGATGGAGGTGCTGAGCCACACCGGTGTGCAAGGTCACGGAGGTTCTCCACCTGCCCCAGCACAATGCAGAGCACCTCAGGGACATCCCATGCACAGCAGCATCCAGGGATGAGGGACATGGACAACAACCAAGTCTGTTTTCACATTTGAGTGCAGATACCTAAATTCTGCCCTTTCAGGCACTCCAAGGAGCCTACATGAGCATGCAAAAACTACAGCAAAGCACCGGATGGGCACAACCTGAACCTGGCTTGTGCCCAAAGCAGCCATCCTCCTGCTACCCTCCATCTGCACAGAGTTGCAAAAGCTGATTATTTAAGGAAGTTTTGGGAGACGCCTGAAGTTTTGTTCCTGAGCAGAAGTTAACGGGTGTTATTTGATTGCTTTGACAGTCTTGAAAATTGTTTTTGCAGCTTTTTTTTTCCCCACCGCTGGGCTGTCATTCTTCATGAAAGCAACTTGAATTTAATTGCAAGGCTACGTTAGACTCCTGCAGAAGCGCTTTTTAGTCTCATTTTGACATTAGGATAAAATAATAATAATAAAAAATCAATGCATAATAATTTCTGCAATCTGCCATCCTCTTTGCCATCTTCAAACTCATCCATAACAAACTAAATAACAGTAAAAAAAAACACTGCTTCTGTGAAGACCCAACTCTGCTCATTGCACATGTAAGATTTCTGCTGCCATTTCCCCTCTGCTGCCAGGCTTGACAGATACATTTAAAATCCATGCACTTCACTGAGAGCAAATGACTCCTAGTTTCAGCAGGTGGAAGAGCACAGTGTGATGGAGCTCATGCTGCACCTTCGCTATTATTTTCCCTGGTGAACACAGACCTGCAAAGCCTCCTGTGCACTCAGATGGTGTTTCCACCACACGTGAAGGGTTTCTCAGCATGATTAGGATTCACGCTCCTTTGCTGGTGCAAACATGCAGTATCTAAATGTGCCCATTGCCACCAGCTTTGCTCTAGTACGAGTTACTTCTCCTGCTACCTGCATCCCAGTATCTGAGATTCCTCTGTAGCTACCAGCGCTGTTTCTCAGCACGTCTGCCAGCAGCTGAGACGTGAAGCATTTATGCTGTTTGCAGGATTTGGGTTGTGTTTGTCTGGTGGCACTGGAAATACCTGTTATTTGTAAAGCAACTGAGCCCATTCCCACATGAGCAGGTCTTTGCTGACATGCTCATATCTGGTTGAAAATCCAGAGTGGCCAAAACTAGAACCCAGAACTGATTTTTTTCCTGAATTTCAAAGCAGATAGAAGCATTAAAAATCCTGTCCAGAACACAAAGTAGTAGAACCCAAAGGTTGGCATCTAAACAGCCAACCTGCTTAATGGGATTTTACTTGATCTAAAAAGGCAGAAATCTCATGGAATTTTTGATGATTTGGAGTTTAATTTGTTAAGTCGTTTGGGAATCTCACAGTGCTGGCTTTTAGACTTTGTCCTTGGGCTCTTCCTAACTGAAACGTGCACTAAACTCATCTTTCTTCTGATCTAAGCAAGGGGCTGAACCAGTCTCCATTGAAAGAAATGGTGAATTATTGAAAGGAACAGAAGAAGAGCGAGAGGACTTGCCACGACTAACTGAACATGGGATAACTGGCTGTGCCCAAGTAAGTCTATGGGGTAAGGACGGTTATTACACAAGCAGTTAGGATAGTAAATATTCCTTAAAGTTTCTTCCTTTTTTAAAATGTATTTTGGGCACTGAGTCCCAGGAAACTGAATTGATATGTCCTGGATTGGGAGGTTCTCAGCTGTGGTCCATAGGCTGGTTGTTGTCCATCTTACGGGACCTCTGGGACCTCTCTGCCTGGTGGTATTGCTGGTGGAGCTTGATGATGAGCACATACAACACTCATCCCACATCACAAGAACATGAAAGTGTCCCCATGGGGCAGACTGGGGTGGCCGGGGCAGCAGCATTCACTCACGCAGCCGGAATGGGATAAATAGGCAGCAATTCATATTTCCATGGGTTTGCACACATTCACACAGCCGTACTGAAAGGAGAAGAAAGAGTTATTTACGATGTGTTCTGAAATATAAATTATATCAAAGTCAAAGCTCAGGGTAATTGCTGCTGAAGTAGATCCAAAGGTTGGCATTATGATTAAATAGCACTGCTGCCTTCTAGGGGAAATCTAGTTACAGACAAACAACATGGAGGTCAGCAACAAAACATAATTCAATTCTTAGCTATGAATTAATGAATGTGTTTTAGATTAATTTAAATCCACAAAGAGACTTTGTGTTGCAGAAATATTCATTAGGAGGTTTACCAGATTATTCCTCTGGCAGGGGTTCAGCTTTCTGCGCTCCTCCAGGTGAACCCGCTTCTCGCAAAGCCCACGGAACGTGCTAGCTTTCCTTAGAAAATGTTTTGGTTCTCCGATGCTTTCCCTGGCCTGTGCCATGCCCGTCGCCCTCGGAACAGGAAGTTTGCGGTGTGCACCAGCAGGATGAGAGACTGAGGGTTGTTTGAGATCAGCTCAATTCGGCACCAATGAGATAACTGAGAAATCTCAGTTGAAAAAAAAAAAAGGCTGGAAATGCCACCCATGGCCCAGGTGGCATCTCTCTACCTCCTGCTCCGGGATCGTGGCCTCTCTGCAGGAGATCACAGGCTTCAGTGGCACTTAAGAGTGTCCTTGTATGTTTTCTGGAATATCAGAGCTCTTCCCAAGCAGTGTTTATGGGGGTACGTGCTGGAAATCTTTTATTTTTGAAGTTATTTGGAAACTCTTCTATGTGATGATAGTCTCTGGCCGCCTTCCTAATTGTGCAAGGAAAAGAGCTGATGCAGCCAAGCACCATCCAGGGGAGGAAAATAAAACACTTTCAGTGGTCACAAGAGGGGATGGAGTAAGGACAAGTCACACCAGTAGGTTCACAGCCCTGCCAAGGGGTGCTGAGCCCCAGTCCTGCCTCCAGGAATGGTGCCGGAGTGGGAAGGGCCCCTCAACCCACCATCCCTTCCCTGGAGGGAGCAGAGGCCATGGGGACTGTGCTGGCAGGACATGAAACAGCTCTGACACTGCCTTGGCTTCACTGTCCCTGTCATGGTGGCGGAGGAGGGAGGGATGGCCGGGCCAGAAGGCCACCCGCCTCCTTCCACCTCCTGTGAACTTAATTGGCTTCTTCTCAGTACTGGAGGGATTCATGATGTGCCTCTATGGGAGCAGAAGGCTGCACTTGAAATAAGATGGGCACATCCCTCTGTCCTCAGTCAGAGCTTCTATGGCTTTGGATTGCAAACCAAACCACAATGAATACATAGGGCAAGGGAGAAGAGAAGATGCCACCTCTCTAGAGTGAAATATTTGGATATTGAGAGCTAAGTCAGCTCACCACCCAAAATAACCTGCTCTGAGCTTGCTGCCACCAGCTGCAGAGCTGCTCCTAATGGTGGACCGTCTGTGCTCAGCCTACTCATGGAGTACCTGCTCATGGGGTGCATCAGGGACCTTGGGGGTGGCTCTGGGCATTTGGTTAACTGAAGGGAGCTGGAGCTTCCTCCTTCCACTCAGACCTGCAGAGAGATGCTAAAAGGTGAGGTGTGGGGTCTCTGGCCGTCTGGCCCCCCCCAGGTCCCTGCACACTGAACGCACTGCTGCTCTCCTGGCAGGGCAAGGGAGGCAGCATGGGCTGCGAGCTCCTCTCCCATGGCTCTTTTGGAGTGGATTAGAGCAGGTGGGTTAGGAAATGCTCACAGGAGGTAGCTGTGGGGCCAGCCCAGCTCCCGGAGACGTAGGCGCAGTGGGGTGGGCTCCTGCCTGGACAGCCCTAACCTCTTCATGATAGGGACCGCTGTCCTCACAGACCTGGGCATCCCAGCTGGATTTCTTCCCATCAATCTCTGAGGGCTCAAATTCTCCCGCTTGCTCTTTTCACTCCTCCGATGGAAGTGGTACAGTGAGGTGAAGGTGCTCTGACACCCTCCCTCATGGTTCATCCTCATTCACCTGCACAAGGACCGATTTCATTCCCTCCAATCCCCAGATAAGTGAGACTTATTGTCAACTTAAGACACTTTTGACAAATCCGAACTTAGAAATCCTCCTCTGGATGTTTCTCACTCTGGGGAGATGGCATTTGCCTTTTTCTTTACGTGTCCATCAGCTCCTTCCACTGCATTTGCAGCAATGACAGCTGCTCTCCCTCAGCTGTAATCCGGTGTTTGAGCGACATCACTTTTTAACTGGCGTACAAGTTGTCTGAGCAATTTGCTCTTTGATTTCAGATCAGCCGCTCTTGACAGAAGTGCTTTGCTTTTGCTGTGCTCCTCGTTTTCTAAAATGTTAGTAAAATGTTAGTGGCTGAGGCTATGCATACGTATTATTTGAACATCTGGATTTTTATGACTTGGCATCCTGCTCTCTAATTAACAGCGATGTAATATAGTCTGTGCAGGAACCTCCAATGAGGGTGACTACTGGTCACAATGGTCACCACTTGCTCTTGCTTGTGACATTGCTTGGTGCCCTCAGAGCACTGCAGGCAAAGCCTGCTTCCAACTCCACCTGCCTGCTAAGATGAAACACTGTGCTGCATGTCCTAAATGTAGCTTGGTCGATTGATTCTTCAATGCAATGCTCCTTTTTCTGTCATTTGGGGGTGTGTGTGAGAGTGTTTTTGTTTGTTTGTTTTTTAAGCAGAACATATTTTTTCTTTTCCTGTGGCTTAATACGGTTCGTTTCAGAAAGCTGCCCTTGCCCTGGGTAGCCTCACCCTTCCCAGCCTTCTGCTCCAGACGGTTTTCTTTCCTGCAACGTCAAAATCTTTGGTCACAGAGGCCAGCAAGTAATAATTCATAAGCTGTTTCTGGCTGCTTTTTGCTCACAGTCAGGAACCAGGGTGGAAATGCATTTATTATGGACAAGTTTTATCCATTATACTTGGACTTTGCCTTCCAAGCACTGCAGTTATTTCTCACCCCTAAGTTTCCCTCTTTGCTTATGGTAGGGAATCAGCTGCAGAAGCTTAGGATGCTCAGGATGTGGCTTCCTTCGCCCTTGTGCGTGCCCAGGCCTCCAGGAGCAGGTAGAGACTCTTCCAGACTCATAAAAGATGATTTCCAGTGATCGCCAACTCTGTCCTGGGGTTTCTGGAAGGCTCTGGCTTGCCTGAATATAGGCTTTTTTCATTTACACCATCCCTGGGGTCGCTATATAGAGGTCACGGGATGAAGATCCCTGTCCTGGGGTAAAGAAGCAGGTGGACTAGGGCATGTGTTTTTTTCTTGGATGGCAACTCTGACAGCTGGAGTTCGAGAACAAGATTCGTCACTGGCATGAAATGGTATAGCTCAAATGAACTCAGATAATATCTGCTTGAAATGAGCTGCTCCTAGTTTCCAAGCAGCACGAAAAGCAGCTGAAGCTGCTCAGCTGAAGTCTTTCTTCTGAGCACTAAGGAAGCAGCAGAAAGAGGATGGGGCAGGCAAGTCTGCTTGTGCTGCTTGTGGGGATCGTAGCCAAGATCGTCCCCTCTAAGATTTAATTCAGCTTTAATTCAGCCACGAGTTGCAACCTCACTCTTTCTGGGTGCTGGAAATTTTTTTCTCTGTACCCTTTAACCAGAAGATTTCCTTTCCTAACCTGAATACCATGATAGCATTTGAGCTGGGCATCTGTTCCCAACAGAAGCATTTCACTCCACTACCTAACCAATAGTTTAATATTCTGGTAGCACCCAGGGTAAGTGTGTGTGTGTGTTCCTGTTATCAGCATGTATCTACTACTATCTATTAGTTAAATATGTTAAAGAGTCAACATAGTGATTGTAACCCTATCCTATAAATGGCCCCACATTGGAAGGAAGGGCCTGTATCAAGTGTTGCTGATGACCAAACTAGATGCTTGATTCAAGCTTAAGCTTATTAAAAGACTCCTATAACTTTGAAGGATTTGGGACCAGACCTGTACTAAGCAATAGGAAAAACCTAGCTAAAGCTCAAATCACATTGACAGGAAATGCCAAGAGTGTGAATATTTGAAATAATCAGCACACCATAACAGGCTTAAAAAGTAGATGTTTTGGGCTCATGGACAGTCCTCAAAATCTATAAAATTAATTGAACAAGGAATGAGACTACTGACTCCAAAGAACAGATGCAGCACAGAACTCTTGGCTACTGAGCTGTTGCTATAAAACTCCAGCCCAGTTTCTCTTCCCATCTCCACTCCTCTCTGGAGGGCAATCTCCTGGTGTCACTGTGCCCCCGCTGCAGGATGGAGGTCACTGTTACCCTTACTGAGCATTGGATGTTGGGGCTCTTGCAAGTCAATTAACTGTCAGATAGACAGGGAAGCAGAAAGACTATCCAATGGAAAACGTGTCAGTTTGAGATGTCTCACCTGCAACCAAAGTATTCCCAAAGTGTTTAGCACTTTCCTTTCCAAGGGCACTTGGCACCTGGAGACCCTGGGTGAGATTTTCACCTCCACTGCTGGCAGCCCTAGCAGGACTGCACACTTAAATTTTATAGCCTGGTTCCTACATGTTTCCAGGAGAAATTTTTATCTTGGAGGATAACCAGTAGAGCGGATGGGAAAGGCTGAAGCAGCTGCTGGTCCAGGGAGCACATCTGGAAGACTTGCTAGACTCTGATCAACTGCCAGCTCCCTTTGGATCAGGCCACGCTGATGCCTTGGTGCATCCCCCATAGGGCATCTTGTACCAACCTTGGTACCAGCCTCTGGTACCTGGGGACAATGCCTCCTATTTCCGGAGCTTGAAACTGCCAAACGCTTCTTTTCATTAGATACAATAGTTTTATTGCCAGATTTGGAGACTGTGGGCTCTGTGTGTGTGTTCACTGACCTCTCCTGGCCAGACCCAGGATGCTCGGCTGGGCTGCACCAGGCATCTCGCAGGCAGCTGGAAACCAGGCACCCCTGAACACCTGCCTGGGGCAGCGTTCCCACTGGGCAAGCACCCATAGGGCTTAACTTCCAGTTAAAAGGCAAAAAAGGAGGGAAGACAGCCCTTTGGGGGAATGCAGGAAATCTTCAGTGCTATCTTTAATTAACAAACTAAGTGTGTCTATGATTGCGAGCAGACCATGGCATGGAAGTGGTTATTGTTGCAGTAATAAACCTCAGTACAGGACCACAGATGAGGGAGACCTGGAAGCATCCAAAAATCCGTCCCAGTGTACAGTCCTCACTGGGGAAAATTTAGGGGAGGAACCCACGGGCTGCAAAACCATGCCTGCGAGGAAACTGGTCAACCTTGGAAATAGTAAAGAAATAAGTCTAAGGAAGAAAGGAGACAATCCAAGAGGTTATCACATGTATTGGGGAGGGCATCATCTGCTGAAGGAATGTAGTAAATCCCTTAGCTGCACAGTGTGGGACCTTTTGTAAAAACCTATATGAAAATGACTGCTATTGCGTGGTTGTAGGAGTTCAAATAAGCAGCAGGAATTTCCCTGGCAAGGTAACTCCCAAATCTCCCCGTTCTTATGGATTTCCACAAATTCCTCTTCTTTACGTAACCACCTCAAAATACCTCGTTCAACTGCTATTTCTCAGCTGAATGTTTCGACACCTGCCACCTTACAGGCAGAGTAGCATCGCTGCGAGCTCCCATTTGCTTTCAGGCAGGGGCCGATGATGAAGCCGTGCCTCTGGGGCAGGTTTCCCGCAGCTCCCTTGCAAACTGGTGCTTTGGGGCCAAACAGACCCACACCTCCCTTCTCAGCCTGCTTCCCTGTTTGTTTTTAATTTTTCCTGCTGGAAAACGAGGATCAGCTAAGCCTATAGCTTAAATATTATAATTAATCGGTGCTTTTTGATTTTTTTTATATGCCTTCTGCTGGTACGCTAAAAGTGGATTTTCTTTGTGTGAGAAAGCCTTTGTTTGCCTGAAACAGTTTTTTTTCCCCAACCTGGCATAAATACCACTGTGAAAAATTGCATTGCAAAACTCGCAGCACTGGGATTTCAGAAAAAGAGCCTGAATGGGTCGAAACTTCCCATAGCTCGGCAGCGAGGAGAGCGTGGCTTTCATCTGACAGGCTGTTTAAGGATGGTTTGACCTCTCTCTTCCTTTACATGCTGGGAGTTAACTTCTCCTGTAAGTGTCCAGCATAAATTCTTTTAATGCAAATTTTCTTGTCAAAACTACAAACAGACATTTGATCAAAGGTCAGCTCTCCTTTGTGTTCCTGTTTGATATAGAAATTTCTATTTCATCTTTGACTGTCATGGTCAGTTAAGGGAACTGTAGCCTGATGGGAAATTACTGATGCATTTCATGTCCTCTCTCCAATGAGGCTTTTTTCCCTCCTTTCATATCTTATGGGTGTTTTAATTTGAATATGTTTTCATATTTTAATGGAATAGTTAAATTAGCTTTGAAAATGTAGCAGTATGACACTAAAAATTGTCTGCTTTTTAACTGAAGCTCAATTTACTGCTATTTGATACCCTGGGAGCTGATCAAATAATTATTATTCCCGTTCTGCTGGCTTTATTTCATGCTTAACTTGTGGATCTATTTTTTTATGGGGCAGTGCCTGAAGAACAGGAATCGCAGCAAATGGAAGGGCTTGGAAAATCTTGTATTTACTTCCCGGGGTTCCTTGGCTCTGCTGGATCCAAGAGAGAGTGGAGATCCCTGTGTCTGTGGCACTGGAGCCCTCTTGGACCCCTGAGCTGGGGACGCTGCAGGGAACTGGCCACACTGAGATTTGGGATGATGCAGAAAGTAGTGAGGGAATGAATGCAAAGCCCCATTTCTATCCACACTGACTCTCCCAGGAGATATTTTCTTCTTTTCTAGAAGCAGGTCCATGGTTTAACTGGTCTGCACCAGGTTGTCCAGGCTGTTTGCCTTTCCAGCCCCCCCGAACCCTATCTGCCTCTTGGCGTATGGTCCCTCCTGTCCCATTAGCTTTGCACCTGAGTCCATGATGAGATTTAACATCTGGGCACCTTTGTAGGCAGGGGAGTTTCATTTTACAGCTGTGGCCCTCGGGTCAAGTCTCTGGAGATGTAAAAGAGTAACTCCTATGAGGCTTCAAGGCGCTAGATCTACATGATTTGCTCAAAACAGCAAAGCATGTTTTTGTCAAAGCAGGGAATTGAACACAGCTCTTCCCACACCCCTGGCCAACATCCTAATCCCCATTTATCATCCTCCTGCAATTCTTTTGGAGCTCTTCACAGTGTGTAAAGTCAAGCCCATGTCTAAGTCCTTGTACGATTAAACCACTGCTACCGTACCCCCTCATTTATGCCTATGGAAGTGCACAGATGTGTCTGTGTGGCTACAGGGCTGACAAATCCCTGGGGACAAGTGAGATTGCAAAAACCCCAAGGTTTTTGCTAACATGCATCATGATTGCTACTTAAAAAAAGAACTGGAGCCATAACCGTATCTAACGAGCAGGCTGGCATAACTGGGTATCACTATGCCTCTGAGAAAAGTGACCTTAAAGCAGATCTCTGCTGCAGGGGCTGAGATGGACAACGGTCTTAGCAACTGGGACCTTCTCCTCTTGTCCTGGTTTGACACCTGTGGAGCTGCCTGAACCAAATGCCGGGCCATGCAAAGGCTGTAACGCAGATGTGCATCGCTGCTGAGCAGACTGCGAGGCCTGGGAGTGGGCAGGATAAGTGGGCATTCACCGGAATAATGTTTAGGAAATAGCCTTAAATGTAACTTTATCACTGCCCCTCGGGAGAGATTCTGGAGCATCTCTCCTGGTACAAATCTGTGCCCTGGATCTGTAATTGCTGGTGAATTGGTTCAGCTGCTTTTAGTGCTACGCAGTTCAGCAAGAAGCTGTGGCTTTCCAACCTGTAGATAGCAAAAGGGACCACGATGAGTGAGTCCTTCTATTGCCATCACTTAAAAAATTTATACCTAGGCTTGTTGGCTTGATTCCCTGATGAGTATAATTGTGTCCTGAGGGAATAGGAGGCCACGGGCCCACCTCTTGGGATGTCACCTGGGTCTTGCAGCATCCAGGAACAGTGTCTGTTCAACAACCAGCCCATGCCAAGAGAGATTGTCCTTTGTGGTGACAAGAGGCACTGATCTCTTTGAAATAGATCACTCCTTCATGTACCAGAAACACTTCTTAGAAACACATCACTCCTGCTAGCCGGGCTCTTGCCAGGGTTTAGCTCTGAGGAGCACCCAAGGCTTAACGAACCCATCAGCCAGCAGACCCCCAGCCCTGGAGGGAGGTCCCTGGTGCTCCGTGGGGCCTGACGCTTCCCCCAGGCCCATATTGGTACACCAGGGTAATTCCCATAGGGAAATGCACACGCAGCTCCAGGACGCAGCCCTGCAAGCTCTCATGCTGATGCCAAATCAGGAGGCAAAGGAGCCTTTTCCCAGATCAAGGCTATTTATTTTGTTTTCCTGGGAGTTAAGTTGATGAAAATAAGCACAGTGATGCATCATGGTCAGAAGAAATTGCATGACACATCTGGTCACCTAATTAATACCACTAATGTCCCCTGGATGGCTCCGAAATGACCCAGCACTGCAGAGAGTTGTGTGTGTGCTTGCAGGGAGCTGGGGCAGTGTGGTGGCCTGCACTCCCACAGCTGTAGTGACCCTCTGTGACCACTGTCCCCAGCATCCAAGCTGCTCAGCCCGAAATGATGTCTCAAATCCAAGTGTCTGCAGCGCCATGTAACAAATGCTGGTCGGGCAGCCTGGAGTCAGCATCACACTGGGAAAGGGAGGAAAGTGGGTTTGAAACTTGAACTTATCACCACAGGGGACATGTGCTGCCACGGTGGTCAGTGTGCTGGGACGAAAGAGGGAACAGGGCTGTCCCCTAGGGCTGTTAAAGTGCAAGGGATGTCTGTATGAATGCTGTCTTTTAGTGAAGGACATGCTGTAGTTACAGGGCCAGGGCTTGCAGGGCATCTGGGGTTTGGCAAACACACAAAAGGTAGACCAGGAAAACGCTGAACATCAACAAATGGCTGTGGAAGAACCGCCCTCTCTTCAAAATGATCCCCCATTCCCAGTGAGGATGCATTTTAGCCTTAAGGAAACGTTGCTTTCATACATAAAACTACTTAAGATCAAGGCTTGGAAGACTTACTCATGACCAAACCGCTGCCTGTTCCTCCCCACATGGCTCCAGTTTGATTTCCCAGATCCCTGAACCTCCCCCTTCGCTTTGTAGCTTTGCAAACCTCCCCCTTCCACGAGCGTTGCCCCATGGCTCTGCTGTTGCAGGATGACCACAGCTGCTGATCTGTAACTCACACTGCTAGATTGTGTCTCCTCTCAGCAAAGAGCCTTTTAAGCAATTTCTCTTCTCCTTTCTTATGTCTCCTTCTGTTATCTTCAAGCACACAAGCTTGTTCCTTTTAGATGGAGATGGACATGAGGCAGCTCAGATGTGCAGAGCCGTCCCTTGCCAGCGAAGACTTTGTCCTTCCTCAATGTCTGGGACCAAGTCACTTTTCATTTATCCAGCTTGAGTGAATACAACTTCTTCAGCCTACAACGTCCCAGCTCTCCTACATCGAGTGACAGTGACACCAGATGGCAGCAGCAGCCTTCGGATCCCAGCAGCACTGCCAGCTCTGAATGAAGATGCAGGCGAGTATTTCTCTGCATCCCGGATATTTCAAGGACGGTCTCCCTCTGTGCTCTCCTGCTCTGGGGCTCAGTCAGCGTCCATATAGGTGTCAAAATAGAATTGCGCCGAGTATCTACATGCTGTAGTTGTTTAGTATGTCAAAATGACACACAGACTCCAATTTAAAAAGTCAAGAAAGAAAATTAATATCATCAGCTGTGCTTTAATTAATCATTTTGTCATGGCTTTGATGGCTTTGGTGCTGCTTTGATAGGTGAAAACAAAGATTAGGATTTCTGAAGGCCAGGCAGATTTTTGGGTGCCCGGTTAAAGTGATTGCTTACTCTGATCATCCATTTTCGGAGGGGCTCCCAGTTGATCACTCCTACATCTTTGACCCTCAGTCTCAAGAGGCTTTGGAAGATGTCAGATGGTGCTGGCCACATCGTTGCAGAGCCTCCTGCCTGCTGTGCCCTGGCACGAGTCCTGCTGCTGCCCCTCCTGCCTGACCCACCTCAAAAGCGGGGTTAGCATTAAAACCTTGGCAGAGAGAGGCTGGACCAGGAGGCCACAGACTGTGTCAAGAGGTAGGTTTTTGCAGACGCATTCACTGAGCAAACCTCCTTTGCAGGTGGGGAATACGGGTCCTTGTGCAGTGCTCCCCAGGCAGAAACCCCCTCGGCCACGGCAGTCGGGTGGGAGATAGGGTGTGGGGTGTGCGTCCTAGAAAGCAGCAAAGTGGAGGAGAGATCCTCACAGGTCAGATGAAGATGGCTTGATTTGTCTGGCTGCGTCTCGAAAGACTTTCAGGACGCTCTATGAACTATACCACCATGCAGCAGGGCAAAATATTGCCTACTCCACATCTTTTCTTGAAATAAATCAATTGAAGAAAGTTACATTAATTCTCTGGGCAGCAGTTTATTCTCTCCTTTCAAATTACCATGTTGTAGTGCTTTAATCTCCCGAATGATTTTTGTTTACGATGACACCCAAATATTTATTGATATTTTTTTTTTTTATTGATTTGGGGGCTATCAATTTACCTGTTAGCCACCGGGTCACTCCAGGAATTATTAGTGTACTAACTGCAAACACAAAAAGGAAAAAAACCAACCAACTTGGATGATTGATTGTTCTGTGTGTTTGGGCAGAGAGCGCCAGCAAAGAGAAAGAGCAGAGTGAAATCCCGTTGGCGGGAGGAGAGGACCTGTTTCTGATGGACAAAAATTAGAGAAAGCCAAGTGGCTGCTGCTGGCAGCCCCGTCTGCGCTGGACAGGCTGCCTGGCCCCGCTCGTTCTGTGGATTTCTGAATGGTACCGAAGCCCAATTAAAATGGCACTAAGTAATTCATACCGGCACACTTTAAAACAGTGAGCAATTTTAAGCAGCCTGGCAGCGACAGTAATCTTGTTCAACAGTGGAGATGGTTTTTTTAGGTTAAATAAGAGAAATGAAGAAATGGGCCATGATTCCTACTAATACTCTGTCTTTTTTTCTCTTAGATACTAATAACTGCATTTTAACCTCTCTGCTGCTCACACTGACCTGGTTTGCAAACAGAAATAAACCATTTCAGCTTAATTTATGCAGGGCAGTGACCCTGCAAGCAGCAGGACAAGAGATGTGGGTTCAGCTTTCTCTCTACCTGTGCCCAGGAGCTTGGGAAAAATTCAAATTTTAACCAAAACTTCTGGAGTCAGGAAAATCTCAGAAATGCCAGTAGCTGTGGATCACAGACTTAGCTTCTTTATCTGCCTCCACTTCCCCTGTGCAAACCACGGGACTGGCCTCCAGGTGTGCCCATCGCAACCAGGATGAGCCTGGATGGGCCAGGAGAGGCTGGGATGGATACCCCTCGAAGTGTTACATGAAGCCCCTTCAGAAAGGACTGGCAGTGTCTCCTACACACTATTCTCTTGAACACCTGACTAAGCTCCCTAGATACCTCTGCCATAGAAATAAGCCACCATGTAGAGCAGAGACCCCGTTAGGGCAGCCAGGCAGAGCAAGCTGGACCCTGCTCTTGAGTCACCAGCACTTACGAGCGGCTGCGTAACCTGAAAACCGGCAGCACGTGAACAAAACGGTGGGTGTTCACAAGTGAAACGGGAACTTCCACTGGCTTTGGACAGCAGTAGTGTTTAGGCTTTGCAACTTGGGATGCTAAGAAGGTGCTACAGCATATTGCCTTGCAATAACATGAAGCAAAAGCTCAGCAGAAAGTCTGTGAACCAGATAAGATTGATTAAACAATTTCTAACCAACAGGGTTGCACATAAAAATTTTATTAAAACCTCAAGTGCTAAATTTATTTCCTGGGTCTGTCACCGCTATTTTTTTTTTTATTCAGTAGTGATAATTACTACATTAGAAATTAAATGAACCTCATATACTACATCTTTCAGACCTCCTAGGAGAGTTGTGAAAGTGATTTAGGGAAGTGAATTTGCTATTGTGCCTAATCAAGTTACAGTAATTGTCACCTATAATTTTAACTTGACTGCTATGTGTTTAATTGGAAGCTTTACCTACTTTTTTTTTTTGGAACTGAGCTTCTCTGTGACTGTTTTTCTACTTTCCATCCCCACCCAAAACTCACTGACAGAAACCAAATCATTGCAGACAGCTGTGCAATTAACAGCACTGCTGTTTGCTACAACATCAGCTTCTTGATCATTCATTCTGCTGTCTTGCAGCATCAGGTGATTTTCCTCATGAGACCAGCACCCGGTTGTCTCCCTTGATATTATAATCACCGCTGTGTAGATACCAGTGGCAATAAAGGGGCTTTCTGGGCCTGGGGGATCCTTAGCAGGACTGCAAGTATTGCAGCATTCTGTGGATCCCAAAGTTAAGGTAAGTTCTGGGACGTGTGTTGGGGTAAACACCGGTCCCCTGCAGAGCTACTAACGTGTATTGAAATCTCTGTGGTTGTTTCTGAGGGTGCTGATTTACAGCCAGATGGAGCCAGGCTGCTATGGCTCTGTGCGGCCCCTGGTTCTGGAGGTGCTTGGTCAGAGACGCTTTCAAGGACTTGCTGACCTGCTCTCTTTGTGCTTCAGAGATGCTGAGCCATGTGCCACCTTAGAAGAGCTTATTAATGTGTCCCTTATCCTGATTCCTCCCATCAGGCCACAGCTGCTTTCCTCAATGAGCTCTGTGGGGCAGCAAACTGCCCAGTCAGCCAAAGGGTTTACAGAACAGGGAAGTTGTGGATGCCCCATCCCTGGAGGTGTTCAAGGCCAGGCTGGATGTGGCTTTGAGCAACCTGCTCTAGTGGAGGTGTCCCTGCCCACGGCAGGGGGGTTGGAACTCGATGATCTTTAAGGTCCCTTCCAACTCTAACCATTCTATGATTCTATGAACAGCAGCAGGGGACCTGCAGGTGCGTGGCAAAGTAAGATACAGGACAGCCAAAGGTACCCCAATGCCTCTCAGCAACACGCCAAGCTGCCTATGTTGGGAGCTGAGTCAAGGGTTAGGCTGGTGGAGGCTGCTAATTCCTTCTTTCCTCCCAAAAACATGGGGAGTTCAACACGTGTTCCTTCCTGTGGTCTGAGATCTGGACAAATGCTCTGGTTACTCTGTTCCTCCTTCCCTTTTCTTGCTAAAGAAATGTATCTATGCATAGATACACATACAAATTCAGCCTGTAAGGAGACAAGGTTTCTTCTGGATTTAGGGAAGATGACAATGATTATGAGCATGGAAACTTGAAACTGGTTCATCTGACTATTGATCTTCAACTTTCCTGGATGCTTGCCCAGTACCAGACTGAAGAATGGGGCTGGTTCTGACCATAGCTATTCAACGTAAAGTAATACTTTTCCCACTGGAGTTGCATAATACATAAAACCTGTCCCGTTTAGGTTGGGATGAGGCCCTCCATTTTTAGAGAGTCTGTTATGGATCCTTAAACATCCAGAAAGCCTATATTATGTTGATGCAATTAATGGAGGTTATCTGAATCTATTTTATCGCTGTAACACTCATAGAAATTATTGGGCTTGTGTGGCTTTGCACTCACGTTCTGGAGCGATGTGTGTAGAATAGCAGTAACCTTGTCCCTGAATAATTCATGTTGTTTGTTAGCCACATTCTAAGCCTTTCTGCTTAACCACAGAAGATTAGCATTTTTGTTGCTTTTTTTAATCAAAGGTTTGAGGCGGGGGGAAGTGAGAGTGTCGGTTTTCTTTTTAGCTTACTTTAAACAGTTCCCCAGGCTTTCAGTACGCAACTTAGCTATTCAAATTGGGATATTCTGGCCTTGGAAGCGTTTTAGCTCTTAGGCCTGCTACATTATACAACTTTCTAGTAAATCATGAATAAGTTGAAAGGCTATAGAGCTTTTTTCCTAATTTCTCAAGGGTCCTTTTACTACCTAATTTGTTTTCATCCCGTGTTATTTACTGACTAACTCTAATCAACTCTTCTGGTATTGTTCCAGGCCGCAAGTGTGGGAAGGTTTGGCAGGTAATGCGTGGCAGCACAGGGGGTTTGAAAGATCCTGGCCTTGAAATGAGTATTGTTGGTTGGAAATTGGACTCCATTATATGCCGGAATTCTCCTGAGCTTTGTCTTCAAGATAGGATGCTTCACTGGTGTAAAACAGCAAAGCTCCGTTAGGGCTCCTGAGTTGCACAGCTGCAGTTCAGAAATACTTAGCCTCAAAATCAACAGGATGAAGGTAAAAGCCAAAGGTCTGGCTCAGAGCAGAGTGGGAAGGGAATGCCAACCTTTGCAAATCCAGGGCTGGAGGTATATTTTCTTTGCTTCCATCTTGGGGTGATGCAAAGTAGCATTTGTTGGGTTTTTTTCGCCAAAAAAATTAGAAGTGAAAAGTTGAATTAGCAATCCCATTAAGCATCCACCCTGTATATCTCAGGGAAAGGGGACAACAGAGGTAAGACAAGGGGTTTGCAACACCACTAGCTGATGAGATGACAATAGGAGGCAGTCCACCGAACCAATCTGGCACCTTGGCTGGGACCTCCTTCTGCCCAAGAGGCCACTAAATCAGTGACACAGCTCCTTTGACTGTCTGTGGATCCACACCAGCCCTTTGTGTCTGAGTAAACTAAAAATCACTGGCATGAAACAGCAGCCAGGTCCTGTTGGCACGAGCACGTCACTGAAGGGGAGTCTGTTTGGGTTGTGCTGACAGATTTAACAGAGAAATGTTGGTGTGTGCAGTGAGCTCTTTGGACATGTTTGGTGAGGAAGAGGCTGGAGTGAGATCACTGCTGTAGGAAACAAATCCCCTGTCTCTGCAAAGCATCTCTGCTCTCCACTGTTCTGTGTTTTCCCTTTATTTTTCCATGTTCTCTCTTTCACTCTGAATCCTCCTCTGACACACCAGGTGCAGTCTGGCACGGATGGGGTGACAGAAGTTAGTACATGGCCGCAGCTGTTTGAGTGCAGCACTGTGGTGTGACATTCACAGCTTCCTCTGGCACTTAGAGTTGGCTTATCTCCTTTTTGCCACTGCTGCTTCTTTTCTTTTCCTTGCTATGCCATATTTAAGAAGCAAAACAAGGATGCTCTTGGAAAAACATACGGATTTTGAAAGACTGCTGCGTTAAATCCCAAACTTTGCAATGCAAACTTTCCAACCAAGCTAATTTTCCAATAAGCTGGCACTGAGTTTCTCTTCCTTCCCTTATTGATGCTGTTCAAGCCTCTTCTCCTGGAACTGCAGCTCATCCTATCGTGCGCGGTTGCCAAGAGCCAGTCCACAGCTCCCACATCGACATGCGGTGGAAATGACAGCTCCAGCTTTCACACGCTGGTGCACCATAGTCACTGGGGAGTTTCTCTGTTCCACTATTAGGTTTCAAACCTCCCTGCTGAGTAGCTGTCCTCGAGTCGCATCAGGTAAGCTTAGCTATGCACTGAATTCAGAGAGTGGAACTGATCCCACAGCTCAGCTTTAGACAGAGAAGAACAATGAGAGGGGGAGCCAAGCCTGGCCTCTGTCTGAAAGGTAAGGTTTTTAATATATTAAAAGAAACAGATGCCCTACACTTAAGGATGTGTGTTGTATCTAATTCCAGGTCCACCTCTATTTAGCTGAATACCAGGGCCATATATTTGAGGCAAAGTATGTACAATACACAGTGTATTACATGTATGTCTAAATGATGTACGTTATGTTTAACGTGCATATGTTTTGGTTCATTACTTTTGACGGGAAAGCTGTAATGCTGCAATTAATAGTCTGTATGTAAACTCAGGAAGCTACAGGAAACTATTACAATTAGCAGACAGGAGTCAACCTCACCAAATCCGTGCTTTTGTTTTCCCAAGTGTTGATACTTCTGTTACTGAAAGAGTTAAGTTCTGCCCCGAGTTTCCTCTCCAGCACTCTGTGGAGAGGCGACTGGCTCTCGTCAATTTTCTCCCAGCATTCCCTTTGCCTCAAAGGGACATTTATATTGACTATGATAGAACTGGGTTTAAATTTTTTTTAATGATAAAAAGAGGAATCTTTATTTGGATCCATCTGAATTTATAAAATCCTTATTTATAAAGATTTGAATTTTTTAGCTGAAATAAGTGGATATGCTCGCTGCTAAAAATGGTACATAATTGTCTTACCAGGTCCCCAAAGAGCACTTGCTATTTTCTTTGGAAAATAAATGAAAATTTTTAATTTCTCCTCATCTGAAATGGAAAAAGAATGGTGAATAAGAGTGACTACCCTGAGATCTTGCCTACACAGTGCACGCTAGAAATGAGAACCATCTCTGCAAGAAGAAAGTGGCATTAAAATTACTTTCCCTTTCAGCATTTATACTATTTCTATGACTAGTAAAGGAACTGAGCTCTGAGTGTTCTTTGTGTCTATGACAAGCAAACATGATGAATCTGAAAAGGAATGAATGTCCCAACTCATTTTCCTTGCCCTTCAACTCCTGTGCTCCTTGTGTTGCTGACAGTTTTTGCCCTCCAGTTTGTCTGGGGCAGCAGGAGCAAGAGGCCACTTCCCAAGCCAGGTCTTGGGAGGGACTGCTGCTACAGATGGCTTGAAGGCTCTACAAGGAGCTGATGGGCATGCAGGGCTCTAGCTGGCCCAGCCATACCTGCAGTCACGTTTGTAGGCTTGCTTTCTCGCTGATCAGCAAGTTCAGTTTTGGAGGCGCATTCAGACTTTAAAAGCGCAGATGTAGCAGTGATGGATCCTCCAGGGTAAGAGCTTTGCTTATCTCCAGTGAGGCCATTTCAGATGTCCAATGAGAACTGTGTGTCCTGCTGCGCTTGCCTGGTGACTCACACCAACTGGTATTGGTCTATGGTGAATGTATTCAAAGGGTGGAAAACAAATAGTGAATCCAGCCCTTTGGTCAGGCTGCCTTTTCGCTGCGTGTGTGCTGAATGCCTTGTACTGGGACGAGGCAGGGAAAGGCTTCTGTGCTCTGCTGGGCATGTGCTATGCAAAGAAGCACTTAATGTAATACCATTTATCCATAAAACAAAAAAATCATGGAATTGTATGATAGTCTGGTTTGGAAGGGACCTTTAAAGGTCATCTAGTCCAACCTCCCCTGCAATAAGCAGGGACATCTTCAACTAATCAGGCTGCTTGGAGCCCTGTCCAACCTGACCTTGAATGTTTCCAGGGATGGGGCATGTACCGCCTCCTCTGGGCAACCTCTGCCAGTGTTTCACCACCCTCATTGTACAAAATTTCTTCCTTGTGTCTAGTTTAAATCTACCTTTTACTTTAAAACCATTACACCTTGTCCTATAGCAACAGGCTCTGCTCTAAAGTCTGTCCTCATCTTTCTTATAACCTCCCTTTAAGTACTGGAAGGCTGCTATAAGGTCTCCCCAAAGCCTTCTCCTCTCCAGGCTGAATAAGCCCAACCCTCTCAGCCTGTCCTCACAGGAGAGGTGCTCCATCCAAAAGGCAACAGAATCCCAATTAAGGAGGTTAGACTTCTTCAGCTGAGCATCTGACCTAGCACCAAAGTGCTACTTAAATTTCCACAGGTAGTCATTTGAGATGTGGCCTCAAAAGCAGAGCTTCCTCCATATGCCAGATCGTTGTCTTGGCTCACGGGCCGTGCAGTCTCTTGGCAGACCTTGTATTTTCCTTCTTTACTCAATTGATGGATCTTCCCAGTGCCTTTTACCATGAGCTGCCCCAGTAACTGAAAGTGACCGTGATCTCTCCAAGATGTAGCTAATTCCAATTTGCTGACCTCTCATTTATTTCTTACATCCCCCTAAGGACGGCTGAGAGCGAAAACTCGTACGGTTGAAACAGAAACAATTGTGTGAGGCTCAAATGAGCGCTGAATGCAGAACAAGGGGCTGGGGGGCACAACAGCTGGCAAATTCTGCATTTCAGCACGGAGTGGTCCCATCTTGAACCTGATAAATAAGAATCCTGGTATCTCAACTCCAATGTGGCCTTTGGTTGTTCTTTCATTGGTGTAACAGACCAAAAGAATTAAGTTTAAATATGAATGAATCTTATGGCAGGACAATACAGGTATCAACACATGAACATCTAGTTTTATTTGTATGTCACTTTATCATCTGTTCATCAAACAAGCCTAGGAAAGTTCACTAGTGAAGATACAGTGATATTCAGTGTAATTTTTAAAAGGTCAGGTTTGAAGTTTTGGAAACTGTTCCCCTTCCCACACAATAGCAAAAAAAAAAAAAAGGCGCCCTGCTAACTCCACGTATCACTTTATCTTAACTATTTCTGCTTGGAAAGCTCTTCTTTATTCTACTAGGTTAAAGAGCAGGCATGTTCTCTAAGCACAGTTAAATCCCACAGCTTATTACCATGAAATACGTGAGCTTAGAGGATATGAAAGCAGTCTGCCCGGAGAGAGTTCAAGGCCTTTTGTATAAGGAACACAGTTCCAGGCTTTAAAGCCGCACCATGTGTCAGGATTTTCAAAAAGGCAGTTCTCAAAACAGCCTTTTAAACTGGCAATTATTTCCCATATATCATCAAGACGGACTTTTTAGAGCAGAAATGAAGATCCTAAAAAGAATTCAGTTTGGAAGTGTTCCTGCGCTTCAGAGGTGCCACAGCAGGACACGCAGGGACAGTTGCACGAGTGAAAACTTCACTAGCCCAGGGACCCAAGAGCTGCTTAATCATTGATGTTTTTGGAGCCTAAATGGGGTGCCTGGTCTGTATCAGAGCTGGCATTGCTGCAGCTTCACTGTCGTCAGGATCTCTTTGGGCCAGAATAAAGCTGAATGACTGCAGTTAGACAGTCTTACTTGGCAAAAGAATTAGTTTGCAAAACCTGAATGACCTTATTTGGGGAGGGTGGGGGTCGAATAGGGGAAAACCATGTTGTCCACTTTACTGCTTTAGATTCCAGAATGAGTCATCTTCCTCTTTGTATATTCTAACACGGTATTTGCAAATAATTTCGAAGAATCCACCTGTTGTCTGACATCCAGTTATCTGATTTATTCTGTTGCACTGAGATTTTAGAGGAAATAACTTTCATTCTTTTAAATACATAACCATTAAATACACTTTTTACAGCCAATAACAGACTAGGCGTTCTCTCTAGACCTCATCTTAGTGTCCCTCCATTCAATAACAAAGCTATTGACCACGATGAGAAAAGGATCTAAAGCCACAAATGGAAAATAAAAATTGCCCGTGCCAAGGAATATGTAAACTGAAGTTTTCATAAACAGTCAAATATTCCAAATTGAATCCAGAGGATATAAAGTATGCAATTGAGTTTGGGTGGGTCAAGTAAATAAGGACAGGTAATGAGACATCTCCATTGCAGCTTATTACTTAAAAAAACCCAAACAACCCTAATACCCCATTAAACTGATTTCCTTATGAAAGCTGATGCATTGGGCTTACCTCTGTACAAAAAAGCAAATACAGGACCACTTATAAAAATATTCATGCTACCCATTACCCTCTCAAGGATGTTAAGATTGTTCATGGTTGTTACCTTTCTGCATACAGTGAATAGGTCTGTAACAGCACACTGCCCCATCTTCTTGTCAGATAGTATTGACTCAGAAATAGCCATTAAAAGTTAGATGTCTGAGATTTTTTTTTAAGCAACAGGCTTTTTGAGTTATGAAAGTAACTTGAGTATATTAAGCGTCCAGTGTTCTTCAAGCTGAAAGTACGAAGGAGAGAGATGCTTTCCTTCCTGTTGCAGCTCCAGGGATGGTCTTTTCCAAATTCAAATTCTTTAAAACACAAAAAAAGTTACTGAAGAGAGAAAGAACTGAAAAACATGGCAGCTCTGAGTGACTTCAGAATGGCCCAGGAATATAGGATGGTGTTGAGTGTTTCAAGTTTACTGTACTACCCCTAAAAAGAAACAAGTGTGGCTGCAGCTATGCCAGCTCCCCCAATTAAGAAGGAAAATTAGTTTGCTCTTAATCATCTTGGCTTGTTCTAGGCAGAAGAGGCTCTTTATTTTTTGCTCTCCCCTTTCTCTAGCCATCTGTGCTCTTTGGGAAGTGTCTGCACCTTTCCTGTGGTTCAATCACGTTCTGACAAGTAGCTGGATCAGTTTACATCTACATTAGCACATTGAAGTACCAGCCCTTAATAGTTGAAGGTGGCCAGGCAATCAGTGACCTATTTCTTTGGAGGTCTGTACAGGTTTTTCCATGCAAGCTGCAGAGTTTTAATAACACACATGTGTAGGTAGAAGCAAAAATGGATGGAGTGGAGAAGGGGCAGCAAGAAGTCATTGTTGTTCCAAGATCAAATTCTTTTCTCTTGTTACCTCTTCCACCATTGCAACGGTCTGTCTGATCTGGGCCCTCTGGAAGTGGAGAGAAGGTAGATAGAAGGGTTTGGAGATAAGATTAATCTACTTGCTGAAATCCACTTCTGGCCATGAGGTCAGAAATACACCTCTTCCTGCTCTAGAAGGGACATACTTCCCCTTTGTGTGTGGTTTAGTTTTACAGAGTGGCCAAGAAGCCTGGGGGAAATGTGTCACGTTTGCTGGCAAGAGGGATAGCAGAGACTCCAGGTTCGATATGCAATGTTTGTTCCAAATAGCTGGGAAGCCAGTTATTTTTTTAAGTCATGCTTTTAAACATAGCTTTTAGGAATAAGAAATTAACCACGCAAAGATGTGCATGAAATACCAATGGAAATACTTTACCTGCAAAGAGGTTAGAGTTACTTCAGTTCCAGTGAATGCCCTGGTAGTGCCACATTTTCTGTTGGCAGCCGGGGCTCTGATGCACACCTTTAACACAGCCACGAGAAGCTTAAGGGTCCTGGCATGTCAAGGAGGGATCATCATAAAAATACAGTTAGAGACTTGACAAATTGGAACAAGGCTCATACTCTGAGTCTGCTGTAACCCAAACAGGGCTGTTTTCCTTTGAGATCGCTGTTGGGTTATACCTGCTGAAAAATGAGGTTTCACTGGGACCAAACTCACTGAATCTCCTCTTTCTGTCCCCTGTGCAGAGCAGATCCAGCGTAGTATGGATCCCTCGTCTCTGGGTGGGTGCCCAAGCCTTCTCTGTCGGGCTCCTTGTAATCACAGACTGCTCTTGCGAAACTTTACGTTGACGGCGATGAACGGGTATTTTGTTCTAAAGTGGCTGCTCCAGAATACATCACTCTCACATCACCTAAACAACGCCAGTCACCCAGCTTTTCAGTAGCTGCTGGGACCTGCTGAAAACAGCAGAGCCTGTCATTCCAAGATTAAAGGAGGGATTAGCTGTGCGATTTCAGTCAGCCTTAAGGGAAAGGTTAAACACTTTGGGAGGAGGAAGTACTTGTGTGTGTGTGTGTGTGTGTGTGTACGCACACGTGTCTTCCAAAACAACAGATGGTTTCAATAAAGTTGCTCCTGCTGCTAGGAAGTGGCACTTCTTGACATTAGCAGACCCATGTCTCATCAGGGTTCTTGTTTCTACCAGCCTGTCTCAGCAAGGCCAAATCCACTGTGCAGTATGGGGTAATCAGAAAAGGCACTCCAATATCTGCCCCATTAATTGCCCCCCGCCAGTCTTCCCTCTCTTCCGATGTGACGCCCACTGTGCTCAGTATGGCCGGATCGATCGGCTTTGAAGGGCAACTTTCCCCTAATGATCCGCAATTCCCCCTACTTAAACTGCCACAAGAACTGTCTTTTTAAAGATTCTGCAAGAAACACGTGATTTCTTGGAACCGCTAAACAAAAACCTCTCTGCTTCAATCAATATATCGATGTATTAAATTATTGTGCAACTAAATTAATGTGCCCCTTGGTGACAGAATGGCAGAAAATGAGCAGTGTTTTATGCATTAAAGACAAACTGGTAAAAAGATTGTTTTTCAAGGTTAGATTGTTCCACAGTGAGTATCAAGATTTTTTCAATTAAAATATGAGGGGTTTTCAGAGTGTGGTTGTATCAGCTGATATAACTACTTACAGATTCACAGTACAAATTAACACATACAAATAACTGAAGAATTGTAAATGTTAGTAAATGAGACAAATTTGGGAGACAGAAAAAATATTATTATTATTTTTTTACCGGTATTGCATTTAAATTTTAGAGTTAAACAATTTCACTGGAAAGTAATGCCTTTTTTTTTTTTTTTTGAACTCGAGATTAACGAAAAAAGTGACCATTCAAAATGTTGCTGCGAACAACTAAAAAGTCTTGCCAAGCTTCCACAAACCTTACTTCCCTTTGTTTGGACTGTGTGGTGTGTGCAGGGGCAGGTTGGCTGATCCTTTCACGATGCCCTCCACTTTTCAGGGGAAAAAAACCACCATACAGGGAAGGGGCAAGGAAAAAAGGGTTCAGCGACCTACCTCTTCCTACAATTTTAAACTAAACACGATATACAAAACGGAAATATTCACATGGATAAAAAAATTGTTCCCTTTTGAAGCTGCTTGAACAAACCCCCATTCATATATTTCTTTACATTTTGGTCTAGTTGCATTTATTACCTTCCTTTTGCCGGCAGAAGAAAACATGAAAAGTCATACCTAATACTGTGTGGCAAGAGCTGGATCCTCCAGAAGACTTCTGTGCATCCTCTCTGGTGCAGCCGGAGCACTGGGGATGGTTGAGGCGTTTCACTACCAGATGACCCAAACCAACAATTTACCAAACACGTGATGCTCCCTTGGTCCCTGTATTGCAGGTAGATGAACGACAGTTTTCTAATTAACTTGTTCTGTAGGTGTAACAAAGATGGGAAACATTTTTAATAACTTCATTGTTTGGTCAAACTTTTTTTTTTTTTTTCTGGGATCTTCCAAGTTCTCAAATATCTAAAAAAGTGTGTATTTTGTTCATTTTCTCCCGAAACTTTTTCCTTCCCCTCTTTTCTTGCTTGGGCTCATGACAAAGACATTATTTATTCTGAAGGCAAGAATCCCAGAGCAAGCAGTGCCAGTTCTGAGTTCATAAGGGGGACAACATTTCTAATCGTTTGTAAAAGACAGATAAGGACTCTGTGTTCCTTCTCAGTCGATATTATTTCGTTTTTATGTTTGAACCTTTGGAATATCAAATGGGGAAAAAACCCACTTTCTCCACCGAGTGTTTTCAGCTGTATGTTTTCAAGCTGTATCTGCAGGAATGATAAATTAGGTGTGAAATTAAAGCATAAGTGAAAGCATCCCTCAATAACCAGGACATTCTGGATTCTTGAGAAATCTTAAAATGGTGTCATCATTTCATTACTGACAAGGATTAAAAAAACAAAAACAAAAAAACACACAAAAAACCCCAAACAAACAAACAAAAAAAAAACCAACAAAAAAAACCAACAAAAAAAAAACAACAAAAAATCAATATAGCCACCCTACCAAAAATTATTATAATATTGATCAAGGAATTTACATCAATATATCTCTAAGGGCTTCACAGCTCCCCATTGTCTCCTGGGAAGCCAAAACCCATGAAATCAACTTATTTGATCACCTGCGTGCAATAAATTAGTATTAGCACCAAGCCAAGAACCCAATTTTCTGTTTTCTAATCCTACACTCAAACATTGGGCCTGCACTGCTTCCCAGGCGAAACAACGACAGAAGAAAGAAAAGGATGCAGCAGAAGGAAAGGGAGTTGGAACTCATTAAGCACCCTGTAATTTCTGAAAAAAAAAAAAAAAAAAAAAAGAAGGTTCTAATATTTGTGTGTAATGTAAATGCCATAGCTTTAACACACTGGGTGACTGCCATGGATTTCAGAGCAACCTGCACAGGCAACACGCTTCTCATTTTGCACCTGAGAGATCCAGCAAATACTATGCAGAGCTGGGTGGAAAAGCCAGGTCCCTGGACTTCCATGGTAGCACTTCGCTGTGATACATCTTTTAAGTGCTAGGGAGTGCTAATGAAGGTTTCCAGAGAGGGGAGTGGGTGATGGCGTATTACACTCGAGAAAGACTTCAGACTAAGAGGAAGTGCTGAGATCAATGCCTCTTAAAGAATATTTAAACCTGTTTGTGTGGCAATTTATTCGCTTCACCAAAACCCATACGAAGGTAAGCTATTTCAAGAACAGCTTGTGCTCCAAAGTACTGGCTCAATGCGGTATCTGTATTTCAAAAACATCCTCCATTTCGCTTCTGCATTTTGAATGCCGATCCAGCCTGGCCCAGTCCACACTGAAGGAAATGAACTGTATCAGGCAATGTCATTTGCTAAAAGGTAAGAGTGCAGGTATTCTCCTTCCCTTCTTTTTATATTTCTAGGGACAATTTCACAGGCCGTGCCACTGCCCAACGGGGAAATTGGAAAACTGCAGAATCGATTTGCAGACGTGAAGTTCTATTTTCTTTTACACCTCTTTCATCAGCGTCTCTATCATTCCTGTGTTGTGCAGCATTATTATCGACAGCAGCCTGCACACCACTGGTAATTGTCAAACTAGGGAAAAGCTGTGCCTTGCAACTGAAAGCAAAACCACATAAGCACCAGCCGGATGGCACCGAGTGGTACTATCCTTGCCTTTAAATTAATCTGCTTTAGAGCACTGGTAATGTACTCATGCTACGTTATTTCTGAGACTTAAAGGGAAACGCGCTTTTAAAATATTTAAATTGGGTTTTTTTTGCCTTTTTTTTTTTCTCAACAAAACTTCTCAGCTAAAAGCTGCGAAGTTGTATTAAACCCATTTTTACTAAACCCAGAAACGTACACTGGACTTTGGAATGCTTTCATTCTTTGATAATTCTTCTTTTATTGTGTTTCACAAAGAAGAAAAAACAAACAAAAAACTAACTCTTCCACAGCAAGCTCCTGATGACTCAGTCACCGCGAATGAAACCAGTGGCTAGTTCCTGCTGGCAACTGGAAAAGCTGGTGACTATCAGCCATTTCATCTGCGGGATGGAGAAAGAACCCTGCTTGGTGATATTAAAGGTCATTGGCCACAAAATGGTTGCTTCCCACCGGAGTCAATCTGCTGCTCTCTCTGTAGGGCTGGGACAGCTGATCGGGCTGGCCACAGTGTGCTGGGAGGGTACAAACAGTGGAAAAACAAAAAATGCTCCCAGCGTGATGAGCTTTCAGCCTAAGTAGCTGATAATACGTTTTTCATTAAAGGTCCGTTCAGCCTTTTGCAGCTCTGGGCATTGTAGCCAGACACAGCCCTGCCCCTGACCATGTCCTTGCAGCATTAGGATAGGAGCAGCCATTTCTTTTCCCCGTTTTCTGCTGGTTTTCCAGCAGCGGCCATGGCCTCTGCTCTCCCTGGCCTGCCAGGCAGACATCTTCAGGGTGACACCTCCACTCCCCTTCGGGAGGCTTTGCCCCAGGAGATGCAGGTCAGTGAGGACAGGAGAGCGGCAGCATAACGCCTGATTAAGGAATTTATTTATGCAGACAGGCCGTGTCTGTTGTGTGCTGCTGGAGAGGCGAGCGCTCTGGGCCAAGGCGCAGAGGGCCGCCCGCACGCCCCTGCCTGGGGGCCCCAAAATGGCGGCTCCGCCCTCCAGGGCCCGCCTCTGCGTTGCTACGCGACGGGAAGAGCCCGCCCCCCCGGCCCGCCTCCTGAAAACTACAACTCCCAGGCAGAGCGCCAGGGAGGAAATAAGGCTCCCAGCATGCCCCGGCCTCCCGAACTACATTTCCCGTCACGCATCGGGGCCAGAGGCCAATCCGCGTGGCCCATGTTGGTGGGTGCTAGGAGCGGGGTTGGCTTCCGCGGGAGTAAGCGGGCTGAGGAGAGGGAGCGGCGCAGGGGAAGCAACGCCGGTGACATTTCCTTTCGGGCCGCCCCCCTCTCCCGCTGCCGGAGCGGGGCCCCGAGAATGGCAGCGCTAGGAGGTCGGTGCGGCCCGGCCACCGGGACTGGGGAACGGGCTGAAGCGGGGGAGCGGCCTGTGGGGTGGGGGCGCCCGGAGAGGGGTCGCTACTGAGGGGGGGTGTCGGGGCCTGTGTGTTGAGGGGTGTCTGTGTGGGGGGCACGTAGAGGAGGGGTGTCGGCGCCTCTCTGCGGAGGGGTGTCGGAGAGGGTCTTCCGTGGAGGGTGTCCGTGGGGAGCACTCTGTGAGGGAGAGGTGCTTGGGGCCCCTGGGCTGAAGGGTGACTCTGAGGGGTGACTGGGGGGGGCGGGCCCTGGGGGGCGGGGTGCTTGGATGAGGGGCCTACAGTGTGGGGTCTCCCGTGCGGATGGGGGAGGTGGTAGCAGAGGAGGGTGCATGGGAGGTGTCTGCGGGGGATGGGGTCAGAGGTGCGGGGTAAGAGGAAGCCGGAGTGAGGGCCTGTGTGTGGGGCCTACGAGAAAGCTGGAGAGGGACTTTTTACAAGAACATATAGTGAGTGATAGGATGAGGAGTAATCACTTCAAACTGGAAGAAGGTAAATTTAGATTAGATATCAGGAAGAAATTTTTCACTGTGGGAGTGGTGTGGTACTGGAACAGGTTGCCCAGGGAAGTTGTGGATGCCCCGTCCCTGGAGGTGTTCAAGGCCAGGCTGGATGGGGCTTTGAGCAACCTGGTCTAGTGGGAAGTGCCCCTGCCCATGGCAGGGGGTTTGGAACTAGATGTTCTTTAAGGTCCCTTCCAACCTAAACCATTCTATGATTCTATTTTATGAGAGAGCAATGCCGCATGAGGGAAGGTGTGCAGCGGTATTGTGCTTTGTTAGGGTGGAAGGAGGGTTTTCCTGTGAGGGACATCCCCACACTGTGGTCTATGTTGAGGGGAGGTGAGCCAAGAGGGAGGTGTGGGGTTGCCCATGATGAAAGGCTTCTATGAAGGTGAACATGTGGGGAGTGGAGAAAGGAGGGGTGTCTGAGAAACTAATGTGGAGAGTATTTTGGGGTGATGTCTGGGAGGAACAGAGTTAAAATTCCAAGGTGCAAGTGAGAGGAATACTAACAGGAAAAAGGTGATTGGGACGGGAGGGAGAAAATGAAGATTATGAGCGTGACTGGAAAAGTTTATTGGGGTGAAAGCTATAATGTGGACAGTGTCAAGGATTAAATAGAAAAACTGGAATACATGGGTGAGTTTCTATACCACCACTGGAAGCTGCCTTGATTGCACATGCTCATTGCCCGAGTGGCTGGCAGGATCAGAGAAGAACTATTTTGCATCTTTTTCACTGTTAGAAAGTAAATGAAACTGTTCTGCAGTAGCAGCTACATCAAAGTTTTCTTGTAAGTCCTCCTAGGTAGGAAGCCTTGTAACCAATCTAGCAAAGTATTATTTACCTGGAATTTGCTCCCTAGTGATTAACATTGTTTCTAAACAAGTACCAGTACAAATTCTCCCTTCCCTAATGATTGATTAGCTTTGAATATTGGAACTCAGTTACTGTGATAAAGTAAACTCCCCTGTTGTAGATCTTACCCTTAAGTATTTCCTATTGTATTTGGGGGAGGGGAGAGGGAATGTGTTTTAAAGACTTTTCCTAACAGTACTTTGAAGAGACATTGACAATATTTGGCCCCAAGCCTGCCATGGGAAATGTGTGCCCAGCAGCAGATCCCTACTGATTTAATTGTGACTGTGCTCAAAGCTGTGTCTGAATTCTGAGCAAGAGAAATTGTAACTGCTGTATATCACCATGAGTTAGAATTTAAATCTCCTATTCATCATCAACATTGTTGTTTGCTATCCTCTTTGCCCCTTTGTGCTGCCCAAAATTTGTTGGAAGCATTCTCTGTTGCAGTCAGCAGCTTTACCTGATTTGCAGCTCTTGCCACCTAATGTTTTCCTTTTGAGCTCTCCTTTGTTGTTGTTGCGTAAAAATTTTGTTGCTATTACGAAACAGGTTTTTGTGCTTAGGATATTGCTCAATTTTCACTTTGGGATTTACTTCATTAGGCATGTCACATGTTACTTAGAAGCATATGCTCTACTTCATATGTTTTCACAATGATATGCGAGCTCCTTCATCCCCGAGTAATTTTAAATGGTAATTGTATTTTATTTGTAAAGAAAAACATGTAACTGTATATGTAAACATATGTGAATTTAAGTTTGTTGCCCAACATACTGTAGGGCTGTTTCTTCATGAGTCTATGCTATTAGCCATCACTTGTGTAAGTTAGGAGCCAGTTCCTGTTTCAGTGTAAAGTTAAGTACGTACATATAGACTTGCATAATGGTAATGGTGATTATTCTTTGTTTTTCCCATTTTATAAGCTAGTAGACATTGTGATTCTTGACTTAGTTTCCCCCTTCCCCAGTGATATGTAATAAATATGAACTATTTATGTGATTTTTTTTTTCTTAATATTAATTTACATAATTTTATAGGTTAATGGTAACCTGCATATACATTGGGAAAAGGAAAAAATAATAATGGAGGTATCTTTATATCTTTACTCACCCTTGAAAATGTTAGACCTGCTGTTGATAGATGGTGATAGTGAGGAAGTATGGAATATTAATTTGTGCAAATTGTTGTGGGGTATTTTTGGTGTGTGGGGTTTTTGGGGGGGGTTATTTTGTTTGGGTTTTTTTGTTAAACAGTTTCAATTTTGCTTTGTAGAACCAAGTAAGTTTTCACAAACACTGAATGGAATTCCTTCTTCAAACACAGTCAGCAGTGGAATGGACCCCTTCCATGCTTGTAGTATTCTTCAACAGCTTAAAACGATGTATGATGAAGGACAACTGACGGATATTGTAGTGGAAGTGGATCATGGGAAGACATTCTCCTGTCATAGGAACGTTCTTGCTGCAATCAGTCCTTATTTCAGGTATGATAGTCCATTATTCTAGTGGTGATCAAAAGCAGATTTATAACTTATTAAATGAAAATGAAAAAAATGTACACCTATACTAATATTCCACGACTGTCGATAATATAGTGCACCTAGCAAATAAAGTTTATTGTTCTCTTAAAGTCAATGAATCATCAGTGTCTGTTTATCAAAGGAGAGTTTCATTGGAGAAAATGTCACATGATTTTTAAAAAAACAAATAAATGTCTCCAGTATTGAAGGTATCTTGGATACAGTAACTGCGTATTTAAACTACTTGTTTCCTTTTAAAGTTATGTATTCTAGCATGCTAGAATACGCATATGAAATAGCATGTTGAAAGCAGAGTGCAAAGACTTGGGTAAGACAAGAGCTTTGCTTGTAAACTGAGTGAATTTAATATGGGGTTAGTGAGATAATTAAGCAAGAAATTCCAGCTTGCCTTTTTGCTTCAGTAAGTCTAGAACTGATCTTAAATTTAGGTGCTCAGACAGGACAGCGTCACATCAGTGATAAATGTATTTTTGCTGATATAAGGGCAAGCACATTGGGGTTAGCTGTACAATATAATTTCATTTCTCATACCTGCAGTTAAAAGGTAATTACAAATAAACTGCTAAATATTTTTCTTTTGTAGATCTATGTTCACTAGCGGCCTTACAGAGAGTACCCAGAAAGAAGTTCGTATAGTTGGCGTTGAAGCAGAGTCAATGCATTTAGTATTGAACTATGCATATACCTCCAGAGTAATGCTGACAGAGGCCAACGTTCAAGCTTTGTTCACTGCAGCTAGTATCTTCCAGATCCCTTCCATACAAGACCAGTGTGCTAAATATATGATCAGTCATTTGGACCCGCAGAACTCCATTGGAGTGTTTATCTTTGCTGATCACTATGGTCATCAGGAACTCAGAGACAGATCACAAGACTACATTCGTAAAAAGTTTCTGAGTGTCACCAAAGAGCAAGAATTTCTTCAGTTGAGAAAAGACCAACTGATAAGTATACTCGACAGTGATGATTTAAATGTAGACAAAGAAGAACACGTTTATGACAGCATTATAAGGTGGTTTGAGCATGAACAAAATAAGAGAGAAGTGCACCTTCCAGAAATATTTGCCAAATGCATCCGTATGCCTCTGTTGGAAGAGACGTTTTTAGAGAAAATCCCTCCCATGTTTGCACAGGCTATGGCCAAAAGCTGTGTACAAAAGGGACAACATAGTGCCAATGGCTATACACAACGGCTTGGAATGACCGCTTCTGAAATGATCATATGCTTTGATGCTGCCCACAAACACTCAGGAAAGAAGCAAACAGTGCCTTGTTTAGATTCGGTCACAGGGAGAGTGTTTAAACTATGCAAGCCACCAAATGACTTGAGGGAGGTTGGAATTCTTGTATCTCCTGATAATGATATTTATATCGCGGGTGGTTACAGACCGAGCAGCAGCGAGGTCTCCATTGACCACAGAGCAGAGAGTGATTTTTGGATGTACGATCACTCTGGCAATAGGTGGATTCCGAAAGCTCCTTTGTTGCGAGCCAGAATAGGCTGCAAGTTGGTTCATTGCTGTGGTAAACTGTATGCAATAGGTGGTCGCGTTTATGAAGGAGATGGGCGAAACTCACTCAAGTCTGTGGAGTGTTATGACAGCCGAGAGAACTGTTGGACAGCTGTCTGTCCAATGCCGGTAGCAATGGAGTTTCATAGTGCTGTGGAATATAAGGATAACATCTATGTTTTACAGGGTAAGGTGGTTTGACTGACTTTACGGTGTTTTATTGCAAGTGGGGGTTGTTCAAACCAAATGTCTGCACTCTCTTGAGGGCCTTAGAAAACCCAAGTTTCCTGGACATTAGAGTGCCTTGGGACAATGGGGTGGGAAGAAAACTCTGGAGAGCAGTGAGTGAGGAAGGGTGAGGGTGCTGCTTGAGTTCTCATGCCCTGGGAACGCGTCACTAAGTTGTAGTGATCAGTTATTGCACAAATGGCAGTTTTGGTGGTGTTCTAAGTCAACAGTATAGTATTAAATTTTACTGTGAAAATTCTTTATTAAATCTTCTTTATCTGGGTGAAATGCACTAATGTTGAAGAAAAGATATTGTCCTATGAAAAAGCATTTTGCATTTTATTTAGCTAAAACTGACAATTCCTGGTGTCTCTATTCTTGGTGACTTGTAAAAGTCAATTAACCACTGTAGGCCTTCGTTTCTTGCCCTACCCTGCTTTTTGAAGTCGTTCTGTTAACTCAAAGATGATTTAGCTCTTTCTGGTTAGCTCCTGTTAACTAAGGAAGGTGATTTAGCTTCTTTCTAGTTAGTTCTGTTAGTGCTGCCTTTACATCCTTCCAATAAATGATCAGACTTACTGGTGTATTAGTTATTGACCCTTAAACAAATGGGAAGGATCGTTATGGGAATGGATCAAATAATTTATTCTTCCCTTTATTTTATTTATGGAGATCTTACATAGAATATGTATTTGTATGTGTGCATGAGCCATATAGCAGTCTACACTTAAAACTGCCGAGACTGGTCTATGAAGCTTTAGAAAGAGTCCCAAGAAGTGGAAAGAAAGAAGCAGGGGATGTCTTGCTTACATTTTGCTAAGGGCCGCCTCTGTAACCACCTGCAGAAGTGGGGGTCTTAGATCCATACTGGCTCCCTCCTTGGGTCACTCTCCGAACAAAGCTGGACCACGGGAAAGACATAAGATAGGGAATACTGTAAGGTCATTGTTATTTACTGGAATGAGTCAACCTGTTTTCTTGACTTTGCATTCCTGCTAGTGGGTAAGGTTGGTGGGATTCCATGTGACTTGTGGAGAGTTTTCTTTTTTTATTGTTTCTCTGTCAGGTTTGACTGTTGTTGGTTGTGGCTTTAAATAATTCTGTTATATTAGCAAGTTCTCTCAATCCGTCTGTTGGGTCAAACATCTGGTTTAGATGGTTAAAAAGGAATGCTGAAGAATGTTTATCTTGGTAGAGTATTTGTTCATCCTTTAAACGTTTCTTAGAACTGCTAAAAAGTGGATATTATTATAACCTACAGGATTAGAATGCATGTCGTTTACAAATTTTAGCTGCATTAATTCTTTGCTTCAGTGGTTTAAACATTTATGCAAGTATTGCGTTGTCAAAATACTTCACTGCTAACCAGCAAATTGTAAAGATTTGTGTTATGGGAAATGGGCAACTCTTCTATTTGAGCATGATAGATAAAACCTTGATTGAGTTGCACTGAAGTAGTATAAAAAAGTTAACTTTCAGTAATTTTTCTAGAGAAAGCTCATAAATTCGAAGTAGTCAATAAGGATTGATGAGAGTATTAAAATGCCAACGGAACACCAGCATCAGTCATAGGAGATTACACTGTGGAACAAAAATGAATAATCAAAAAATGTATTATCTGTAAGACTTAATCTCTTAAGCTATGTTCCACCCACCTTACTGTATTATTTCTGTATTCTTTGTTATACTTGAGGTGCTTGGTTACACAGCAGCTTGGTTAAAATTCTTAAAATAGCCATATGAAATTTTATATTATTTGAATTACGCTAATATTTGGCAAATGTTAGGCCTTTCTTCCCCCTTGACTTTACAAAAGACAAAGTGGTCTTTATCCATGTTCTTTTCATCAAGTTTGCAGAGCATGAGCTCTCGGTGATCTGAACTTCTATTAGCTGCAGTCTGTAGATGCTTCTCCGTGCAGTCAACAAAGAGGTGTTTTACAATCTAATCACAAAACTAACAATGAATCAGTAGCTTCATGCGAGTATTCACTTGGCATCGTTTTAAGCGAATCAACCTAAATGTGTAACCCAGCCACCTGATACACGTAGCTTCAAAATCTGTGTGTAGTACAAGACACGATTATTTGCTCAGATTTACCAACTTTCCAGCACTGAATTCTGAGACTCCACAGTCCGTAGATGACACGTTGTGAAGATGTTAAAGAACGAAACAAATACTTCAGTTATTTCAAGACTGGAATCTTGAAAGGTTTTGTCCCAAACTGTTAAGCGTGGTTTTGAAGCAGTAAAGGATAGCTAGGAAATACATAAAACATTGTGTTTCTGATATGCTTCAAACTCCCTCTTCTTCACCTGGAATAGAAACTCAAGGTTTTTATTCATGCTATTAGTATTTTTGTAAGGCACTTGGAAGAAGGCAGGTGATGGTGCTGGGTTTTTTGTTATGGGATCAAGGCTTTTAAAAATTGGTAGACCGTTTCTGTCTGTGGAGGAACATACCTGAAAGCTTAGTAGCTGCAGAATTGCTGTTCTGGAAATGAAGCATAAGTTATGTTTTATTTTTCCTCTCTCTTTTCAGGGGAATTTTTTCTCTGCTATGATCCTCAGAAGGATTACTGGGGATTTTTGACCCCAATGACTGTGCCTAGAATCCAAGGCTTGGCAACTGTATACAATGACTCCATCTACTACATAGCTGGAACCTGTGGAAACCATCAACGTATGTTTACCGTAGAGGCCTATGACATTGAACAAAATAAGTGGACTCGAAAAAAAGACTTCCCGTGTGATCAGTCCATTAATCCATATATAAAACTTGTACTCCTCAAAAATAAACTCCATCTGTTTGTCAGAGCTACTCAAGTCACTGTTGAAGAGCACGTTTTCAGAACCAGCAGGAAGAATTCACTCTACCAGTACGATGAGGTTACTGACCAGTGGCAAAAAGTATATGAGACTCCAGATAGGCTCTGGGATTTAGGCCGGCATTTTGAATGTGTTGTTGCTAAATTGTATCCGCAGTGTCTTCAGAAAGTTATTTAAATTTTTTTTTTTCTTTCAGTAACAGGCCTTAGTGATTTCAGTGGTATCCTGATGCTAGAGAAAACATGTCTTAAAAGAAAACAAAGAAATTCTGTCAGTATTTATTGTAAGCTGAAACAGACAGTTTTTTGTATATGGGGACGGGTGCTCTTTAAAGGTTGCAGTCTGGGGAGGGAGTTACTGGTTCAGTTTCATATTTACTGATGTTTTCCTGAGAAATGAGAAGGAGGTTACAAAGTGCAATTATCAGCATTTTTTTTTCTGGTAAACACTTAATCATGTCATACTAGAGGGGTATTTTTGTGGTAACAGCAAATTAAGTGGAAGAGCCAGGATAACTATGCACTACAGTGAAAGAAAATCTAGCATTAATAGCTAAGGATGTCCAAGATGTTTTGAAGTGACTTCTTTTCTTTTTTTTTTTTTTTAAATACGGGTAAAATTTGAGGCAATATCACTAAGTTTTGGGTTTCTTTTTTATTTTAGACTGAAAGTACATAGAGGAATGGTAGATCCTGATTCGTAATGACCTTGTGCTGTTTTTGAAGTCTGCTAAAATGTTTGTGATGTTGTTTGTGCACTACGATTTGGGAGAAAAACTCAAGTCAGAATTGGAGCATGGAGTACCTTTGCCCCGGACAGAGGCCTGTTCAGATTATTGTATCACTTCCTGTCTGTGGAATTTTTGTTAAAATTGAGCTTAATGATAAGGGGGAGGGGAAATCCCAACACCTGTTTTCTGCCACATAGATGTAGTGCTGAAAAAAAATAATAATAATTTTTTTTAAACACTGCTTAAAACTTTTTTTTTTTCATCCCATAAAGGGCTTTAACCCAAAAGTTGATGGTGCTAGTATGTTTTTAATACTTGTTTGTCTGAAATGGGCTAGTCTTATGCTACTGTTTAAGACAGCCTGTTATTTTTCATGGAGTGTGTGTCTGTCTTCAGGCCCTGTCCTGTCATCATATTGTCTTTTTTAACATAACATTTTTACTGCAGTGGTATTCTTGCACAGAATGGTGACAGGATATGGCCTTAATAATAGTGATATTTTTTTTTCTTTTTGTGTGGAGTGTTCATTCTGTCTCCACTAAAGTACAGTGCTATGTGCAGAATTGGCATGTGCTCCAGTAATTTGGAAAAGTGTGGCTTAACTTTACAAGTTGTTTTTCTTTTCTCCCCACAATCAACCCCTCAAATACCTTCCATTTCATTCTGATCTATAATGTGAAAATTTGCACTACTGAGCTGTCTTCGTTATCCAGTGTATTAAAGCAAAATTGACAATAAGTGTCCGTGGCTTAAATAATTTTAGATGCAAATATAGACTATGGATCCAATACCTTGCAACACTTTTCTCTATGTATTTAACATTTAGCTTGTTTTTAAGAAGTAAATAAGTTTGAAGTTCAGCCTCTACTTCAGTAGTGAAAACTGGATTTAAAAGGGAAAAAAATGAATCCTAAAACTCGTATCAGCTGTGATTTCCAAGGTTTCACTTGTTACAGCTCTTAATTTTTGCAGAGGTGCGAGTGTGTTATCTTCTTCCCTGTTTTCTCAAATTGACTTAAGTAAACCAGTTAACTTGAAATGGCAGTGGCCGTTGCTGTCTGTAAGTGCTTACCATTATCTGGCTTAACAGCTGATATTTCAGCAAGCCAAATATTTAGCTCATTGTTTATCCCCCTGGCATGGCTGAGGATTTGGATAATGTTTGTTTACTATGTGGTCTTACTGTTCCCAAATGGAATCTTTCTAATACACGAAAATACTTGCCTGGTTCTGTTTCTTAATTCTTGCACAAAATGTTTAAAAGGCAAAAACAAACAAAAAACTGTGAAATTAAAAGGAAAAAGAAAAAATGCCTCTTTGCATTACATACCTCATCTTCCAGAGATTCACCAAACCGCTTCTTTCAATTTCGAGCTCCTGAAGTTGTTTTGTTGTTTTTTTTTCCTGAAGCTGACAAATCTCGCTAAGACTGCATTTTCCAACAGTGTTGAGGTGTGTCGTTTCTTTGTTTAGTTTTCTTCTGGATACCGTTTTATATCTATCCATAGCCAAGAATAAGATTTTTTTTTTTTTTTTAAAAAGTACAACTAATTTCATTTAAAAAATTATCCTTAGTCCTTGGCTAGCTCTCTTTGCGCTGTTGTAGGCCTCTAGCTGCAAGCTTTCTGAAGCACCCTCCCTAACAGTGTTGCATTTGTGTGTAAAACCATTTTTTTTTTTTGGCAAAGTGTTATGTAACTTTTTTCTTGTTTTTTGTTTTGTTTGTTTTTTTTTTTTTTAAGCTTGGTTGAATATTTACAAGACTTCTTGCTGCTTTTTGACAATCTTCTATATTTATTTAGTAGAACAAATTTCAATATATTACTTGAAACTATGAAATAGAATTGAGTTAGCAATTGACTGGTCATGTGATGTATAGAAGTACAATATGCTGTGGTTAATTCTGCAGTAGGTTTGTTAATTTTGTTTATCTGCACTAAAGTACGAAGATCTCCATTCTGTTTAACCATTCAAACTAAGGGTGTGATCCAAGTCTGTAATGTGTTTAAAAGCTGAAATCCTGGAACTTGCTGTGGGAGTAGAATATACTAAATCTTGTGCATGAGGAGTTTTTTGAGACAGTAATGTAGCTGTGACATTTTGCCAATTCTTAAATGCTTCTACGTTTTGCTGAAAGTCAGATTCCTGGTAAAGTTTTGCTTTAGAGTCAGGCTTAAGTAAACTTGCACAGCACAAAAAAATAATGCACCAAAGGTACTGATAATATTTAGACGGTAATCTGTACATTTTCCCCACTTGGTATTTTTTCTGCATTCATTTATTTCCCTTTATTAAATGAATTTCTAGCATTATAAGGACTTACATGAGTGTAAATCTCTTTTCCAAAATTATTAGTTACTTTAGAAGGAAACATTTTGTAATTTCCACTTGATTCCATCAGTAAAATTTAGAATAACTCGAAGCAGTTTTGGTGCACCAAACATGCAGTGTGTGTATGTTCTACAAGAAATGGAAGAGCTCTCTGTCCGTAAGGCTGTTCAGAAATGGCATCCAACATTCAGTGCTCAGGTATGTTAGTAAGAAGTACTGTAGTCCTCTGAGGGCAAATGTGTGGATTTTTAAACATTTTGCCATAATTGCACAATTTTGCATTTTTACTTAATGTCATGTTATGTTTCTTAAAATAAACCTATTGTTGAAATACAGTGGAGTTCAACTGGTTTTGTGATAAATCTCTTGCACGTGTTTTAGTGGAGTAAATTTCTGAAGATTTACCCGATGATACAACTTTTTTGATGCTTGTTCTGTTTTTCTGTGTTTGCACTTGCGTGTCTCAGCTGTGTGTAATGTCACGTGTGTTTGCTTGTTTTTTCTTTTTAAGGCAACGCTACACTCTTGCTTGAGGTGGAAGGTGCTTTGTTCTGCTTTTTTGCCTCATTTCTTGTGATTCTTCAGGTCTAACTTCTCGCTTGCTTACACGCAGGAGAGATTGCGTTTCCCCTTCCCTTCCTCCCCGCCGTTGGCTGGAGCCGACATCCCAGGCAGGAACGTTGAGTAGGGCTTTCCCGTCTGATAGTACTGTTCGTTGGAAAACGCTGAAACTCTTCATACGGAATTTCCCAGCATCTTTACTTAGTAGGGAAGTTACTTGCCAGGTGGTAGAAGGGACAGAGAGAGCATGGTGACGTTGTTTGCAAAGGAGTCTGCTCCAGAGCTGGGAGTGAGAGGCCTCCTCTCCCCCAGCAGTTTAAGCAAAACTCCAGCATTAAATGTGTCTTCCGATGTAGCGGTGGTGCTCATCACATTCAGCTTGTAAATTATGCTTTTTATTTGAGAACCTTTTTTTCTTTTCAGAGACTCTCTGACGAATTTAGCCGTGATGCTACGTCACCACAGCCTAGGAAAACAACAGGAAGTTCTTTTGGTTGGGAAGGCCCCCCTATTGTCAGGTACTCGCAGGCGTTCCTTCCACCCTCTCAGCGCCTCAGTCTGGGTGTGATTTGAAGACTGTTCGTCAGCAGTCTGGTTACAGCAGAAACGTTCAGGAGTCTGGGCTAGTGGTGGAGGTGTGTGTTCAGATGAAGTCCACCACGTGTGGTCAGTAAGCCAGGCCGGGCTAGCTGCCTGAGCTCTCTGTGCGGCAGCCTGATGTGGCAGACTGCTCGCGAGCTGTGTGCTGCAGTACCCACCTTTCTTGATGATGATCTTGAGACCTTCATGATGATGCCAACCTTGGGTGAGCTTCTGCTGGCAGATCCACGCTCCTGGTCACTGGTCCATAATGGTACGCTCCCTCCAGTCAGACTGAATAGTAGGCTGCAGCTCTCCAGTTACAGCGCCCCAGGGTCCCAGCCTCTTTCTGTAAATCACTGGTTTATCTTGTGTGATCATGACATTGTTCTTCACAGAGTTCAGCTCCTTTCCTCCAACTATGACAACATGTACCGGACAATCCTGATAGCTTTTCTGTTTGCAGCCTTGATGGGAAGACTTCTCCAGAGAAACTAGCCAGCAGAGCAGAGGCACCGCGCGCCTTCCTGGGTTCCTGCCCAGATTGGTGATTGCTCTGTTAAAATCCAGGGACGCTTCCCCTTGAAGATGTAGCAGAGAAAGTGATGACACCAGCACAGAGGAGGTAGGCTTGCTCTTTAACTTATTCTAGTGGGCTGAATAAATCAGCACACATTAAACCATCCAGGCCATGGACTCTTAACTGGGGCCGTGAAATACTAATGGCTGCTGGTAGGCAGACAGGTCTAACTAGATTTGGCTGTACTTTCATGCTGCCTCTGGAGTTTTGCTAATAAAATAGTGGCTGAGACTCCAAATTGTCCATCCCCAGCATGGAGTCTGCAGTTGTAGTTACCAAATATTTGTATGGTAAAACCATCTTAACTCCCTGTCTGCTGTCTCCTTGGTCTGGAGCACCTTTGCTCTGTCCAAAACTCTTAAGAACTTATAAGGGAAGATCCTCTAGTGCCATGTTTTGGTTTTGCAATGTGCTAGTATGTAATGAGCTGCTGGGATGTAAAGAAATCAAGGAAGAGCTGAAGCTGACAAAAACAAAAAAGGGAGACCTCCCTCTGTGATCCCCAAGGGAAAAAGTTATATCAAAGCAAAATAACAAGAGACTGCAAGAAAAAGATAACCGAATTGCATTGGCTTCCTGGGGACAAATCAAATTAACTCAGGGTCCACAGTTTGGGCAAAACTAAAGCTTCAGAAGCTAACTGGAATTATCTCCTTATAAGGTTTTTTTTTTTTTTTTATCCTTAAGAGGTTTAAAAAGGTTTCCTTAAGAGGAAACTGAACTGAGCAGACAGCAGAAGCCTCAGTGAGCACCTCGCTCTTCAGATACGTGAATGGTTCTTGCACTTTGCTGCAGTGCTCGTGCCTCCTTCAGAAAGCTATCAGTGTATCTATGAGTTCAGTAGTAGCTGTTATCTGGTTTATAGTCTTCAAACTTTCTGCTAAGTCATCAAAGTCAGATCTGGAAGACACGTTGGGTTTGTAACGGCCAGGGCGAAGGACCAGAGCCACAACTGGGACAGGAGTAGTTTGACCACGTTCTCCGATTCTCTAGTTTCTCTTGCTCTCATGGCAAAAAAATAGATAAATTAATTGGCCCCCAGTGCCCCAAATTTCCTAGTAGCTCTCATGAAATCCTCTTAATGAAATCCTCACATTGTAATGTGAAATAATGCACTGCAACAGGTAACTTTTTGTATGGTCAAGTTAACCTATTCCAGTACAAGGAGGGCTAACAGCTCACTAAGGGAGCAGTTTTGCAAATGATTATACCGTTTAAGAGTCAGAGAGGATTTCCTTTCTTTGGATACAGCAGTAAATTCTGATGTATTTTTTTGAAGAGAGAAATAGATGGGCACTTGAGAGACTGTTTCTATCCTGGGAGGAGGGGTGGTGATGGAATTCTTTTCTGGCCACGTGGTTTTTCCTTTCAGATATCCTTTGGGAAGCAAGGCGTGTTACTTTGGAAGCATTTGCTGGAGGAACGGAACACACACACCCCCCCTAAAACAAAGTAGCATTACTTAAATAAAATAATCCACCAGGTTTGTTCCATGGCAGTCCACTTCCATGAATCCGTGCTCTGGATCCATGCTCCAAAGCTGTGAAGAAGTGCACTCGCGTACGCTGCGTGCAGGGGGGTATCTAGCAGTTGGGCACTCGGGCAGTCAATAGGTGGAGAAACAACCACCCAGCCGTTGCTTTCTCCTTATCTCCTTGCAACATGTACTCTCCTCTCCGCCTCTCGAAGGGGGAAGAGTTAGACCGACAAAGCTCCAACCTCTCCTCTTTCTTCACATCTAGTTGAGGTCCTGCGTGCCTCACTGCTGATTTACGTGTTTCTGTACTTTACACAAATAATAATGCAAATATCCACTGTAGGAGGCAGGTATTTATTAACTTTAGCTAAGTTTATGTGACCAAGCTACGGTTTAACAACTTATTTCAGGAGCAGCAAAACTAACTGAATTTTAACGCATCTCTCCATAGTGGATTTTCTGAAGCATAGCAAAGGTTGTGTGTGTCAGCTTTCCCTTGTGGGAGGCAGCAGTGGGATCTTTTTCCTCTTTAGCCACTTAATTGCACACAAACCTGTAGACTCTTTACATCTTTGAAAGCTTTGGCGCTCTGCAAAATGTACGTTAAACGAGACTCTATCTCAGAAGCTGAGATGTGTGTGGTAGTAGATAGTGATAGCGATGGAGCACATGTACAAAACCCTAAATACTGTGTTTCCTTATGGAAAAAAAAAAATGCTAAAAATCCCCACTTGGAGAACATTTGGCTGTGTTTGGCTGTTTTTCAATGGCTGGGCAGCTTCCTGTACATCATAAGCTTTGAGTAAAGAAGGCATAGATCTGCCTGAAGAGGAACAAAAGGGAAATAAATAAAGCATGATGCTTTTTGGAGTACCTGGGTGATGGTGAGGCCTTCCCAGCGTGGAAGCTTTCTACAAAAGCACAGGTCACAGGTTTCTCTTGCATCCCACTGCTTTCTGTGGCTGTGGGCCAGGACATAGCCTGGCCCCGCAGCCACAGCAGGTTAATAGGACAGGAGGCTGTGTGCCCTGACAGCCTCGGTTACCGTCTTTAAAGCGCGGAGTCTGACCTGTTAAAATACAGTATGTGCTTATTTAGATCTTTAAGTGTCACTGAGTACTAGCAATGATAACATACCTGTAAAACATCAACCAAAAGAGTACCAAATAAATCCATTTAAAGGAATGCAGTCTGTGTCCCTGTGTCTCCTGAGACCTGCACGTGACCTCTGTGCTGCAGCTCTTACTCGGAGAAAGCTGGCAACGTCCAGTCCAAATGTAAGAAGGATGAACCGTATGCTCAATTTATGCCAACATTTGGTTATCTTTGTTTTTATGATACATGTATAGTTTTTATTATCTATAAACTCCATTTTAAATTTCATTAGATTAATTAATTTGAAGTCAGGAAGGTATGTGATACCTCAGCTGCAGAAAAATATTTGCAGATAAATTTTGAATTACTTTATGACCTCCCAGTTTGATTCAGTTCACATTCCTTCAGTAAGAGATTTCTTCAAACATTCTGAAAAAATAGGGTGAGGGGCATGAATATCTGGTGAACATCAAATTAATCTTCTCCCACAGCCAGCAAATGAAGTGAAGCACTTAAATTGTATTTACTGTGCAAATTTGCTTTTTGCTTTTATGTAAACAAAAGAAAGATAATACTACACTTTACATCAAAATTAATACATAGAGAGCAATTCTTAAGAAGAAAGAGCAATCTGATTAGTTGTTGAAATGTCAGTTTTTCATGGGCCAATGAAATAGTAAAGGACAGTTTCTGTCCCTCTTGTCCATCTTGAGCATCGATGGAGGTGACCAAGATTTTCCAAACTGATTTTGAAAAGCAGTCTCAATAGTTTGAATTGCTATTGCATCTGCAGTGCATACAAATGGTCACAGCCCAATAACTTTCAGCAAAAAACCTTTATAATTTAGGCAATTGCTACTAGCACAGAGGTGGAAGGAAGGACGGACAACATGATATAACAAAGTCTAAAATGACTCAGAGCCAAGGGAACTGTCAAGTGTCTGCAAGCAAAGGAGAAACCCCGTTTTTGGAAGAAAAAGACCAGCAGTGTAGAAGCTACTTAATTCTAAAAGTCTAAAGGAATTTCACCTTTTTCAATGCCATTAAGTTTTTACGATAACATTATTCCTAAGGGTGTAGTTTTGAAAGAAATGGCTCCCGTGAACTCCAGGTCTGGTGTGATTGCAGCCTCTTCAATAGGCAGCTTCTGATGACCTCCTGTGGGACAGACCACAGAGGACCACGTGAATCTTGAACAATCTGTAATGAATTCTCATAGCACCTAAAACTGCATTTTAGGATTTATTCCTTTTAGAAGACAGAAAAACACCAGATATCCTTGTTATATTTCAAAAACTTTTTTTGAAAGAATAACTGGTCGAAGCCAGGAGCGGTGAGGTAGAAAGAGCTGGACCATAGGATCGATCAGACCAAGGTATGTCCAATTGTTATTCTCTTCCTGATGGTGAATTAATGGTGGATGCCTGGGGAGACAAGAACGGCGCTAGCTGTCGATATTCCCCAGTCTCCAGCAATTTGCAATCTGAATGCCAGAGGTGGCATCTTTGTATTTAATAGCCCTCAATGGACTTCTCCCAAGAATTTATCATACTGTCTTTTGACCATTGGAGGCTTTTTAGCATGCTGTTACTCTTGGCTGGTGGAAAATCCTTTTAAACTGGGGTTGTGTGTTGTGTCTCCTGTGTTTGTGAGAAGAACATCAGAGCTGGCTGGGACGGTACCAGTAGCAGCCTTTCTTATTAATGCAAACTGGGAGCTAGTGCACGGTTTTAAGCATTCGTTGTGTCCTTCCAAGAAAGACATTTTTGCTGGGGCAATACGAAATAGCACGGATGACTGCATGTGGCTAAAAGGCAGGAAACACGGGCTACAGTAGGTGCTGACTTGCAAAGCTAGCTTGGGTGAATCACTTTTCTCTTTGTTTACCTTTCTGCTGAGTTTTCTGCTCAGATTGGCTGAGAACCTTACCCTGGTCTGCCTATGCTCAGGTTTTTTTCCTTGTTTTTTTTCTTGTGCTTAAGTAGTGCGTTGCAGCGTCTGGATTATAAACACGGCAGGGGAATGTTTTAAATCCCTCAAATGGGGATTTGCAACGTGAGTCTTGTGGAAACATTCCTACTGAAATTGGGTTATATAAAACTCGGCAAAGCGCGGACTCGTGTTGTGGACATTGCTCACTCTCTAGTCCAACTCAACCGCTCCGTCACCGGCAACAAATGCAGGAACTTTCTGTGCCCCCTCCCCTCACTCCAGGGTGTAATTTACCTCTTGATAAGTGTTGCTGTGACCTGTGAATCCCTTCATTTGTTCTTGAGTGGTCAAAATAAGTCTGACGCGTGATTTTAGGTGACCCAGAGGTCATGCAAGAGAATTTCAGCCGGAAGGTTAGAATTGATATAGCAGGATGGGCAAAGATAGGGGCTCTCCATATGCAAATTCCCCCGGAGGAGAGTGGGAGCAGAGCCTGCAGAAACGTGTCATGGAAAAAGAATAAGTTAATATGTACAGGGAAGAGAGGGAGGAAGGAAAAGTGATATCTGACAAATAATTTATTAACATCCACAGGGATCTGAGAGGGGCCAACGCTCCAAGCACTGCAAATGGAGAGCTTGCCCTGAATTTGTCCCAGGTGGGTGAAGGGCCATCCCTTTTCACGAAAGGTGAGTTAATGTGGGATGTGGTTGCCTTCGGATGTAACTTGAGGGGTCGGGTGGCAGAGGGTGTTGCAAGTTACAGAAAGGTCTTGCATCTGAGGATACAGCCTCTGATCTCAACCTTTGCTCTCGGCTGCATCTGGTGGCGGGGGGGGAAGAGTTCAGCAGATGGCTTTAAAAGCTGAGCAGGTCACTACCAGGGGAGCCAGCAACCGGAATGCCACAGAGAGGGGAGTCTGAGTGGCACCCACCTCTGCCGAAGAGAGACCAGTCCCTCTGAATAGTGGTTAGTGAGTCTGTATGTCTGGTGTGTGGTGGCTTGCTTGGGTAGAGGGCAACTTGGCACCAGGGAGTCTCTGGATCAACAGGTGAAGCTGCGTTAGACTTGGTTTTGATTTATCATGGTGGTCTCACTTAACAACAAAAAAATCTTCCAATCAAATAAAACGGATGTTGTAGAAAATAATTTTACAGTCCAAGAACAGACCCCAGTTGATTTGGCTTACAGATTGGAGGACTGGGATTGTATGTGTTGGTTCCAAAAGGCAAAAGTTCAGTAAATTAAGGAAAGGAGATGGTACTATCAACTGGAATGTGATGTAAGGGCCTTGATTTGATTGTGCAAGAGACCTTGAATTCCTTTATTTTGAAGTTGTTGATAGTAGCTTCAGTTAGTTTCCTAAAAAAGAGGGAAGAATAGTGGATGAAGAAGATCCAGATGTGACCAATGAAGAACTTTAAACAAGAAATGGGAATAAAACAGTAAGTCTGTAGGGAATGGTGGATGGAAAAATGGGAAGTCCAGACATGTATAACTTCACAAAAAAGAAATAGGGATAAAATGAGAGAGCCTACAAGTGAATTTGAGTCAGACCATGGCTGTACAAAGGCAACTCTCATGATTTTCCTCTGCTACAATAAAAGGTGAATAAAGAGGTGGGGGTTTCAATGCTCTCTGTGTAAAGCAGAGATAAAGCCTGTCAGGGATGGGGTGAAGTGGGATGATCTCAAAGAGCTGACAAATGAAATTCCATGTGCAGTACAACTGGAGAGCAACAAATGAAATGTAATGTCTCCATTCATTTAATTATGACCTGGAAAACTATATGTCTGTAATTTTCCTATAGTGGTGTGGCAGGGCCTGAACAATATTGACAGGAAAAAGCAGGCATGGTCCTGAAGGCAAATGGGCATTGACATAACAAAACAAGGGCTTCCCAGAGGACATCAAAAAGTTCAGAGAACCGTTATTAAAAAGGAAAATCAAAACTTAAAAGGTTTCCTTGAAGTGGATATTGAAGAAGGAGCTGCTATGGTGCCACATGGAAATTAAAAGCAAACCTGTAGAAGACAGGGGGCTGGTGCAGAGAAACGTGAAGGTGACAAAGAGATGGCTAAGAGGGTGCTAATGCCCCATGAGAGAATGGTCCTGAGTCCTCCTTAGTGTTGATGTCCCTACAAACCATGTGGGTGCCACGGGAGAAATGAGGGGAGAATGTGAGTGTATCACGTTGCTGTCTGTTCATCACTCAGGCTGTTAAAATAATCCCTGAAGTTTGATTCCTCAAAGTTAGCCTCTAGAAACCTTGTTTTACAGTCAGGAAAGTAAGAGTCAACTCATGTGATTCTTATTTTTTAGTGTACACTCCATATTCATTTAACTTCAGTTCCTTTCTTTGGTTTTCTGTATTATTTAAGAATTAGCCTTGATATAGAAAAGCTGGACAATGAAGCTGATACTATAATCTCATTTTATGCTAGTATCTTCTCAATAAATCTCCCATTAAACGGCAAATGAAATTTAATGAACAAATATATTCATAATGTGGGACTTTTAAAGGTGACGTGCAATTAGTCACAGTTTTACAAGATGAATGACTTGATGGTAATAAAAAAATAACCTTTCTTGTTAAAGCCTGAAAATATATTTAAAGTTCAAGCTTAACCTTTTTAAAGGGCTGCCAAAAAAGATTTTAATTTGAGGGGCCTGAGAATTTTTGCATATCCTAAGCTTTGGTAGATTGTGAATATCAAAAGTAACATTAAATAAGGAAACACGTCCTCACTAATCCATCTCTTAATCAATTTTATTTTGTCTAATTTCAGAACCTCTAGGATATGTCAATATTTTTGGGAACTTGGTATTCTCTGTAATATTTCAGTGGCTTAAATTGGGTAGAATAGCCATAAATGGAAACAGTGCAATAAAATGCATATTTGATAAGTAATAAAAGCTCTTAAACATCTTGTCAATGGACAGTCACTCCAACATGACCACAATTACTCTTTAACTTGGGTTTTCTTTTAAAATCCCACCCTACAGTAATGAAGTATAGTTAATATAATTCTAAAAGACAATTTTTTTTTTTCTATGGAAAAACTTAGATGATGGAGGATAATAGATTCTGCATCAGAATAACTGCTCTGTATATTCTCGATGCCTGTAATGAAAAAATACTGTTCCACGAATTTCTGTCAGACCATTTTATCATGTAATATCGGAACAGGAGAAACTTTGCAAGTCTTGCTGATGAGAGTCCTTGTTGCTGAAATAATAACGTTCCTCATAATGTAACAGGACATTTTCATTACTGTTTATTATTTTGTTGTTGTAAAAGACTTCTTAGTTGGACTTCTCTTGATATAGCAAAGAGATCTCAGAAAACCCAACAACTTGCCACCCTGGATGTTATCCAGGTAGAAAGTAGTTTTTCAACATTGGATTTATTCAATATTAGTATTTTGGACTAAAGTTTCCTCCAGTTGCAATTGGGTTTTGCTCATCTGCTTTAGACAGAGGTTTAGGGCCACAGAGGTCTTCTTTTATATTAAGAGTTGAGTAGTTCTTACATGTGCATTCGCCAGGTGGCCCTCGGAGCAACTAAGTGAAGACGGCAGCAGCTCTTGGCCCGTTTAAAGAGTACTTTTGAGTGAGCGTACAGACTGACATGGATTTCTCTACCTGCCCATTGCCACACACACCAGACCAGCTTGCTAGCTGGAGCATGGCACGGCTCTCGTGGCTGCACAGCTCCTGCCCCAGACTTGCAGGCACACGGCCACCTCAAAGCATGAGCAGTAGTCGAGCCTGCTTGGACTTGCCTGTGCAGATATACCTGTGATCATCCTGGACAACCAGTGGAATAAACTGACTTTAATTTGAAAAGTGATTAGGCAAAAGAACTTCTTCCACCACACCTTCTCATCTTCCAGTGAGGATGCTGAGCTATAAATGGTAATGAATCCTCAGGTGGGTCTCAGTGGAGCAAAGCTTGCAGCCACGAGGAAAATGGGCATTGACATAACAAAACAAGGGCTTCCCAGAGGACATCATATGTCCTCCATATGATATGCAATCGCTATGTGCAGCTGGCACCCTTTGCTGTGAGACCTTCTCCTCTCCCCTCTGATTTAATGCCTTGACCTTGAGACTTGTGGATTAACTCCCAAGAGGCATGTAGGCTTTACTTTTTTTTTTTTTACCCTCATTTTATTTTAATGGCCAGGGAAAATGGGAAGAATGCATATGAGTGAATGCCCTCTTTGATCTGTGTTGCTCCTGAGCGTAATCTGCTAACCTGGCAAGCGCCAGGCACAAGAGGAATTGCTGCCCCTAAGTAGGAAGAAACTTCAGCCTCTTTTTGCAAGCAGTTGCTCACAGTTTGCTTGTTGGCTTTGGAGAAGTGAGCAGCCAAGAGAGCTTCATCCCCCTGCTGAACAGGGGAGCTGGACACACTGTGGGGCCCATCGCCTGCTGCTCACGTAATGGGAATTGTTCTTTTGAGCAGGGATAACCTGAAATCATAAGGTTTTCCACCCGCATCTGAAAAATACAGAATGAAGTGCTTACTCTAAAAACGGTACAGCTGTGGCATCTGCTGCTTTCTGGAGGGACGGGCAGAGCAACTGTGACAGGGACAACCTACAGAAGCCATCCCCTGAGGTGAGACACCGAGCTGGATGCGGAAGAGAAAATGGAGGCATTAACTTCAGTTCTGAATGAAGTCCATCCCTGAACGCGGAAGCCGTGGGAGTATTTTGAGGATGTGTATTCAAAATACAGGTGGAAGGGCTGGACAGGGTTATCAGAGAGAAAAGGCTGATTTTGGTTCTGTTAGAATTGAACAATAAAACTGTTAACAGCCAGCAAAAGGTCAAGGCTTCAGGAGTGGGTGATCCTCTCTACCTCTAAATTATTTTACTACACTTCAAAATGATGCCTGATTACATGATATGCATATTCTGTAAAACACACATATCCTTTGCTCTGCAGGACACCGGGAAGTGGTTTTTGCTCTGAAATTTGGATTCACCATGTCTCCTCCAGTTCCTTCAGACCTGGGCTACGTACCCCCTGACGGCGGATGGGGGTGGGCAGTGGTGTTCGGAGCCTCCATCTCAGTTGGGTTTGCATATACCTTTCCCAAAGCTTTCACAATCTACTTTAAAGAGCTCCAGGCTGTTTACAACATCTCCTACAGTCAGATTGCCTGGATAACGTCCATCATGTGTGCTACCACCTACGGAGGAGGTAAGTGAAGCAAGACCATATCTTTCTTTGGAAAAGATGAGGTTGGATCTCTACACCAAAAGGGCAGGGGAGAATATATTCTTTTGAGAAAGTTCTTGGAAAGCTCTAACTGCAAGTTTGGCACTCTGTTTCTGCTGATGTACATTGGCAAACCAGAGAAAATCAGTACTGCTGAGTATTTTATTGATGACATATATATGATGTCACCAATTCTTGTTATTTCATCAGAAATCTTGCTCTGTGTGTGGAGGTTTGGCCACGGTGGAATTATTTGAGTCTTGGACAGTTATTTCAGCATATTTAGTATTGTGTCTTTTGTTCTGTTCATATTCTTAGCTTTCTTTTTGAAATGAAAAATGTATTTCTTGCACTCATGATTGTAGAGAAGATGCTGGAAACTCAAAACCTGAAGTTTGCTGATGAAAAGGCATGGCATACATGCACGTAAATCTTGCGATAGTATGTAAATATGTTTAAAAAAAATTTCCTAATTCTGTTGCTAAAATCTTGCTGCAAATCTTTTATTAAGGGATAATGTTTTAGATTTCTCCCCGCAGAATCTTTCTGAAAGGTTCTGCATCCACTGGTTACTTAAGTTAAAATGTTCGCTGAGTACTTGCACCTCGCTGCAAAAGTTGCTGTTGTGCAAAGGTTGTGGAAGGTGTTGCTTGTCCCCATAATGAAATCACCGAGTGGATGTTCTCAGAGGGATGTTTGCCTCAGATACTGAGGTATTAGCCTGCCACTTTGATCTGGGGAGCTGGTGTGTATCTTGCTGTTAATGGTTAAGAGGACCATCTTGCTTTTAGGTTGCTGGTGCCTGTGAGGTGCAGCTGCTGGGGGTTATTGGTGGGCTCTTAGCAAACTCTCGGTTCTTCTTAGCTTGTTTTGCAAGGGTGAAACGTAAAAGGATTAACACTTAAGAACACAAGAATAGCCACACCGACTCACATCTACCCAAACTTGTATTCTTCCTCAAACAAGGTCAGCGACACACGCTTTAGGAAAGACTATTATAAACAAGTTGTAGATGGAGGGATGCTCTCGGTACCCCTCGCCCACAGGGTGGTGCAGTTTGGAGGCTTCCTGGGTCACACACTACAAACGTTAGGGTACAGCCTGTGTAAAGAAATCGCACATACTCATCTTGTGGACTTTAGGAACTGGTTTTACATGGCAATAAAAAAAAAAGAAGAGCTGTTTTGCCATCTGATATGGGTTGGATTAAGGTGAAAGGAGAAAACATCTGCAAGGCTCACCTGGCACTCGGGACAGTGATACACGTCGCCCTGTCAGTGCCCTGAGCGATGCCTGTGACTCCATGGACAACGCATGTCTTTACTCTTTTGACAGCTCGTGCCTCGCATTATTGAGCATGTGATTCCCAAGATGACTGCCTGCCTTGGAAAGCTGGCACAGGAGCAAGTGGCTTTTTACTTACCGATTCAAATCCAGCCCTTGCCAAGCAAGGTTGAGGGCTCCTGCGGCCACCAAACCAGCAGTGGGCTCAGCCCATCCCCAGCAGGCAGGTACCAATGTCACCAACCCACCGGGGCTGACTGGCACGCTCGGGGTTGGGGATGTATATGACCAGAGAGGTGTGAGGGATGAGTTACTTCCCTGCTTGCAGAAAGAGCCTTTTCAGGTCTGGTTGGGCAGCAAGGAGACTTCATTGGGCTCTTTTGGGCTCTGCTGCAGATGGACAGAAAGGTTCACTTCCAGGGTTGTTAAATCAACAGCTGTAGTGGGCACCTCTTTCGCCTTGAAACAATGACTGTGTATCCTGTGGCTGCTATTTGGCTCTGGTGGTTTTGTGTCAGGAGCTGAAAAGGGACAACAGAGACTGAGCAAGAGGCTGAAAAGCGATTCAGGCTTTAGGGGGCTGTTACAGGGCTTGTTTCCAGCCCTGTAGGTGGAAACCACCTAACAGGTGGCTGTTTAGGCCCTCCAAAAATTGCCTATCTGAAACTAAGCACCAAACATCAGAGATGTCTCAGGTCGGTTGCGATTTCTGGCTTTTCGTTTTCCACCTTCCCTGAGTAGGGACCTCAATGCCCGGACAAAGATACAGAGGAGAGCACAGCAAGGGAATTGCTGCCAGTCATCTCGATGGGGGCAGAACCTGTTACAGTATGAAACTTGTGGGTTTCATCATTGATCTTCCCATCTTTACATACAGACTTTTATGAAATCTTATTGCTCCAGAGGTATCATTATCAGCTACAGCCGCGTGTGCAAGTGCCTGATGTCCCAGAAGTCCCATGTAACAACAGGAGGGTGTCTGTGTCGGGAGGAAAATATGAAATGCTGTGAAGCAAGATGACTTTTCCTTTTCAGCATTGCGTTTACCTTTATGCAGACTTTGGACTAAGAACGTGCTGCTGGCAGGGGGATGTCCTGCCTGTCCCACCTTTCTCAGCATTTTCACAAACACTTGTGGTTTTTGCTGCATGAGCACCTTTCCTCTCTGGGGGTCTGTGCCATGGTGTGGGAGCTGTTGCTTTTCACCTCACTCAGTTTTTAAATCACTGTAGCATCTGGGTTAAAAAAAACCAAACAAACAAACTGTGAAAGAAACAGATACTGAAAAAAAAAATGTCTTAGGAAGAATCCCTGTGTAGCAATTACAGATTCTTCTAGAATTAAGGAAGATCAATTTTCTCCTCTGTTCTTGCGAATGATTAATAATTCTAAACATTTCCCTGTCATGTTCTCATCTTTCAGTTGTTGTTTCCAGTAAAAGGTGCTGACATCTCCATAGATCTGAAAGCAGCAGCATGCTAATAGTAATAGAAGAGGGAATGGCAATAACAACACATTTAGGAGTTTCATCTCGGGGAATAAATATCTTTGAGTGCATAAGTAATTGAATACTCAGTTTGATCTTCCTTTCAGCTACCCTAACATAAATCTAGAGCAATTCCATAGCATCCAGTAAAGCTCACTCTGTGCTTGAGGGAGGAGGAAAGCAAAAAGCAAAGCCCACCCAGAGTGGTTGAGGACATGCAGGGGATCCCTTCAGGCAGAATTCTACCTTTAAACCCAAATTTTAGTTTTATAACATTCAGAAATGTTACAGGTAACTGTGTACAAAGTAGTCGTTTAGGTCAGGAGGTGTTTCTTTGCACTAGAGTAATTAAAAAAAAAAAAAAGCTTCAACAAACATTGAACATTGTTTCTGAGTGAAAATGCGCTGAAGTCAGCGGGCACCTTGCCATCACCTTTAGTGGAGCCAGGATTTCACCTTTCAGTTTCCAAGTTTGATCTGCTGATCTATAGTGCTAGAAGCTTGGAAAATTTCAGCCTCAAGCTTGGCGTTTGGAAAAGGGGACTGAGAACTGAATGAAATTTTAGGAATTACTTCCATGTCTGTAAACACTTGGTTTCACGAAGGTCTCCAGGAATGTTAAGTGATGGAGTGCACCATAAACACGACCTAGATAATAGGTGCATCTTTGAAGCCTGTCTTATGAGGAATTGTTTCTGGCGCTTAGGGGGCTCTTGGGAAGGTCAGTCTGTAAACCCGGGATTACAGCAAGCTTGAGCAAATACTACGCTTGGACCAAAAGTCTCCTCTTTTTGATCTTGTGGGGTAACATGGACGTACAGTGTCAAAAGTTCAACAAGCTCCTAAAGAACAATCTGTGTAAGACCTTGAAAGTTAATACTAAAGCATCGTGCTTGATCTGCTGGACAACGGTCAGCCAACAGGGCAAAGCAACACAGAAAATGCAGGCACAGGAGCTGGGCTGAGTTTACCTACAGTAATATCGTGTATTGCATCACCCTGTGTTAAGGGGACAGAGGGCTGATCAGCCTTGAGTGATGTTATCCATGGCTATCAACACCGTGTGATGCATGAACTAATCTCTTCCCATGTTTGATTCTGTTTCTTGTTTCTGTGTCCCAGTGTTTTAACTGAATTTGAAAGGTAATGAAGGTGCTTGCTGGTTTTCCTCCGTCCCAAGAAGAGGAGCTGGTTATGTGTATAGTCACTGCAGACTTTGTCCTGCAAAAGAACAGCTCCCCTCCGCTCTCTTGCCATGTCTGGAAGCCTCACTGGTGACAAGAGCTGCGTGGCATCAGCCGACATGGGTTTCTGCTCGGTGCAATTCAAAGGTGCCCTGCACATACGCAGCAAACAACAGTACCTGCTCCCAGAACGCTACAGTCCTAGAGGAAGGCGTCTTAGGGGGAACCTCACAGTAAGAGCCACTTCTCACAATAGTTTTATTTGCTGGAAAAAAAAACCAACCCAACCAACAAAGCTCCACCTGTAGCTTTAGTTGATGATCCTTCTAATACCTTGAAAACTCAGGTGAGGTGGGGTTAATTTTTTTTTTTTTTTTTTAAATACCTGCATTACATAATGGCTCAGAGTACTATGATCTGCAAACAACGGTGTCCCAGAGACTACTTGCAAACTGGTTTGATGTCCCCATGTCCCCAAGCTGAGGAGCTGCTGATCCTCAATTCTGGCTCAGCCAACACTGTGTAGTGCCAGCTTTCTGCTGCTCTGGAGTGGGACTTGCTCTTTACGGCACCCCTGTAACTCCTCTACTCTCTCAAACATCAGGAGGGTTTAATGAGATCTAAAGCTCTCCACTCTGTTGAAGTGTTATTCAGGCAGCCCTGAGGCAGCCCAGGCCCCCTTCTGTCCTGTTGACAACTATTTGGGAATTTATTTGTAGCCTTGGAGATGGGCTGGAGACAGCAATGGTCTTCTGGACCCAGCAGTGCCACAGCTGCTTAGGGCCATGCCTTGGAGAAGGTTCTTGTTGAGGGACTGGATGTGTTTGGATCCTGCAGTCACCATTCCTTGGGTTACTTTTGACAGTCTAAGCTGCAGATCTTTGCTAACCTGGCTCCTTTTCACTGAAATGAGTAAGGAAACTCTCACAAGAATATTTCCATGGGAAGCCACAGGATACCTGTGAGCTCAGTGGAGGTGTGCCCAAGCCCCTGCTCTTTGGCTCTGGTAGATGGGATGGCCATCCAATGCCCAGAAACTTTCCCCATGTTCCCAAGCTGCGAGCTTGTGGAGATCAGTTAAATTCATTCAGGGTGAAAAATGTAGTGAAGTAGCACTGTAAGCAAACAGGTCTAAAATACCTAGTAGGCATCATGTAGAATATGTGTTGGGTAACTCAAGGCAGGGGCAAACACTGCCCTTGGAAACATCTCCAAGGATTTAGGTGGTTGCTGGCTTTCTAGTACATTACCATCATTTCACATCTTCCTAAGTGAAGGGATGCATAGGATCACATGAAAATCATTATTTTTGGTAAAACTGGTATTATGCAGTGACTCTAAGCAAGTTGGCTGAAAGTGCCAGAAGATGCTCTGGGATGGAAGAAGACGCTGCCCCTATTGCTGGTCTAACCAGGTGTCGCTGGTGGGATCAGCTACTCTATGACAGCATCTCCTGGGCATATGCAGGGTGGTACCTGTGTGACATAGTTCATGTTTAGCAGTTTTCCAGTCCTAAACAAAGCAGAAATATAGTTGCTTTTTTTTTTTGTGTGCTTTTGCTTCAAAATAAGAACAAACAGGCAAAGGAGGTAAGGCAAACTGGAATAAGATGGGATACAGTACTAATTTTACCTCGACAACACTAAAATGCTTTTCTTCACTATGTGTTTACCTTGAGCAAAAAGGTATGAATTCGTTATCCTGTGGTAAAACCTCCCAGCAAGGAAAACAGGGCTGGAGTCTGGGAGTGGAAAGCCACAGGGTGGAAAGGCAGAGGTTTTGCTCTGCACACAGTGTCCTCCAGTAAAGGGTCCCCTTTTGGTACAAATGAAAGAGTGACCTGCTCTGCTCTGGCTAATGTGTAATTACAGCTTCAACACAACCTTCTATCCCAGCTGTTTGTTTGGCCGTGTTTGTGTGCACAATCCGAAATGCCACCAGATTCTGCGTTCAGCAGTGTTTGGAAAAAAACCCACAGTATTTGTCCTAATGTTCAGTCACTCAGAGCTTGGCATAGCCAGACTTCTGCCATAAAAGTTAATAGCTAAATTCTTGATGCATCTTTGAATACTTCAACCATGTTGTTTTTCCCTTTCTATACAGTCATTTTCCAAATATAACAAAGCAGGATCCTACTGGGATTAAAATGTAAATGAGATGAAGATGCAATAGCAAAAGAATAATTTGTTTTAATTCCCCAGTGAAAACATTCCAGTTATTAGATTTAGATTAATTGTAGCCATCTCTTTTACCAACACAAATGTTTTGGTTTGGGCTGCTGATTAAAATCCTGCAACAGGGGAAAAACAGAAGAAGTGATGTCACTGCTCAGTTTATTTTATCATCTCCAGGAAACCAGTACATCCAGCAGCGATGCTTCATGCACCTGGCTGGTCTGAGGGTGCAGATGCAGGGCTGGAGCCATCTGTGAGGTTTTCTGGCTTTGAAGAGAGTTATTTCATGTCCTACGAATGCCTCTGCCTGCCCGGCCTCCCCGCTATTAATACCAGGGTTTAGCAAAAAGCGAGTTTGACATTTCATAACTTTCTGTTTTGACCTCTTCTTGACCCCCTTGTAAAATATCACTTTGTGGAAAGCAGAGCCACGAGGCTCTTCCAGTGTCCTGTGTGGTTCCCAGAAGGACCAGCACCGACATCCCTTGGGATCCCCAAGGAGCAGGGATGCATGGGGCTGGTGCCTCTGCCCACAGCAGAGAATCGCACACAGTGGTGGAGAGGCTGCCTGGAAATTAAAGGTTCTCCCCTAAAATAGCCATAGAGATGTCAAGCGATGTTGACTGACCACACTTGACCCATGTGCCCCATTTGGAGCATGTGTGAGTACCTCATTGGTGGGGTGCTGCCTGCATCCCTCCCGCTGCTCGGCCCCCCGGGAGCTGCTGGGCAGAGGTAGGTTCCCTTTAATTAAAACCCCAAGCATGAAAATATTAGTGGTAAATCCCTGAATGCTGGAGGCCTTGTGGCTAAACACTGAGGAATGTGTTGTCTCAGCCTGGTCACGCTCAGGGGTGAGGAGAGTGCAGGGGGACGAGGGCAGTTCTGAACTATTGATCTGTCCCCAGGCTTGCGCTTTCTGATTGCAGCTGGTTGGGGTCCAGCGCCAAGGATTTTGCTGAATTCAAACCTTTTCCCGAGTAATAATCTATATTAGCATGGATTGATCCCTTGGAAAAAGTTAAGAATATTGCTAGGAACGTAAATATGTGTGCCTGTTTTCAGAGGACTGGGATATCTCCCTCCGAGGATGGATTGCACTGAGGAAAGTAACAGTATCATATCCTGGGCCATGGGGGCCAGCCCTTCGGTTTGGCAGAGAATCGCTGCTCATAATCTCATTCATTAATTCAGAAACTCTGTTTTAACTGTGGTTATGGATTGCATTTCACTGCTGATGCTTTTTATGAGCAAGTGGAAAACAACAACAGAATAGTTTTGAGAAATGCGGGTATGCCATGGAAGTGAGAATCACAGACACTTCAAAGAAGTGCAGTTACCTCTTTAGGTGCTCCCTTGCCCGGTGCTGTTTTGATGTAGCAGAGCTAGGTATGGATTTATTTATTTATTTATTAACGTGGAAGCAATTTCTAAAGGCTTTAATTGGCTTTCAAAGACTCAATGAAGGAAAAGCACTGTTGGGGTTATAGAGTTGTAGCTCCTACCTTTTGAACAAAATTCTTTCCGAATACCAAAGTGGTCCACTGAGAATAAATAGAAATGCTTTCCATTCTCAGAGGAGCCCAGGTTTTGTGGTTTTGGTGGGGTTTCTTTTTTGTTTTTTTTGTTTGTTTGTTTGTTTGTTTGTTTCTTTTCCACGAATAGAAAAAACATTCAAGTTGTCAACACTAGTCCCTTTTTCTGGTGACCTTGTATTTTAAATGTTGTTGATCAAACCTTGCACTTCAATAAGCGAAGGACGTTAGTTCATTTGATTTAAAAATCATGACTTAAACTATCTATGGGAATTGTCACGGAAAGCTTAGCAAACTCTGGAAAATGGATCTTTTTGGGGAGTGAGGAAGAGTTTCAGATTCTGCCTTGCTCCTGGCCCCATTCCCCGCTTTGCCCCTCTTCTTTCAACAGCTGTGGAGTGGAGTGCTGGGAATACAACGGCAGCCACTTATTTACATGGAGGACTGCGATAGGGAAATGAGGCATTTGAAAAGGTATTTTGCAATTTTAATCAATTTTGTTGCCACTTGCCAGCAAATTAAAAAACCTGCCCTCCAGGAAGCGTCTGCTGTCTGTGGCTGGGTGAGCGGAGCTGGCTTGGGGGGGGGGGCGGGCTGTGCTCCTGAAATGGAGAGGGAGCACTCGTGTTGGCAGCTGCTGTGAGATAAGCCCCAGTCTCCCCAAATTGCTAGGAAGTCCTTTTTGACCTAGTGAGCCCAGGATTTCTACTGTCAGTCCCACCCTCTGCCCTCAGGCTGTCGTGCTTTGCTTGTGAGCATCTCTTCAGAGCAGCGGCAGGAGGGCAAAGACTAATTGTTTTCAGTCGTCTTCAGAAATCATTTGTTTGCCCTCAATATCTCCCGCTGCAGCTAGTTTGCTGCTCTAGTTTTGAGTTTGCCACCAGTTTGCGTGAACATTTACCCAGGAAGGTGTCATGCCAGGGCTTGCTGCAGAGGACATTCATTAACGTGACACCAAATTTGGTACTTCTGCAAAAGGAAACTCCCGTCTTCCAGGTGAGGTGATGGCTGGAGTCATACCAGCTTCTTCATCCCTCTGCTCCCGGGGGTTTCCATCTCTTCTCCCCACCTTCCACACTGCTGCTAAGGATGATCAGTCTCAGGTGTGTTTGTTTAGATTTGGTCCAATGTTTTATTTTTGGCAAAACACAAAAAGCTGCTGAAAGAAAGTTCATTCCCCTTCACGAGAAAAGTTCCACTAATCCAAATTCTCATTCCTCTGTAGGGAAATAGAGGAAAACAGCCCTGTCCCCTTGGCCACCCCCTTGTTCAGCTGCAGACAGGGTTTTCATACTGGAGAGACTTTGTCTCCTGCGATGGCAGACTGCCCGCCACTGCACCCTGCACCTTCGTGCATGCAGTGCCATACATCGTACAAGGGATGCAGGAAAAGCAGGTATCCGTAGGGTATCCTTACAGCCCGTAAAGTGGAACTGGGCTGTACCAAACCAAAACTCTCTGGGTCATCACGCTGTGACCCTGCACCTGAGAGTAAAGGTCTTCTGGTCGTTTTAAGTTTACTCAGTTTTATAGGAAGAAAGAAATAGTAGTAATAAAACATCATACAGAGGTGTTGTAAGGAGATCTTTAGAGCTCTAGGTTAACTGTGCCAGGAAAATTACTGAGCAAGGCACTGATTTTTCCTTCTCTCTCCATTATTGCTTTATTGTGTATGTAGATAAGTGGAATTTACAGTACCACGGGGTCTGTTTTGGGAGGGTGGAAATAGGGAGGCAGGGAGCTCCATCTCATTTCATTAGAGACTGACATGTTTGTACCCAAACTGAGAGCGGGACTGCTGTTCAAATCTAATTCAAAATTAGAGCAGAAACACCAGCCCGGAGCAGCAAGCCTTGTGTCCCCATTCCTTGGGGAGGGAAGAGCTGTGTACAGGCCCAGAAGGGTGTGAGATGGGACAGTGGCAAAGCTTTCCAGAGCCCCTCGTGAGTGCAGGGACCTGCTCTTTCCCAGACTATCTGGGAAAGGCTCTGGGATCCCCATACAGAAGGTGTAGGCAGGGACCGCCTGCCTCGGGAGAGTTGGAGGGGAGAGCTCAAAAAGAGGAGGAGGAAAGAAAAATATGAACAGCAGCAGTCTTTAAATGGAGATTTTAAAAGCCGCTGATTTCCAGACACCTGACAGCGAGCCTACTGTTTTGAGTGTTAGGTCGTCCTTTTTGAAAACAGGCTGAATAGAGCTTTACAAGAGATCAGGGAAGAGTTGGTCTGAGCCTCACCATGCAGAGGAGCCGAGGGAGGGTGGAAGCTCTGCTTAGGAGATCCGGGGAGAAAGGGCCATATTCGCAACGCAGGTAGTGGAACTGATTTACATTTGTCTTTTGCCAAAATAATTCGTAAAATCTGCCCTAACCATATCCCAGTCTTCATGGGATTACACGTGGAGGGAAGGTCTCCCTCTCCCGGAGGCTGGAGGCAGAGCGGGAGGTGACAGGGCGCTGACACCTATCTGCCACTTCCATATGAATGTCCCCAAAATTGGGGCACACGGTTGAATTCCTCCAAGACCCGTGGGGCTGCCATTTATTCCAGAGGGAGGCAAGGCTGAGCGAGACGCATGTTTTGTGGCAAAACTGCAACTTTCCAGCGAGAGCAAGCGTGGCTAATGTTTCCCCAAACGTAAAAAAACCCCTTAGAATATAGAGCAAATCGGTGAATATAAATAGCGGGTGGACAACTGCACAGGTCTGCAGGGGTAAGGGAACAGGAGGCCGGCGTGCAACTTTGCAAGGAGGCGAAAAAAGCTGGGATGCTGGTGGAAACACAGGGGGAAAAAAAAAAAATAAATTTCCATTTAAATAACTGAGGATGGTTTAATTAACGCCCGCGGGGTGGCTGGCTGCCGGCGCTGCCTCCCAGGCGAGGAAAAACAAAGCGGGGGCAAAGCAGAAAGGCACGTAAAACCTCGGGGGAGGTCGGGTCCGTGTCCCCGGGGCGGGGTGTGAGCGGGGCCGGGGCGGGACGGTCCCGCGTGGGGCGGTGCGGGCGGCTCCCCCCGCCCCGTCCTGTCCCCTCCCGTCCCCTTCTGTCCCCTGGGGGGGGTCAGTGGCCGAGTAGCCGCCGCTTTCCCGCAGGTGGGTGCTGCTCGGGGGGGGGACGCGGGGTCCCACGCGTGTGCGGGGGCTGCTTTGCGGAGGGGACCAGCGGGGAGGGCTGGACACACACCCGGGTCAGAGCCGCCGTTTCTAACCGCATCCAGCTCCACGGGGTGTTTTTGGGCCCGTCCCTATCTCCCCCCAGCCTCAGTAGGGATGCCAGGAGGCATAGTTACTTATAGCTGATATTCTTTGCGTTAAATGGCAACGCCAAATGGCAGGGGTGGGGCGCGGCATCAGAAATAAGTAACTAGACCAAAGCTGCGTTGGGGCGATGCTGTCGCTGCAGACCGGGGATCTGGGGGAGCAGCATCTCCAGGACTGACGCTGCTGCCTTTGGACTTTGTTTTCCAGGGCTTTCCAAGGAGTGCCGGGCGGCCGCTCGCACAGCCTGGCCATGTCACCTCCCGGCCCCCCGGATGGTGGCTGGGGCTGGGTGGTGGTCTTCGGCGCTTTCATTTCTATCGGCTTCGCGTACGCCTTCCCCAAAGGCTTAGCCATCTTCTTCAAAGAAATCCAGGATTTCTTTGGCACGTCCTATAGTGAGATCGCATGGGTCTCCTCGATCATGTTGGCCACGACCTACGGTGCAGGTGAGTAAACCTGCACCAGCCCCTGCGGCGCCGGGTATTGTAAAAGCAGAAATAAGCCAGAAATTTCCACTCTGGGCCAGTGTACAGGGAAAGTAGCAGCGTCCGTCTGCGTGGGCACAATCAACAGGTTTATTTTCTGATCGTGTTTCCAATGTCGTTTAGGGAGACAAGTTGTATGTGCAGCCTAAAGGGTCTAAGGGGCAGTTTTTCGGAGGTAAATTGGTGTTAGTTGGGATTTTCAAATGGGCCTGGTGCCTTCCAAATTTGTCACTAGGTTCAGCAGCGTCTTTTGACCCTTCTGGGCCTGTGGGGGACTCCAAATGCCTTTGAAAATGTGGTCTTTGACCAGTTTGGTGCTACATTCCTTTTATTTCCAGCTGGGTTTGGAGCACCTTTGCTGCTTTTCAATATAGGGCTCATTTCACTAATACGAGTGCAGGGTTACACAAAAGCCTTTATAAAGGGATGCAGTATCCTCTGTGCACCAGAGGCTGAGCTGCACGGTATCTCCCATTGCTGCATCCCCTTCCTTGGCCATGCTGCCAGCCACGGGCTGCGCTGGGGGATTTCTCTGACACTACAAACAAAATGTGGCCTTGGTCCTGTCACACAACACCTCTGTTTCCCCAGAGGCAGGGAGCACCAGCCTTGCTCCTTGTATCTGAGTGGCAAGGGGTCAGGAAAGATATTTTGAAGAGATACTGGCCTCCTTCTGCCTTGCTTTGACCCGAACCAGTAACTGTGCACCCGTCTGTGAAGTGCAGTGGTGTGACCCAGACCTGGCACGTTGCTGAGGGTACCAGTGGTGGTCCACTACCAGAAACCAGAAGATGAAAAGCTTTCTGTGGACGTCAGTGGGAAAGCCCTGAGAATAGACTGGTGTAAAACGTCTGGGTTTCAGCCAAAGGTGAGCGTGGAGTAGAGCAATAAATGAAGTAGCTGCTTGTTTATTGTGGCAGCTTATAATTATAGCAATGAGGTCGCTGGAGTCAATCATTCTTATCAGTTGCAGAGCAGTGCATATAACTTTGCTCTTTTTTTTATGATTTTGATATCACTTTCATGAGTCCATGAAAAACTTGAGCTGCCTTTGATTAAATCTGCATTGGGAGGTAGACAGGAACCACACTCTGTAATTGCAGGAAACTTCAATATTTATCCTGGCTATTAAAGCAAATCTGAAAATACTCTGTCTTTAAAAATGGATTTGTTTTTTATTCCTTAATAATGCATTGTAGTGCTTCTTGGAGAGTGCAGTTGGTAATGAAAGTAATGATGCTTTGTAAAGATTTGTGAAGTGGCAGCGGTGCTTGAATCGGAGCCTATTGTAGTCTACTCTATTGTAACCCACTGCAAAGGCTTGGTCCCACGGAGTGTAGCTCTGCAAGGGCTGAGTTCCTATTTGAGACCCCACAAATGGAGCACTTTGAGAGCAAAACCCAAGCAGCAATTTAGAGAACTCCTCCGCTCCAGCCAGTGCTGTTGTCCCAGGCCACCCCCTTGGCCTCCCTGATGGGATGCAGAGCCCAAGCCCTGGGGAGCATTGCAGCTTTGGGATAGGTTTCCCCTCGGACTTGTTATTAAATGCAGAAAAAAAGCACTTTTCCCTCAGTCCCAGCAATGTAAATAAGGAGTCTGCAGTGAAGAGGAAACAGCCAGGTTCTCTATAGGGCAAGTGGATTGCAGTGGGGGAGGGAAGCTGCCATGGGGAGGCAGGCAGAAGGACCGCTTGTCATTTTGATGCTACATAAAGGCTATTTTAAAGGGCTGGGGCAAATTATGTGGAATGTCTCTGAAGCCGTCAGGTAGGGAAAAAAGAAAAGCAGGTGCCCCATGCCTTTGGTGTGTTCAGTTGCCTACAGATGAGCATCTAGGAAGCTGCATGTTTTAGAAGTCAGTGAGGTGGCTAATGTTTGGTACCAAAGTATATGAGGTTGCTGTAAATTTCGTGGTCTGGTACTAAAATTAGGACATCACTTGTTAGGAAGGCTGTGATTGGGGCTTTAATTTAAGTGAGTGTGCTAAGTGTGTCCCGTGGAGAGCAGGGACCGCTGCTGTCCCTGATGGCTGGGTGCCTGACACATTTCTCTCTGTCTTCCCAGTAGCTCAGGGTGTCGTACAGAGCAAACCTTCTTCCTGGGGACATGCTGTTTCTCCTGCTGCGCTCAGTCTTGGGTAGGTGTTAGCTGGGGCTCAAGGCACGGTGATGATGGTGCCGTGATTCCAACTGGTTTGTAGAAGGCTGCAGAAGGTTGGACACCTTCATGCACAGTGAAGCCGTGGGAAGCCCTGCTCTGACGCAGGGAGGGTGACACCTTGATGGAGCGACCCCAGTAAGCATGTCCCTTCTGCATACTGAAGCGATATCCCATCGCCTATCCAGTAATGCTGCAGTAGACATGCCAAGGTACTTATCTGTAGGTTGTGGGCTCCCTGGCTGCCTCTGTGGGCTGTTGCCAGCTCTGCTTTGTCTTCCAACAAACACATGCTCCCCCCACCCTCTGGTATGGCAGAGATGCTTTGTGCCTGACCACAGCTGAGTGAGGAACGTGCTCTGCAGATTAACCCTGGACCTGTCAGTGCCCAAAGTTGCTCACAGGGGGGTAGCTGGGGGACTTGAGCCTCTTAGGGTGCAGGTCAGGATGATGAGCTGGCGCTGGGGCAGGTGAAATGCTGCTTGGATCGCCTCTGCCTTCTCCTGTCTGCAGACTCTCCAGCCCATTTCCTTCTCTTTGTCTCCAAGTGTTCAAGCCAGTGCTGTGTGCTCTGCACCTGGGATGATGTAGTGGACTTTTATCCCAATTAACTGAGCGCCTCCTGCCTTTTTGCAATGAGCTTTAACTTTACCCTCCCTTATGCTATTATATGGTAATATGGGGGATGATACCACTGGGCACTCTTAGACTTAATTGTAGGTGATTATACCTTTGTACCTTCCCACTTGCCTTGCAGTTGCTCAGAGTTATGTCCATTTAATAGTCCTCCCCTCCTCTGCTCTGCTCTTGGATAAGATTTATGCTCGTTTGATCATCCCTCTCTCTGGCTGAGACACCGAGTTGCTCAGTGGCTGCAGTCGGGCCTGCGGTGGGAGTTTGCAGAACATGGAGCAAATGAAACACACGTGCCCAGGAGCGTATTTAACACATCTAATTTGATTGACTGGGCATTTAACACCAGAGCGGGTTTGACTTATGAACTACCTCAGTGATTTGGAAATTCTTGTTAAAGGAACAGGGTGATGGTTCCTGTGAGCTGCCAAAGTCTCGCTCTGCTGTGGTTCCTATTCGAGCTGTTGGGATGCCCTTTGATTTACTTTGCTGAAAAACTAGAAAAAAACAGTTTAACGCTGGATTTTTGCTAATCTTTTCTGAAAGAGAAGAAATTCTAAATACGCCAAAGCAAACTTTCAACATAGTCCTGAGTAACAAGCAGAGTTACTAAACCAGGTAATTATTGCCATGGCTCCTCCATTCCTTCTCTTCTTTTCCCACACCAGTGGTGAGGCAGAACTGTCACAGCCAGGGTGGGGGTGCAGGGGTGGGTGCAGTCTACAGCCATGTGGGAACTGTGTTGGGGGCATGTCCTACGTGAGGCATCAGGCCCGTGTCCTGGGGGGCTGAAGGGGCCAAATGGTGCATTTTCTGGTGTCAGGTGTGGGCATCACAACCAGGAAAGGAAAGGGCCAAACTTGCCTCACCTCCATCCTTTCTCCCTGCTCCGCCAGCAGTAAATGGCAGTGATTTGGAAAGTGGCCACGTAGATCAAAAGCTTTCCCGAAGAGTGCACAGGCTCCGCTGTTTGCTCTGTTGGCTTCAGGGAAGGGCTGTAGTGTTGCTGTCCCCTCCCCGGTGTTGGGCCATGTCTCTGGGCTGTGCCGTGGCGCTCGGAGCCAGGACTCAGGGCAGCGAGGCCAGGCTGGGTGCTGGCATCTGAGCCCACCAGATGTCCCCCACCAGGGCTGTCCTGGCTGTCCTGCTGGGCTCCCTCCGTCCCCAGGAGCTCGGGGCAGCCACGCCACCTAGCACCTTGGCAGGGCACGGAGGGTCTGATGCTCTCACTGACAGCAGCTTTTGTTTGCAAACACCCTCAGGAAACCATCCCTCGGTTCCTTGGCGTGACTTGTTTTTAGGCTGTGCTGCTTACTGTGTGACAGAGCTTATGTTTGCATTTTGTAAATAATGCAAATGAAGCGTGTTTTCTCAAAATACTCACACGAACTCACAAATCTCCGCTGGAGTAGCTCTGTTGACTTTGACAGCGTGGATGCAGATTTACAGTGACCACCTGAGGCTTTGGCTTGTAGCACCAGAGCAGTTCCAGTTTTTCAGACTAAGACTGAAAAAGCAGCAGCCGAGACTGTTTCTGCCCTTCACTTTTTGCTTAATTCCCCTAGGAAGCTGTTTTACACCAGCCGAGGCTCTGGCAATATATATTGCAGAAGTTTTAATGTGTCTTATCCCCCAGTTTCTTAATCTGAACTAGGTTGCAGAAAACAATTCTGTCACTATAATGCAAGTAGTAAAACAGATTAGTGTGCAGTAAAGTGGATAGCCTGGACTTTATGATAGGGTACTTGTAGTTGTTGCCAGTGTTCGTGTTCAGCAATTCCACATTTCCAGTTGCAGAGGGCAAACCAGCAGGTTTGTGAGTGAAGAGCACGAGGGAACATTGCTTTTCTCTGACCAAACCCTGCAGGGTAAAACCCTCTCAATCTGATAAAAAAAGGATTTCTGTTTTGCAATGTTTCTTTTCTTTTTTTTTTTTTTCATGGGCAAAGAGCTCATTCCTTACCCCAAATGAGAAGAGTATTACAGAGCAGAGTCTTTGCCAGATGGAAAGGAAAGGAACCAGGATCTGTCCATAACGGACCAGGGGAGATGCCATCATCCTTCCCTAAAGGTGCTTTCAGCTGCACCTCAGCTGCCCGGTACCATGCTCTGGGGGTGAAGAGGACACGTCAACATTGTCAAAATGTGGAGCATCAAGGGGGCACCCATTGTGCTGCTGCGTGTCCTTGGCAGGGTTTCCTTTTGCAAAACTGCCTTCTTGGACTATGCCATGCCATGCCAACCAAAGCTCCCGAGGTCTTTCCTCATGTGCAGGGATGAGTTTTGTTCAGGGAGACAATCTTAAATAATATAATTGCAAAAACTAAAACCTTTGGCCTTCACGCCTCCTGACTTGGGCCGTAAGCCCATGTCGTGTTCACAGTACCAAACTGAGCTGCCCTTTTCCCATTTTTAAGGGTGACACATTTCAAGCTGGGCCACAGATGAGTCCGTGGAGATAACCATTACCCGGGGAAAACAGGAGGCAGTTGAGCTCCCAGGAAAGAAAAGATAAGCAATATTAATTTGCTAGTAATTTAGTTGGCCTATTCAGCATCGGGGGAAGCAGCCAAACATTCTAAAAATAAGAAATACTGATGCCACTAATTTAATAGCAGCAATGTTCTTGTAGCTGTTACGGTCTCCTCTAAGGCTATAAGAGAGGTAAGGATCGTGGGAAGAAGTAATGTCTTTTATTATGGCCAACTGTTAGAGCTTGAACAATGAGCCGGCTTTCTTGCACATGTACCGGAGTAGAGAGAATAATTTAATACTTAGGAAAGTATCTGCATTTTCAGGGATTTTTTTATGGTGACTGCATGGTCAAAATGCTCCTTCCATCATTGTAATGAAACCACAGAAGTCATCTGAGTGAAACTCAGAGACCAGATCCTGACACAGAGTCATTTCAGCTGATAAGCTTGAATAGCTGGGGCTACACCAGGAGACACCTGACCATATTTTTTTCCTCATTTTGAAGAATCTCACTCTTTCTTTTGCAATTGCTGTGCAGCTAAGCCTTGTGCATGTTTGCATACAGTTTGTAGATGTAAATTTGTGCTGCTTCTGTTGCCCCTTAATACAGAAAAAGCTAAGTTGCAGCGGGGCCATACATTGTTTTGATTCAGTATGTGGTGCAGTGGAGTCTTGGTCTCAGTCTCACTATTTGCTGCTGTAATACTCCCCCCCAAAATCCCCAGGGTGCTGTTCTTACAGATCCAAATTTCTATTAAAATTAGGGAATCACCTTCTATTTTCCAAGACAGGTGCAGAGAACCACCTTTTGCAAACACAAGAGAAATGAGAGCATTGCTCAAATAAAAGCTTTATCCCGAAGCCAGCCACCAATGTTTACTACTCTTGTTATTTATTATTGATTGTTTTGTAATTGGATGAAATGTCTCAAGATTTAATTCTGGAAATATTCCACAACTGAGACTTTTCTCCAAAGAAACTTTCTCCCAGAGCTTGTAGCTGCTTAATAGAGCATCTGCTAAAGCAGCAAGGAAGAGATTGGGAAGTTGAAAGTCGACCATTGACCTTGAACATTTAATCCAAAATTTTATAGCTGTATTTTATTACACTGCTAGCATGATAAATTGCAGTGACAGGTTTAGAAAGCACCTTACAACATGCAGTGGTGTAAAGCTATATTAATAATAAGTTTGATTCTGCAGTTTTTAACTTAATCAAAACTGCCAATGTTCTCTTCTGGTCTGGTCCAAACTTCATCAAAACCTTCTCTGCCTCCAGAAGGCCTCACCCAGGGCTCTCCACCCATCCCAAGTGCTTGCAAATAGTTGGGAAGTACCACAGCACTCAAATGGGGAAACTGAGGCACGGGAAGGGAGGTGTGGGGTTTTTTTTCAGCCAAGCAGCAAATGGGGGCAGAGCCCTGGCCAGGCCTCAGGAGGTGCAAGCTCTCTGCAAGCCAGTTTTGGCTCAGACGTTGCCTGATGGACCACAAGCGCCAGGGCAGGACGTTCCTTGGCCAGTGGAGGCTTTACTGTGTTTCCTGCTAAAAGCTTGGTGATGGGGCTGCCTGGCAAAATTGTGTCTTGTGCATTGCCCAGCCTTTTGCAGTGGATTTTCTGCGTGTGGAGTCCCAAACGGCTGGGCATCCCCCTCGCCGCGAGGAAGAGAGCTGCTTGCATGAGAACAGGTTCTCTGTGTGGAGCAGCTGATGGGGCTGTCGTCTGGTTTAAGAAATAATCTCTGCAAGGCACGAGTCCTCTCCCGGATCCTGTGCTCACGGGCTGTTGCTGCTGTTTTCATCCCCTGCTGCTGAGAAATGCTCTGCGCAGCATGCGCTGGGGGCTTTTTCTTGTTCTTTGAAAAACCCAGATCCCAAAATCTGTGAGTTCCCACACGAGCAGCATCGCTCCTAAAGAACAAAGGGGTTATCCTTGTGTGTTATGGTTGCACTATGAGCTTCCCATCATTTTCTATAACATGGGCTTAGCAGAGAAACAAAAGGGTCAGTACCTGGGCGTGGTTTGCATCCGGGATGCTCAGCCCATGTGGATGTAGTGCAGATCTGTGGAGCGCAGCTGGCTGCTTTCCTGGTCTTTCCAGGAATCCAGCACCTGTGTCCTCTGGGTCCTGTGTTGTGTCTGACCACCTTGTGGGATGCCTCAGTCACCTGAGGGTGTCCGAAATGACATGAGCATCTCCTTCATCAGCCCTTCATGCTGAGCGAGGGTTACAAGAGAGGAGAAGGAGAGGAGGGGAGGACAGACGATATTTGCAGAAATGTCAGCTCTCTCTACTTAGGTTTTTACAGTGTTGGTTCAACAAAAGTTCTCAAGTAGGGCTTTCACTAGGTTTTCCCTAGGCATGTTCTTTTCCACCTGGATGTTTTGCATAGGCTGAAATAAAAGGAATATCTCTGTTTATCCACAGTAGATACGCGGCATCCTGCCATCATGGCCCAAGCCCAGGCAGGTGCTCCTGTGTACCTGCGGCTCTGCTGCCGAGTGCTGGACTTCATCCTTTTGCTTATCATCACCACCTCTTGGAGTCCCACCAAAAGTCAATCAGCCTCCCTGTGTCATTGAAACAAGACGTCTTCCCACGCTGGGGCAGTCCCCGGGGTAGCAGCACCATTATGATCCTGGATTTTGTTAAGAAAGCCGGATGAGGAATGATTTGATTTCTGTAATGGATTGCGCTGCAGATTCATATACTTCTGACTCTCAGAGAGCGCTCAAGCCCTGCAAGGTCACCACGTATGTGCTTATATTTTTTATTTTTTTAAATAGCCCTGTTCTACTTAAGAGCGATAATAGCACTATAGGTTCAGGTGAAATATTTCTGTGTTCGTGGACTTGGTCACAAAGCTTTATCATTTCGCCCTTCATTGGAGCTAGCAAGGTCACCAGGCAGCAGTAATAGAGATGTGATAGACTTAATAAAAACTGAGATTAATAAGAACTAGGAACAAGAAAGTGAAGAGTTTTGGTTGGGGGGTTGTTAATGCTTCGCAGGCAGGTGTTAAGCCCAGAGCAAGTTATAATCCGCTCCCATGAGTGAAGTTCAAACACTGAAAGCTTCTTCCCCTGGTCAGTACAGCATGTGTGTTGTGTGCTGCTGTAGAAAGGAGTGCGAGAGCATTGATGCCAACCTGTCCCACAGCACTGCAGCTTTTCCACCCCTGGATGGCTCTCCAGCATAACCGGTCTCTTGGCCAAATTATGCAGGGCTTCCAGGAGGTGAACAAAGCCCCGTGGAGAGCATGACCAGGTAGGGGCCAATTTGCTTGTAGAGCAGCATGTTTGGACCAGCAACGAAGGGCTGCTGATCTCAGGGAAAAGGTCCTTCAGCTGCGTAGGGGACTCATGTTCTGCAGCTGGGCTTCAAGTGACAGAAGGGAAAAAAGTCTGCGGTCCTGACAAAGCAAAAGGTTAGCTATAAAAATCATGGGAAAGTAAAAAAAATGTGACATTGTGACCTTCTGAAGGCCATCAGCTGTGATCTGCTCCATGGCTGAGAGCCAAACCAGCAGCCCAGTGAGCACGGGCAGCTGCGTGCTCGGCACCTGCGACACCATCCCTTTGCAGGAGCAGTTATTTAATTGCCTAAATGCGAAGTGACACGAAGGACCTTGGCTTCAGCCCCAATTTTGGAGCTGTTGGCCTGTGGCTCCTCCATGTGCCGCAGGAGCAGCACGTGTCAGCTGTGTAATCTGGAAATTGAAATGCCCAAGCACTGATCAGATAAGATTGCTGGATAAGGAACAGGACACTTTGTCTTTCTGAAGCTTGGGCCTCATCTGCTTTGTTTTTCTTCTTTTTTTTTTTTTTTTTTTTTTTTTTTACTGCTGCTGTGGTAAGTGCGTGTATTTCTGATGGGTGGTCAGGGTCCCTGGGTTCCCAAGGACGTGCTTGGTGGGTGCAGGGGAGGGAGGGCTGCCGTGGCTTGGTTTCTGCACCAGATCATTGTACCCAGTGCCTTCTCAGCTGGAGATGGTGCCAATCCTGCCTGGGACCCAGCACCACAGAGCCCGGACTGACCAGTCTGATGACTGAGTAATGCATCTCACTGGGGTTGTGCTGAAACTGCAGCCATTGCCCCCTTTGATGTACAGACCATTTTCCTCACCGACGAGGAATCATAGAATGGTTTGGGTTGGAAGGAACCTTAAAGATCATCTAATTCCAACCCCCCTACCATCGGCAGGGACACCTCCCACTAGACCAGGCTGCCGAAAGCCCCATCCAGCCTGGCCTTGAACACCTCCAGGGATGGGGCCTCAAAGGCAGCTTCTGGTGACTGGTTAGCAGTTGAAGCTGCTATTGCATATGCTGGACTTCAGGCTCCTTATTTAAAAAGTTATTATTTGTAGTGCAAAGTAATACTATCAGAAGGTATCAGGGCAGTTTAGGGGTGGATGGGCCTTTGGAAGTTGCCCTTTGGGGTCTGGCAGAGGGGTATTTGATACCACGTCTGTCACCTGGGGCGTTTGCTTGCTGCCCCTTGTCTTCTAGCACCGGCGTGCATGGCCATCCTGTCTCCAGCAGCACTGCCTGAGGAAGAACCAGTTGTGTGTGGGCTCCTTGGCCATTGCGGGTTCAAAACAAGCCATCTGAACCAAGCAGCTGAGACTATTAATACATAATAATTATTACCAGGTACCAGCGATTCTTCTCTGGTGATCTGGAGCAGGCACATGCAGGGCTCAGTTACCATGGGTCAGCTGGTGAGCAGCAGCTCTCCAAGCCCTGGTGACAAACACTTCAGAGCATGAGCCATCCACGTCCTGGACCTTGGACTTCTCTTCTAGCAAGGCCAAAGCCTGTAAGGCTGCAGGTTTTAACCCTCTCATCCTTTACCCCCTGCCTTTGCCACTGTGATCCTTGTTTTCTCATGGCCGCTTTCGGGCCGTGCATCGTTACCGGGTGCTGATTGCTGCCGCTGATCCCCTCCGCCTCGGGAGGCTGGTGGATTCTGGCAGCGTGTTAATAACGCGGGGGCACTTGCTTTCATTTGCGAGGTAATGAGGAGGTTGCTCTGTTACAATGGGCTGGTACCCTGTTGGATAAATTACGAGGCCAAAGGCAGTGTTGTTATTCCACCGAGGGAATGAGATTATTACTGAGGAAATTGCAGGCCTGCTCCTGTCGTTGTTTTACTACTAGTTTAATAATAGACCTTGTTTTATTAGTATAAATGATTTCCCCCCCTTTCCTCCCAGCTGAGTACACTCCGCTCCTTCTTACGTCCCCAGCGACCCCACGTAGTCAACGCCAGTCATGTCGTGCTGAGTTCCTCAGTATTATCTGTGTTTTCACAGCAGTTTGGAAAATATTAACTCTTTGGGCAGTTCTTTTGGTACTGACCAATGTCCCTGTGTGCGGTAACAGCTCTTTAGAGCCACTTGCCACTGTGGAAAAGACGGAAAAGCTGAGCTGCATGTTGCAGCCCCAGTGATGAGGGCACTGGTGGTCCCAAATCTGCCAGTACTGGGGTCCATGCAGTGGACTGTTTTAAAGTGTTGCTATTTTATCACCTTCACGGCCATCAAATGGTCTTACCAGCAGACATATGATGTTTGCAGTGGCTCTGTGCCACTTTACACTGTCAGAAGGCCAGTCTTGTGAAACCTGGAAAAAACCCACATTGCATGGAAGCCTCTGGGTTATGGGGTCTGTCTTTCAGGGTCTGAGCTCTTGGCTGTTTCTCTGAGAGCCCTGCACAGAAATATTTCAGCAGAAATTCATCCAAGCTAGGTTCCCCCGAAAAGGGGGAAAACTGTTTCTCTCAGTATGAGGTTAGTTAAAATAAATTACAAACCAAACTTTACAAATACAGGAGATAGATATATATATATGGTCAGAGGTATGGGAGAGAAGAATGTTCTAGTCCTTGTTAAAAATACATTGGTGTTTTACACCAACACTGGAAGTTTTGCAGCTCATAAAAAATTCATAAGGCTTATTGAGGAAAACAGAAAGGCAATTCAGGTGTCTATTTTTTGAGCACTGTTGTACTTGCAAGAGTTTAAACCAGTCTGGATTGATATTTCTTGTTAAATGCCAACTCTGCATTATGGTCCTCTCTGGATCATAGTTCAGCAGCTCAGAAAGAATAAATGACAAGATGGCCTGGCTTTTGTGCAAGAGGAGAGAGGAGAGTCCAGGGTATTTTGCATTTTCTTTATGGTTTTACAGTCTCCTCTTCAGGGTCCTTTTCACTTCTGCAAACACAACTCAAGGTGAAAAGTAATTGGACAAGCTAACAAATGAGTTAGGGCTTGCTTTATTTCCCACTGGCGAGTTCCTGTGTTTTGCTTGCCACCAAGATCAGCTTCTTTGACATGGCCTTTCATGTACCAGCTAACAACGAATGGAAATCTGCCACAGGTATGAGAAAAGAGAGGCTTTATACAGGACAGGCACTAAACCAGCATGATTTATATGGGCTGACGATAGTACTTTACATTACATCAGTCTTCCAGGAGTGCCATGATCCCAGCAGCATCTTTAGGGGATATTAGGTGCAAATTGTTGCTCTCCAGACTGCAGAGTTTACTGCAGGCAGAACCCCCTTTATATGCACCCTGCTTTGCAAGGGATTAAGGTGTAAAACAAGGCATTTCTGAGCTGGCTTTCCTTGCTTTTACCCAGGGCTGATGGTAGCTCCACCAGAGATCGTGTCCCCTGTCAGTGCCCCGTGACCCAGGGGAGGTGCAGAGCCACAGGCACAGCTCTGAGCGAAGCCAGCAGGAGGATGAGGCTCAGCATCCTCCCTGTGTCCTCTGCTGTCTCATGTCATCCCCTCGCGATGAATGATAAATGATCCCCATAGCTGGAAGTTCATCGTGATGGAAGAAGCCACTTGCTGGGTTGTGGAAGGGGCACCTTGTTTCCTAGGGGTGGGTGGGTGGAAATGCCATCCCTTCCTGCAAAGAAGCGCCAGCACTCCTGTGTCATCAGCCTTGCCCATGTAATGTATTGGGGTGCAAGGGAGTGACTAAATTTTACTTCTAATTTCTTCATTGGAAGCTGCAATGCCACCGTGGTGGTGGGGCTGTGGGGACAGCGCTGGCTGGGTGGCACTAGCTCTGGCTGCTCTGGTCCCTGAGAAGCCATGCGCCGGGGACACACTCAGCAGCTGAGGTGGCTTTTGCTCCTTGACATGACTTTTCAGGGACTCTTGACAGCGTTTGTGTGGCTGCTTCTGCAAGGTCAAGCCAGGTAAATGGCGGCTTTCTGAGAGCTTTGCCAGCTGTTTCTCTTGCCCTGTCCTCACCTGACTCTGTAAATTAAGAGGCCAAAATCACCCCAACTCCTGTTAGCTTCTGCTGTTGGCTCGCAGGAAGGATGGATGATTTACTTCGGATGCCAGGACAGGGAGCCTGTGGTTCCTGCACCTTTGACCAGGCAGGTATTAACAAGTAAAGGTGCCTTGGGATCTAAGCTGCACACGTTGTTGCCATAATTGGTTTCTGTGTGGTAATATACAACATCTTTATTCTTTTCATGCAGACTGAATAACTGGTGAATGACAGGTCCCGCTTTTCAATTCCACCGTGTTTCCAGGGGCTGTCACACTTTTAATTTTTGCAGTAGCTGCAAGCAAAGCAGTAATCGTGTTTCCTATTTCCCACAACTGCGGTGCTGGCTTTGCTGCTCCCTCTTCTTAATTCCTTTGTCTTGACTTGAGCTATTTGATGTTTTCCGAAGCTCCCCAGAACACTGCTGTTAAACTTACCTAATGCTTGATGGCTAATCAGCCCCCCCTACGAGAGATACACTGCGGGTGGCAGAGCAGGGCAGGAGAGGTGTGTTTGGGTCTGTTGGGTGTGATGCTGATCGCTGGAGACATCCGGGCAGGGTGAAGGTGTGTCTGTGCTCCCTACGCCTGCCCATGTTGGCAGGGTTTGTGAGCTGAAGTGTGCACCTCTATGTGACATATTGCGTGCGCCGGTTTCTGCCCTGAGATGGGACAGCTTTTGAAAGGCTGCTCCGTTAAAGCCTATGGACGTTTCTGTAGGTCCAAATGACTTAAGTGGAAGTAATTTTGGGGATGTGATTTTGCATTTGCTTCAGTGCATTTGAAAGGTCTGCTCAGGACTATTACAAAACCTTCGCCCCTCTGAGCAGCATCTCAGGGAAGTTTGGTTTCCCAACCGTTTGAGACCTTGGTTCGGATTCTCTGGTGTCTCTTAAAGTGTAAGTCTAGCTGATGCTGTCCCTGTGGGTTGAGTGCTCATCATGGCCTTTTCTGTGGATTCTCCAGTGGCTGGAAATGTTTAGTCCAGATGCTCTGCTCCTGTTTTCTAACTGGCTGCACACTATCTTAGAGGTCTCTGACCCTTGGTCCTGTGTGGGTGAGGCTGGTCAGGGAGATCAAATGCTGTGGCTCACGTGTGTGTGCTGTGATCCTGTGCTCTGAGCTTCTTTAGGAAAGCAGGCTCCGTGGACTTAAGCTTTCAGGATGTGAAGGAGAAAGGTTTATGTTTCTTCTGAAGTTCATCACAGTCTCCTGTGAGCTCGGCCCAGCCCAGGCAGATAACATCTTTGAGACCACAGCTCTCCCACCTGGACTGGCAAACAAGTGGGACTGATTATCCCCCTGTAAAACTGATAACGCTGGTTACAGCAGATGAAGGCTGTGTGCTGAAGGTCATGCAGACCTGCTGTAAAGCATTGCTGAGAGATCACAAAAGACAAGAACAGGCAGCAATTGCAGTCTTGTGGCTTAACAAGTGATCGCTGGGAAGTTGGGATGTTGTGGAGGACACTGCACGTTCATGGAGGCTGCCCCAGAGGCACAGGAAGGGCGCTCTCATTTGGAAAGCCAGTGATTGGGATATGAACTTTTTCTTTCACCTATTCCAGCCTCTACCCTGGGTTGTCCCTGTAGCTGGGAAGCAGAGCAGAATGTGTCCCACCCTCAGCCCTTTCCCGTTCAACATCTGCTGTCATGGTCCAAACCCATCCTTACTGAAGGGGGAAGCCAATACGACAGCTTATGGACTGGAGTGAGAGGGATGCAGATCCTTATTCCCCTTCTCCCGAGGTGGATGCTGCAAGAGTGGGACATAAATGAGTATTTTGTTTTAGTTCTCATAGCAGGGGCTTCTCTCGCCAGGAACTGCCCTGAATCAGGGCAGGAGAACGGCCTTAGCAGAAATCCTGTGGGCTTTAAATGCTCTGCTCCATGGTACAACATCCTGTAGTTTTAGGGCTCATGTGAAAGCCCTCTTCCAGCAGGAGGGGTAATTGAAACCACATTTTCTTAGCCAAGTAATTAGATTGATTCTGGAGAAATGCGGACATGTGGAAAATTGAAAAATGGAAGAGTTGTGTGCCCTTAGGCTGCAGAGGAATGTGGTGGTGCCTTTCTGAGGAACACTGGCTCAATCTATTGAGTTATGGGACACACTGAGACCAGCTCAAGCATGATGCAAGTCCAAGTTCTGACCAGGGAAAACTCAGTGAGAAAGGGGTCCCTTTCCTGCTGTGCTGATTTGACATATGGATCTCTTTCCCTAGAACTTCTCATTGAATTCTGTAGTGCTCTGTGCAGCAAAAGGATGCAGGCATGTGAATCCAGTTACAGGATTAGGAGAAAAAAAAAACCCTCTTCATGTAATTATGCACTCACAGAAATTTTAATTGGGTGCTACATTCGATGAGGCCAGTTCGCAGATCACTCAGTGATAGAGATGCTGTTAAAACTGTGCTTGTGTATATTTAATTTACGAGTGGTTTGACCTTAGACATCTTGTGGAAAGTATTTTGCGTGTTACAGATGTAGCAATGGACTTCATTCCCTAGATTAAACCAGTCATGCCGACTGTTTTTTATTCTTGCACATTATAACAGCTGAAAACTTGTTTGGAAACTGTCAGCTGTGCTGAGGGTTGGGGTTTTGGGGTCTAGCTTCTGTGCTCAAGCACACCATGGTTTGCTGGGTCTGAAAAGAGCTCTGGCACTATTTCTGGCTGATATTATTTAAGCAAAGATAAATATCCTACCAAGTGGCTCTGCGGTGAGGTAGATCCCACAGTCAAACTCTTGAGAGATGCCTGTAAGGTTAAAATACCTGTTTCCAGTAATCTGTATGTGGACGGTGTGGGCTGTTCATAATGCCAGGAATACAGGCAGACAAACAGGCGCACTGGGCTGTGTGCTGAGTAGCCAGCAACAGCCAGGTCAGATAACGTACTCAATGCTGCCTGTATCCCCCACCTCATTTCCAGCATCATTTTTGCAGCATTGTCGTTCGGGGTTTTTGAGTAACGCAGAATCTTTTCCTTACATCTCATAGCTTGACTTCTGGACTGATCTTTCCTGCTCAGTTCGTTTTCTCTAGTTCTGACTTCTCAGCCTGATTGAACATCAGAGTTGGCTTTGCTTTGGGAAAGGGGCTGGTCCCGAGACCTTCAAAGTCCCTCCGACATATGTTATTCTGTGATTCTGATTTTTACTGGTTCTCCAGCTAGTTGAGACTATTATACACAAGACCTCCCTTCTTTCCTCCTCCACCCAAAGCTGCTGGCATGGTCCACTTCCTCAGATTTCAATGCTTCCTTTCAGTGCGCGCAGTCTTTGTTAATCCATTTCCCTCTTTCATAATTTTGCACTTTTCTGAACCACCTCTTTACATAAATGCAAGACCAAACTGGTTCTTTTGAGCTCTGGCTAATCCGTCATCCCAAACTGTTTCTACCTACATAGACTGCTATTAATATTTAATTAACAACTGTTCTGCTAAAGCTTCCCTCCTGGTCAGCAGTATCGGAATTACATTAAATAGAGGCATTCAAAATGTAACAGTATTCATATCAGCCTCGTAATATGAGCCAGTGCTTTGTGTGTATGGTTCAGCATCATCATAAATCAAGAAGTGCCTACGTTGGGATCACGTGTTCACCTGATCTGTTGCCGCTGTTTGCATTCTCTGATGACACTTTAAAGTCCTGGGGGCAGGAGCTGTCACCAACCACACAGCCCCCGTGCGGCATGGGACATGCTGCCATCTCCACACAGTGCGGATCATCTTTCTCCCTTTTTCCATTTTCTTCCTGAAGTCCCCTTAGAAGCTGTCAGCAGCACCGCAGGGGCGTTAATATGGCAGAGTTTTACCTGCTTTGTGTCAAACATGCCCTTCTGTCAGAAGATACTTTCCTCAAGGAACATTTTCCACTCTTTCCCCAGGTCCCATTAGCAGTATTCTAGTGAACCGCTATGGCAGCCGCCCCGTGGTTATGTTTGGAGGCCTGCTGTGTGGCATTGGGATGGTCTCAGCCGCCTTCTGCACCAGCATCCTGCAGCTCTACATCTGTGTGGGCTTCATTACAGGTAAGAAGAAAGCGTCTCCTTTCCACTTGGGCTTGGGGTTCACTTCTGATGGCTTGAGGTGTCCACACTTGGGCACCTCAGCTGAACACAATGGGAACCTGGTGGGATAAAAAGCTGGTGGGACAAGGGCCCTCCCTTGTTTAACTGGTCCAGATTAACTTTAGCAAAGAGCGTATTCCCCACTAAGTGCTGCCTTCCTGGCTGAACCTCGCGTGCGGGATCTTAGCAGGGGACGTGCTCTTTGCAGATGAGTGCTCTTGGCCAGAGGCACTGGTGAGGGTGGCCACCAGCACCCTCAGCTCCTGCTGAAGTAAACACGGGTTGACTGTGCTCTGCTCTGGGCAAGGCAAGCCCTTCAAGATACAAGTGCGACTATGAAGAAAGCACCTGTGTTCCTATAGAACTGTGCATAATATTTCCTCTATGAGATATATGAAATTAGATTCGGTTTACTTGCCCTTTGCTTGCTTGTGAGGTTAGGAGGTCCTTTATCTGAAAATAATGACCACTAGAGTTGACTGAAATTGTATAATATTCTCCATATTGAGAAAAAAAATATCTGTATTTCCTTATTGAAGTTATAATTTGAGTTTTCTGTATTGAAATATGAACTTCCTTATCAGAAACTCAAATAGGAGAAGGCATAGGCTCAGTCCAGCATCTTTAAAGCCTGCAGGTGCTGGGTTATTGCTTTTAAAAGTAGATGAATTAGAGTTCTCCACCTGTGTGACTATAGATGCTTAATTGTAAGCATTTTTGTTTGATTATTTTGGCTAAGGTTTCTTCCAGTGCAGCTAGGACATCTGCCTGAAAACATGACACAATGAGTTCAAAATTGGCTTTTGAGGTTGCAAGGTGTATGTTTTAATGAATGTTCCCTATCTCTCTGCAGCCACGTTAAGTGTTGCTGCTTTCTGAGCACGAAAAGCGCGAGCTCAACATTTAAAATCAATAAAACCAGCCACTAGCAAAGTAAATTGGGACAGAAAGTTTGTCACCCTGTTCTCCTACCCCAATATTGCTTCGTTAGGTCTGTACAGTAGTGAATAAATCCCCATGTAGGATTCCCTCTTTTAAACCTTACTCTTTCTAAGCAGAGTCACTGTAGTTAGATGAAACTGTGTTATTACTGACTACATAAGTCTTGCAGATTCCTTGAAAGAGATTCTAGAAACAAAGCAATGAGAAATAAAAATAACTAATGTCTCCCATGGATAAATTCAATATTTATCGATGCATAAGCTTGCATCATTCCTTGCTAAACAAATGTCCTCTAGCAAGTTGACTAATGCTGGATTAGCACAAGAAAACCATAAATCCTTTGCTAAAAATATATGCATTTTGGTGAGCAGAAGGGCTCAGAGAAGGAACAGTGCTGTAGGAAGGCAGCGACTCCTGTTTTCAAAGGTACTTGTCTAAAAACATGCCAGGAAGCAATTTTGTGCCTGACCCTAATGGGCCTAGAGTTTATGAAGACCCTGCTCTTTTTTGGTTGAAATCTGGTCCATTGCCTGTCACAGAGTTGGTAGTATGAGCTGTGCTCGATGTACACATGTAACCCTCGTGCCAGTGACAGGATACAGGGGCAAAGCTGCCCCCCCGTCTCCCTCATCTTTAATGATGTGATGGTTCCTCAGAGCAAAGCACATTTTTTTGTTGTGTACATCTTTCCCTCCCGCTCACCAAATGAGGGCAGCTGTATGGATGAGGTCTTAGCTAATAACCCATCATTTCCAGGCACGGTGCGTACGTGCTGGGGAAGGAATATTAATTTGACAGAGAAGGGAAGATGCTCATAACCCTGCTAACATGCTCGATGCCTCTAATTACGCTTGAAGTGCTTTCACTGCTCAGGCCTAACATGGAAGCATTCAAGGGCAATTATGGAGCTGCCCGCTCATCACACGGCTGCGACAGCGTTGCTGTACGAGGAGAGAGACTTCTGTAAAGGCGATTTGCAGTGGCTGTGAAACAACCTGTAAACATCACACTCTAGACTCCTTCCTACTACCCTGAAAGGAAACAGACTGACGTAAAAGACCATGTTCCTGTAATGCGCAGGGATGGAGATAAAAACAAGGTAGTTGGTACTAGGAGGTTCCTGCTACAGTCCTGTGCCTTCGGCATATTAATAGAAATCTCTTCAGGGGAGCAGGAAGTATCTGTTTACGATGGAGGTATTAGACACGGCAATCTCAGTTGCTTTCTTGATTATGTCTTTTCCCATTTGCATGCAGAGCAGGGACTGCACTCCGCTGGCGGAGGCAGCTCTGAACCAGCTCTGTCCTTGATGGCACCGAGCTGTGGGCTGCATGAGGCCCATTGCATACACTGTAAAACCCATATTCTCTTCCTGACTTGTTTCCCTGTAGCGCTTAGAAAAAGAGATGGGGCTTGCAAGCTGTCAGCCTGGATAGATGCCAGCCTGGATGCGTTAAACAGGTGTTTAGGCATGCAACCTCTTCTCCAAGTCTGAGGTAGTAGCAGCAAATTTCAAAGCTAAATACAATGCAATAATGACGGCTCAGAGTTTAGTTCAACCTGTACCAGTTAGACCACCATGAAATAAAATGGGATCTAGGGTGAAGCACGTTGACTAACGAGACTAGAGTCTTTCCCTCAGCCGTAAATCTTGAACATTGAAATACCTGGTAGGATCTTCCTTTGCTAAGTAAAAATGAGATCAATAGCTACACAGCTTACTGCTGTAGCACCACTTATTTCCTTCTAATACGAGGGAGATGTATTTAATCTACAGAAGGACGCTCCTTCTGGCATGAGCTTGCTTCTGCTTATGCAACACCACCGATAGGCCTCTCTGTCATATCCCTGGGGAGAAAATGTGGTTATTTGAGTAACAGTTCCAGCCATGGAAAAGCTGCTGTAGTTTCTGAAAACTGGAATAAAATGGATATAAATATTTCCAACTAAAGTCAGCCAAAAGCTTAAAGTAAATTGAAATTCCAGTCAGTCAATTTGAAACTCTCCAAATTTAATTAATGGGAAGAGCATGAGGTAATATTAAATTAGATTTGTCTGACTGGCAAATTAATGTTCACGTAATAAAAAAATTTGAGTTGATTATTGGTTAAGTGGGTAGCTGGCATCCAGTCTGATTTTCCTTCTCCGCACAACACGTGGTAGGACCCTACCAAAAATGATTCTGTGGAAATGATGGTTCAATTGCTGCCCTTACCTGCCAGCCTGGGAAATACAGAGTTAAAGCAAACTCTAATTCACTGTGTTGCATCTTCTTAGGTGAAAGAAGGTGCATTCCTATATCTGAGCACCATCAAGGGTGTTCTTTAACCCTGGCTGTGTTTTGCCTCCATGGTTCTCAGGTCAGTCCTCTCATGGGAGTGAATTTGGCCCCTTATGCACTATGAGCAGACTGTACTTCCCAAACACATGCCCTACCAAATATACGGGCTATCTAGAAACATTCATGCTGAGAATGTGTTTCATATCAAGGCTAATTTTAATATGTTGCCATTTCAATTTGTTTTTAATGTTGTAAACTTCCAAGTAATTTAAAAAAAAAACCGAATTGTAGACTTGGCAAAAATTGTAATTTTGTAAAACCATTCAAACTGAAGCTATCCAACATCAGTTGAATTCTGCTGCATCAGTTGGATTCTACTCTATCAGTGACTAATGATAGTGTTCCTTAATTAATTTTGAGGACCTTGACCTTTCTAAATTCTCTTCTGTAAAGCAATATGCCTAATTATGTACTGCACAGTTAAACAAACTAATTATATAGACTAATGAACAAGAAAAAAATCTGCATGACCCTATTTTCAGGATTCATGTTCTCTGGTATAATCACTTCAAGGATTAAATTTCTGTTTTGTTCTATCGTGGCTCATTCTTTCCTGGATGATAGGGTGGAAAATATGTGGCAAGATTTTTAAATGTCATTTTGACGGACTTCTGAAAATTTAACTTTTTAAGGAAATACTGCTCATCATAGAAATGTTTGAAAAGAAGACAGTATATATTAGTGCTCTCAAACAGAACCACAGAGTTGAGACCATCACAGCATTTGGTGTCTCTGCCCTCAGATTTTGCTTGTGCAAGAGAAGCTGGCTAGCTGAATTAGCAAGGCAGATTTATAATACCATTTATATATCTAAATGCAGTATAAATAAATTTTAATTAAAAGAAACACTCTAGGGTCCTGTTTAATTAGCATCCTCAATAGCTGTTTTGCTGTGTACTTGCAGACCTCTTCATCTTTTGCATCAGACCTGAATTGCTCACACCACCAAATTAGTAGCGGCTGAGGAGGGTGATGTTATTTTCTGTGCAGGACTGTCAGCCCAGTAGCAGTGTTGGGTTCCCACCTCCCATGGAAGGGGGTGCCAGCCCCAGCCACACGTGAGAAGTATGTGCTTCGATGGTTAGCACTGTTCAAGCCAGAACAACCTTCCTCAGACTGGGAGTTGTCATTTTTTTTAATAGAGCCGTTCTCTCCTCCAACAAGGCTGCTGTGTCAGGACAAAACCAGCCAGCATTCAGTAAGGGTATAGTTTCAATTTGTTCTGGTGCAAACTCTGTGCTAGGTTTGCCACACGAGAGATTTGCAGTACAAAAGTAAAGGGCGTTCTCTGACTGAAAGTGTCTCTCTGGGGTCTGGTTACCCCAATGCAGCAGCCAGAAGCGTAGGGATATCTTGAGCAAAGTTTGCATCCGGGCTATCATGTTGAAGAGCCACCAGTGGACCAATTATCCATAAATATGCCTTAAACAGTGAGCTGAGGGTAAATGGGTCTCAAATCTTCCTTTGTCTATCATCTCAACTATTTTTCTCTGTTCCAGGATTTGGCCTTGCTCTCAACCTCCAGCCATCAGTGATAATCATAGGGAAATACTTTTTGAAGAGAAGACCCATCGCGAATGGCCTTGCTATGGCGGGGAGCCCCGTGATGCTTTGCACCCTGGCTCCTCTCAACCAGTTCCTTTTTGACAATTTTGGCTGGAGGGGCAGCTTTTTAATTCTTGGGGCAATTCTATTAAACTGCTGTGTGGCAGGAGCTCTCTTCAGACCCATAGGGGCAGCCACAGCATCAGTCAAAACCCAGGCAATTGAAGAAGGGAAGGCTGCACTGAAAGAAGAGGTCACTAAGGATGCCATGGAAATGAGTAGTCCCGTGAACATCCCCACGGAGACCAAAACAGAAGAGGAAGGAGGAAAGGACTGTTGTGAAAAAATCAATCAGTACCTTGATTTTTCCCTCTTTAAGCACAGAGGATTCTTGATTTACCTGATCGGAAATGTGCTCATGTTCCTGGGATTTTTTGCCCCCATTGTTTTTTTGGCACCCTATGCAAAGCACATCGGCATCGATGAATATTCAGCTGCTTTCCTCCTTTCGATCCTTGCTATCGTGGACATGATTGCCCGACCTACCACTGGCATCGTTGCAAACAGCAAGTGGGTGAGGCCACGGATTCAATACTTTTTCAGCTTCTCCATTGCTTTCAACGGCACCTGCCACCTTCTGTGCCCGCTGGCTTCTGGCTACACGGGGCTCGTCGTCTACTCCGTCTTTTTTGGCTTGGCCTTTGGCATGGTTTGTGCCATGCTCTTTGAAACGCTCATGGACCTCGTGGGAGCCGCCCGGTTCACAAGCGCTGTTGGCCTGGTCACCATTGCGGAGTGCTGCACGATATTGCTGGGACCACCTATTGGAGGTGAGTGTATTTTCTTCCTCTGCTTCCAATGGGTTGTCAATTATATTTAGCCTCTTGCAAGCACATGTTGTAAGAATTGATTCCAATTGTCTTTTCTCTGCTTCCCACTCACCATTTTTCCACTAGTAATTGGAGGGGGAAGGCAGGTCCTAGGTATCTCCTCCAGCATTTCCTCTTTGCTCCTTTCTGTGTAGTCCTCTAGTTGAAGTCAACAGTTTGGAGAGTGATCTTTCAGTCCCTGATCCCTTAAACACTTGAACTGAACTTACAGAGTGGGACTTCTTGCAACACCAAGAACCTTGCACTTCAGATGATGACTCCTGGAGACTCCTCCTGTCGCAAAAGGCTGGACTCCACCACAATTTAAGCTCAGTAAAACACAACAGTTCTATGAAATCCTCTTGTTGACTCAAACCTAGTAGCCTTCGTACTTGTCTCTAAGGCTCTGAGTACTTCAACTTACGGATTTCAGTCATAGTGCATCGGGTAGATTCAAGGCTGTTCTGAAAATAAAAAAAAAAATGTTTACTTTGGATAGTATGATTTGAAATATCAAAAGGCAGAGACCCTCAAATGTCCATGCTGACAATATTGAACCTCTGGCAGGACTTACAGTCATCTGAAGATAAGTGGGAACAGTGATTCTGCTTCTTACCCTCTATAGGATGTGCTCACTTCTTTTTCTACAAGGAACACACTGTGTCTGGAGGACACCATATTTGAATCTGGCATCTTATAAAATCTGAGTTGGCCATGAATTAAATGACTTTATAGGTGACATCCTCGCAGTGCACAGATACCATCCTATCTATGTGCCCTGTCCTACAATTTGCATTTCACCTGTGTGCAAGCTTGAATAGCTGATTTGGAAACTGGTCACCTCTAAGTATGCTAAAATGTTTAATTAGGCTTTGTGTGCTGTCTTTTTTTGGATGTATAAAAGTTGAACTGTGCTAATTCTTTTGATATGCCAGTATCACAATAAATTTAAAGAATGCACAGAAAGAAGGCAGTTTAAACCCATTTCCTGGATTCAAAACTGAGATCTGGCTAATACTCTGTATGGCACATCTTGCAGAGCCATTTAATTCTTCATATTACCATGTAGCTCATACAGTGTGGCAGAAGCAGCTGTATCCTCTTGCAGTCTTACAGATTCATTATTTAATTAATGACAAACAAAAGAAAATACAATTTTAAAATTACCATTTTCTGAATGATATAATTTTCTGTGTGGAAGATTAAGTTAATGACCAGAGACTGCTAATGAGGCTAAAACTGTTCTATGTAATAATCAGTAATATTAGTTTTGTAGGGTTTTCCCCACCATTTTAATAAGCAGCAAATTTATCGGTTCTTTGGCATTTTAATAACCTACTGCAGGGTTCTGCTTTAATGAACTAAGTAAATTGTTCCCAGTGTGTTTTATGACTTTATCTTATTCTCAAAGGAAAAGAGGCAAGACTATCCTACTATTGAATTTTCCAATACTCTACTCATTAAAACTCTCATTGAAACCTATTTAGGAGACCTCTAGGTGATCCTGATTAGTAGAAAAGAAAAAATTGTTGTAATTAGCATTTGGTTGATGTTTCACCAGTAACATGAAAAACACAGTGCATTGAAAATAGTGTACCAAAACCGCATCTAGGCATGATTCAGGAAGAACTGTTGAGCAAAACCAGTTAAAAATTATTAGTTTTGTGATCAAGGAATCTATTTGGTGGCCATAAAATCCCTTGTTAGTGTAATGTAGTGGGATAATTAATCATCAGCTTTTCAACATTAGGGGGTCAGTCAGGAAGTAATTAAAGGTCCCTCTTTTTAAGGAGGAGAACATATTCCAAAAAGTCAGAGAGCTAATGGATGACGGGCCGGTTTCAAGGAGGACTATCTGTGCTGTGAAGGCCAGGTTAGGAGTGGGTCTTACTTTAATTAGGGATTGGGATGTTAAGAATGGTCTGTGTTGCACCAGTAAATGGGAATTAATGCTCAGGATCATAATCCCAATAAGATTTGCATTACATTTTGACATAATGGAGAACACTGACATTTCAATTAAGCCGTTTCCCTTCAATTACTCTCTAACTCTGTAGCAGAGGCATTAACCTTTGAGAAGAACCTGTCACATTTGTCTTGGCATTGAAATTATCTGACATTGACAGCATCATCTTTGCTTTCCCTGGAACTAATGTTTTCCAGTTCCACGCAGTGCCCTTTCATCTTTAGATCACGAGTGTAAATGCAGAAAGGGCAGCTGTGACCAAAAGCTGAGTCCCCTCTAACGCTGATGAATGACCCGTGAAGGAATAAATTGGAGGGTCTTTGTCAAGAGTCTGAGACGAGACCCAGTGGCCAGGTGCCATCTCACAAAAGTCTTCCCAAACGCTGCTGCTTTTGTTGGCAGCCTGAGGACTACCAAGTCAGACGGACATCCTTGTAGTTGATCATTGAAGTCGATGGAAAGACTCTCTGCAGACTCTGAGGACTCTCTGCAGAGCAGAGGACTTAATTTCTGCCTGGAAAAAGTAGGTGTGCCTGAAAAGTCTAGACTTTGCAATGTAGGTTCTTTGTCCCTTTCTACTTAACTGTACATGTTATTGGTAGTATTACCTATATCAACGTTAACTACCCACGGGCTATATAGTGGAACATGTGTGGAGTATTTGCAGGATCAGAGTATTTGTAGAACAGATCAGAAGTCCAGAAAGTGTCTTATTTTATCCTAAAGCCACAAGGTTGTCCTTTTATATTTAGGATCTGAAAACACAATATTCCTGCCTTCGTCTCCAAGTTTCTTTTTTTTTTTCTTTTTTCTTAATACATGTTTTACAGGAACTCTAATCGATACTTTTGGGGACTATAAATATATGTTCATTAAATGTGGAGCTGTGATGGTCCTGGCAGGAACCTTCCTGTTCATCATGAATTACTATAATTATCGTATGCTTGCCAAGGAGGAGAAGGAAAGAAAGGCAAAAGAAGAAGATCCTAAATCTGTAAGGACAGAAAATGAAGGCAGAAATAACTGGAACAAAGAAACTGCACAGGATGGGCCTGAGCTGGAACCTTTGAGAGAGGAACAAGAAGGACTAAAGAAGGAAGTGAATGGCACAAATGAAGTTTAAACCTGTTCCCGTGGGCTGAATGGAAAATTACTTCTGGGTGCTTAAGTGGACACCAGCTGTGAAATCACACTAGGTTTTTAAATTTTGCTCTATGCTCTGCCATGTGCATCCTCTTCTATGTTGTAGGAGAAGACTAGAACAGAAACAAGTCTAGTTTCTTATAAAGTGCTGGGACACAGTGCAGTATCCATTTGCATACCAAAGGTCCTGCAATGTTTTTGTTTAGATATTTCCCATTTCCCGGAGGGACCGAGTAAGGGTGTAACTGACACCCCACTTTTATTCCCTGTACTGCAGCTCTAAGTGAAAAGGCCAGTGGCTATCAGAGTCAATGCAGAGCCCTTCCAGCAGCCTGAACAGGCTTTGCATTGAGTACCGTGGTGGCTGGATCTTCTCACCATGCAGTCAAAACTCTTTGGCTCTCGTTGACTGCCATGTCAGAATTATCCCAGGGATTTGGTGCTGCCTTCTACTGGCAGCTGCACTGCGACTTGCACCTCTGTCTCATGGAAATATAAAATAGACCTTACGCTCATCTAAATTACCACAGGAGAGAGGTTCTTGAACAGAACAAGGGCAGTACAAGCCTGTGTGTGAAGTGGCAGCAAGGCAGCCTGTCTTTGTGTCCGGAGCGTGCTAGGAAGGAACTAACATGGGGTGGCTCATCATGGCAGAACCAGGGACTTTCTCAGGGACCTCTGCATTTAGCAAAATGCTTTGAGAAAGGTGACATTATGCAAGGGGCAGCACGAGGCTGACATGCTGCAGCAGTCCTTCTTCCAGGTCCCTTGTCTGTGTGGGGCAGAAATTTAGTCTCAAAGGGCTTAAACTTTGACTTACATTTGAACAGCGCAAATTCTTTAAAATTTTCCCTAGGGGGTTACACAGTCCTTATTATCCAATATCTGAGCGCCTTACTGTTTTTAGCATGCTTTGTCTTTACAACACCCTGGTGAGGCAGTAAGTGTTGTTACTGCTAATTAATTGTACAAATGAAGAACTGAAGCATAGAGGAGCTATGGGCATCATTGCATCAGTGAATAGAGCTTAGGCATGCCAGACCTAAAGGGGGATCCACTGCCCTGAGTTGGGCGCCTCGGCCACCTACGTGAAGGACAACATCGGCAGCTGAGGAGAGAAGCTGAAAGCCTGGCTGCTGAGCACAGGTATCCCCCTGCTAGAAAGTAGGAAATACCATGGATAGTCATGCGTTAAGCCACAGCCCTTTCTGCAGTGCAGCCTGCTTACTCTGTGCTTCGTACTACTCAGGATTCATGATTTTAAACACTGTCTTAGAGCTGCAACCTTGTGCCATGTTTTTTTAACCTGGTTAAGTTGCATCCCTCCTGAAGGGAATCCAAACACAACTGTCCCCACCTTGTTTGGGCCGGATTAGGCACCTCCTTCTTGCCAGCACTGCAATACCTGGTGGCTTCATGCCATCCTGTTGCATGAAATCAAGTTTCCCCAGGTCAGTGACGGAGAGCTGGACCTGAGGCCACGTAGGAGCCTCTTACCCAGTGGTGATAATTTTGAGCCAGGAAGATCTGGGCACAGATGGCAAACACTGATGTATTTTTATAATAAGCAGCTGTTGCCCAAGAGCAAGGATGCTGAGCATGGCATCATGCAGTTGAATTGTCAGCCTTTTGTAGATTTTGGCCCAAGTGGCTGGATATAAAAAAAAAAAGGGGGGCTTTTGAGGCAGATCACCCAAATTCAAAGCTAACACCAGCCCATAGGCTATGCCTCCTCTTTCCTTCCTTCAGTGGCACCCTTATGTGATCACATTTTTTTCATGACTTTGTCACCGAAGAACTGTATTTAATTATCACTTGTATACACACTGTGAAGAATGGCTTGTAAAAATACTTCCATAAATACACTATATTCTTAAATTTAGATCACTCATATCTTCTTGTACAAAACCTTTTCTGTGAAATTTTTTGTTCCACTCAAGAATAATGATCTTTGGCCATTGACTTCAGTAGGAGTTAAATTTTATCCTTATGTAGTATCTTGCATTTTCTCTGAAAAACAAAATCTACACAATAAACTTTGACTTTTGTTGCTGTATTTTTAATATTCTTTACTTCTGTCAAATACACATATGGTATTTCAGTAAAAAATGCACTGATAGAAGGTCCTGAACATTTTCCAGTATGCCTTCTGGCATATTGGAATATGCCAATATTCCAATATACTTAATAAAATATACTTAATAAAACTCTTTTAAAAAAAATAAAATGAAATGAGTTTACATTTGCCCGTTGCGATCTGCAGGGAAATGTTACCTTTCTATTCAGTAAGGAATTTATCCTCGTTGGGTTTCCAGTCCTGGCTCCATGTACGTGGTAACACATCTCTTGGTTGTAGCCTCTTATTCCAGGACCACCACTAGGAGCATCTTGCCATGCAGTTTCTTTGACGTTTTCAGTGATCTGGGCCAGCCCAGACTCACACCTCCAGTTTCACGGGCCCATAATGAGTCTGAAAGCAGCTGAAAATGACCCAGCAAGGATCTGACAAGATGATTTTCATACCTTCCCATCAGGTTGTATCAATTAATTCTGGGAAAAATGACCCAGACCCTCAGCTGTCCTTACTGCAGGAGCTGATGCTAAGGCTCTTTGTCTAGCAGAAACCCAACACAAGGTTTTTAGATCATAATACTTTGTTAATACAGATAACATTTTCAGTAAAAAGGCTCTCTGTTCAGCTATCTGTGAAAAGCTTCTGGAAAAGCTGCTCCTTTGTTAACCTGTCCCTGAGGGCAAAAAGTGCTAAATTGGGTAAGTAGTTCTTTATGGCTTCAGAGGTCTTCTAACATTAAGCAGCTACTTCATTTAACCTACTGAAGCCTCCTGTCATAGAAAGAGATACGTTAAGATTATGGCACTATTTCTATCACGTTGAAAGCCAGACTATTTTAACACAATTCTGGCAATTATGGCTGGTTGTCAGTGGTGGGTGGGCTGCCTCTTCCCTGTTACCCTGCCTCCTGCCCCTGCTCTGGGTTCCAGCCACAACATCTCACTAATCATTGCAGCAAAGCAATGCCAAATAACTCGGTACTTTTAAGCATGTGAGTAGCCCTAAAAATGCTTCACTGGATCACATCCTGTGAATTCAAAAACTTGCAGGCTCAAGCTGTAATCCAGGCTTGGAAAACTCTGAGAACATTTTCAGTTATTAAAAATGACTGCTGCAATATGAAATACCCATTAGAAAAAGCTCTTGTGAAGGAGTAGAAGCTGCCTGTGCATCTAATTTAGTGATTTGTGTGGCAAATCGAACGCAATATTCTTATTTACATGCATGCTTAAGTCTGGAAAGCACCTGTGTAGGAAAGTCAAGAGCGTGAGTGTTGTAGCATCAACATAGGTACTAGGCACCTGGGGCATATTTGGGATATCAGACATGCAAGGACGATTGCTAACATTTTCATCGCAGTGCAATTATTAGACGTTGTTTATATTTCATTAGCTTGTGACCTTATTAGAAGCAATTGGCCATTGTTTCCAGGCTTGCTTGAACTCCTACAAGAGCCTGATTTTTGATGCTGAACCATCATTCCCAACAACCACAGAAGAAGCCAAAAGACCAGCAGCAACTCCCTGCAGCCGCGTTCTGCTGGTGAGGCACGAGTGGTGTTTGATGAGGAGGCATGACAAGTACCATGGATTGGAGTAAGATTTAACCCGCATACTCATTTCTTATTTATAGTTCCCCCTCACTTTTTCCCTCCGTATATTTAGCTTTCCAAATTTAAAGGCATGGAGGAGGAATTCAAATATTTCGACACTTAACTCTCAAGTGGCAAAATTTGTATACCTTCCTGCCTCCCTTTTTAACAGGGTGATGAAGCAGCGACTGTGCCACGTGGTGGAGTGTCACGCTACTAGAAGGGGACACTTTCTGCCGTCACACACTGTGCCAGACGCTGCTTTGCCACACGTAGCGTTGTCTTGGCCTGGGAAAGCAGCAGCACAGCCTGCCTGAGAGCAGGGCTGAAGAACAAGGCTGGGGGACACAGCGCTGCAAGGTCAGCTCTAGATTTGAGCTCATCACAAAGAAGAGCTTTAGTGCTTTTTATTTTATGCTGTTAATGAAAACCTTCTTCAGTGGGGTGACAGCCAAGATGGATGTCAGTACCCAGCACTTAAGGAAGAGGGTGTAAAACCAGGCTGCCTTCTTAAGTGGGCACAGGAGGCTGCAGTTTTTGGGTTTGTAACCATCACCGGTGTGTCTTTATGCTGCTCTGGGTCGTCCTCCACATGGTGCACACAGAGGAGCTCATGGCAGCGAAGGGGAAGGTTGTTCACTGGCAATATGTGCAGTGCAATAGAGCAAAATATAAATTTCCTCCTTTTAATAAAAAAGTGCAAAACACTTGAGGAAACCAGAGAAATCTGGAACCACGACGGAGTGAAGTGAACTTGATACTAACTGTGTTAAAACCAAGCAGGCAAGCAAACAAACGATGAAGTGCCAACCTATATGTTTGAAATATGCAATCATTTTAGACAACATAAGAGATTATTCAGAAGGACAGTTCCTGTGGCAGCTGACGCCAAATTTATTTGGCTGCGTTCAGAAAACGCCCGGTAGACAATACAGGTGCATTCAGATTACATTGAGAAATGAATTTAAAAGACGACTTTCGTGCCCTCTGCGGCGACGGTGACATTGACTATAAAATAGTACCGTTTAGACTTTATCAGAATCGTGTGAAGGTGTTTTGATGAGTGACATTCATAACTGTCAGCAAAGCTTCCCATAATGGGAACGACTCAATTTGCCGTCAGCTTTGGCACTCGCTGACGTATTGCTGTGCCTTGGTTTGTATTTGGTGAGAGGCTCATTTGCATTCTGACACCAAAAAAAATGAAGGTACATAGGTAAATGGGATCTTCTATGTCACCACGGTCAAGACCCTGCTATCACAGGTAACGGCATCATGTAATTCCTTTTAAAAATGTACCACTCGTTGTCCTGCAGAGCCAAGGCCCTATCCAGGTGTGACGCTGCTGTGACGTTTCTGTCTGCAACTTCGATGTGTCTCCACCTGTTCGACAGCGCAGGTCCGTAGAGGCTTAGACAAACACAGTCCTACATGGCTCGAGGTACTCGAGCCCTTAGTCCATCAATCAAATAGAGGGGATATCTATGCAAGGGAAAATGATATGTCCCCTCCCTCCAAAAAGCCATAAATTTGGACAATATTTAAAAATGTAAGTATTTATTTTTTTGTTTATAAGTTTATATGTTACTACTTTCTGAAACATACTCTACATCTCTTCAACTTTAGGATTATTGATTAATTTGGACTGAAAATGCTTCCTTTAAAGACTCCTTTCTTTTCTCTTTTTAAACTACCTTATTCAGACACACTAACTTTACACTGAACTTGGCTGTCACAGCATGCCGCTTTTAAACTTTTTTAAAGCATTTTTTTCCCCCTATTTCAACATTTTTGAAACATCACAAAGTCATTTAAGAGTTGTAGATCATATTTGAGTCAGAAATTCAAGATTTTTAGGCTGGACAGCCTAAGAAACCTGTTACAGTGCAAGCCAGAGAGGGAAAGCTTTAGAGGAGGAACACTGTGCCTCTGGCAGCAGGACCGGGCAATCCGTGGAGAGTCCAGCACAGGCACCGAGGATTCTATGCTCTAAATATAACAGTCTCTCCCAGTGTTCAAAAGTGACAGATATTTGGCCATGAGTATCCAAGGCCGTCCCCGATCAGCTGTCTTTTGTAAACCGAACACTGCCAAGGACCCTCTCTTCAGAGAGTGCATTGAACATGCACTGCAGAAACCGCTTCTCTAAAAAGACTTATTAAAATCACACCAGAAGCTTGCATTTAACTAAATTCGTGTTTCCCAACCAATGCTTTGGGAAAGGCTAGAGGCTGTCCCAGCAGGCCAGTGCAGAGTTTAAAGCCTTTTGGTGAATCCAGCTCTGTTTTACGTCTTACGTATTAAGGCACAGGTGCCCAGCAGATTTTAGGAGGGGTAAGAAGGAAATATGGCTCGTGCTACAAAAGCAAATAAGAAGTATCTTATGCTAGAAAGGGTGGGGGCGCTTCTCAATGCACACATGGGACAGAGTCCTGCACTTTGCCCATAGGAGCCAAAGTCTATATCTACTTCAAACTAACTATCTGATAGTCTTAATGGCGCAAACACCTCAGGTGGTACTGCCCATCATCACACCATGGTCCATTTTTCAGTACCAACTCCCCAGACCATGAATTTGTCGTTTTTCCCACCAGACTAAGTCCATGAGAGGAGAAACACAGAGAAACTCAAGCTTCCCATAGGCTCTCCGGAGTTTTCTAGACTTCCATCTGCTCAGTGCAAAGGTATCCTACCAAAACGTGTCACATGAAGAAATTCCCACCTTCTGTGGGAGCACTGCTGTTCCGGGTAGGCACCAAACGAGAATGTGCTTCTACGCTTTCTTGGTCAAAGCCATCGGCTTCTGAGAAGGGGAAGGTATCCATTCACCAAAGACATCAGCTTCAAGGTCTAATTCCGGCTAAACTCAGACACATGGGATTCCTTATGTATCCTGAATTCCCTTTGATGTGCGAAGCAGAGTCGCTCAGTGCCTGCTACTAGCGACAGATGAACCGGTACAACTGAAATGAAATAGGGACAAGCACTTCCCTCGTACTGCAGGGCTTGGCATTCCCTTCCTGGACAGATGAGATTCTTAAGTAGTTTTTAATCAGCATGTAATCAGCCCCGGCCATTAGTTATGCCATCTGATCACAAAACACAACTCCAGAGAGAGATCCTTAGGATATCTAGGAGGATCCATGCATTATTAAGTGAAACAACCGCAGACTCTACCTGTCACCCACTAAAACAATGTATAATAAGTGCTCGTTGCGCAAACTTGCCAAGTCTAATTATTCTTCCATCAGACTAGAGGGGTTTTTTTGGCACTTCTACAAGTCTAATGGAAACCACAGCAGGCCAGCTCCTGCAGAGGCAGTGTGGGGAAGGAAATTTCTCTGCTGTGCTTCAGACATCCGAGATAGTCCCTACCTTGCGTGCCCATGCAGTGCCCATGCAGGCACCCATGCCCCAGCCTCACTCCGACAGATTGGAGGGAAAGTCCACATGGTAAAGTCCTGCTTGCAGGGGCTGCATTCCCTGGTGATGTCAGGATTGATGAGTTAAGACTGCAAGGTACTCAAATCTGGTGGCAAGAAGGATCCTCAAAGTATCTTTGATGGTGCCAGGTGGCTCCTATCCAGGTGCCAATCACAATGTGAAGCAAGAGGAGAGCTCCCTTCAGTGCTGACTCCCAACCCCAGACCACAGCCAGAGACTGAGGAGACACCATAACTTGCTCTCTATGGCTGGGCTTCCCTTTCTGCTCTGCCAACCAGGACAATCCACATGAGAAAGTTTGTTCCCAGGTCATGATATATTTTTCTGAGATCTCTTAGCATTACTCCCAAAAGTCAAGTTAACACTGAGATTATAAGTATTTATGCAGAAAGATTTTTGAGCACAATTGCTCTTTCATGAGATATTATGTTCTCCAGAAAGTCTGTCAAGGCTCTGTTGGACAACAGTGGGTTGATATGGGGAAGATGAATGAGTCCTCATATCTCATCCAAGAAGTTAATAAAGATGACTGTACTGATTAAGACCAGAAGCAAAACCTCCCTGCTGCTCAAAGGGTGGGCTACAGCCATATGAGGCTTCTCCTGCATGGAGTGCAAACAAGTCACCTGTATTACAATATTTAAACATAGGTCTACAAGGAGGAACAATCACCTCTCCAAAGATAAGTCTCCATTTGGAGACCTCCAAAAGTGGATTGGCTTAGAAAATCCCAAACATCCAGAAGGCTGGTGTCCTTTTCACTAAGCTCAGTGTTTTGGAAAACAGCCTGACTGTTTGGGTTTATCTTTTTTCTCTTTTCCTTTTTGTTAGCAAACCACTTCCAAACTCTTCATATTTTTTAAACAAAAAAATATTGTGAGTGCAATGGCTATTCATTCATTCACCCAGCCGATATTCGTCCTCTGACTTACCTGTTACAGATATCCTTCAAAATACAGTAGTACGTTCCAGTATGAAACATGAAGGACAATTATCTCATGATTTCAGCTTTCAGCCAGAGAAGATAGTAATTACACAGTGTATAAATAGAAGTGCAGTGAAGTAGCTCTGTAATTACAGTGTAACTAAGCTGTAGCTAATTTACTTGTATTCTGAAGTGCATCTGAAGTTAGTAATTAGGGCCAGTACATGATGAAACACTAGCAATCTACTTACCTTCACACAGTGTATTATTTTTCACTCATATCTATCATGAACCTAGATATTTTCCAGGGATTAATGATAGGCTGTGAAAAGTTGATAGCCTGAAGTTCAGCAGAGAGCCATTAAACTGGCCTGGTCATTAATCCCTAGAAAATACCCTGCACCAAGGTTGTTATAAGGTGAATATGGAAAATAACTTTCCACACGTTGACTTTTGTCTTGGCTGTTATTGTCTTTGACAGTGTGTAGAAGCGACACCCCAAATGCAAGTGACTCCCTCTCCCTTGTATTTCGGTGTGCTTAAAGTTAAAGGATGAATCCTCCCTAAGTTCACCTTTGCACATCACTGAGGGATGCCAGTAGAAGACTCTGAACAGACATCTGGTTTTCCAGCAAGTCTGTCTTAGCCACAGTTGTCTGGAAATGTTTGGAGGTTAATTTTAGACTGAACCTTCATTTTCTGAAATGTGCAATTCCACCTTCTCTGAACTGAGAAACAACACTGGCGGCCAAGTAAAAAATATCCATTACCAGGGGAATATGTAAAAACACTGTTTCATCAGTCATCCTGCTCACATGATTCCCTCCCAGAACTGAGGGTGGTAATGAAAGTAATTTAACATACATCTATAATTAATTTACTACATTCTTCCTGCTGATGGCAATCATCTTACCTAGGAAAGCTCATGAAATTGATCTTAATGCGTAAAAATAGAGATGGAAAAGCATTAAAGGCAGCTAAATGTGGTTTACTTCTAAGCATGTAAGCAGTTAAGCACTGTTTGGAGAAATGTTTTGGGGCTCATTTAGCAGGAACCATTACCTGTGAGAAATGACGGCTGAGCAGGGCTTTCCCCTCGACACAGGCAGTTTGCGAGCACTGGTGAGAACAGCAGCCCTTTGCTCCTCGAGGTGCTTCTGTTTTGCATAATGTGAACAGAAACGTGAGAGCAGGTTCAAAGAGGGAAGGGGACAAAGCTGCTGGGCAGCTAGAGGTAGCACCAGGTACATGAACTGCACCAGCTCGTGGCTGTTACTGCAATGCCATGAGCCAAGGCTGCTGGCATCCATTTGGAAGGAGAACTCTGGCCAATATGCATAACATCCAGGTGTACAGATTGCACCGCACACACACACTTATCTGTGCACACATTGCACGCAGAGAACAGATACCATGTGCATGTGACAGAGTCCTATGTCTATGTGCAGGCTGTGTCTAGGGCTTAATAGCACCCTGGTGTTGCTCAGATATCACCAGGTCCTTGTCTATTAGCCATTATCATTTCACCAGATGTGGCTTTTCTGCACATCCATGAGCCCCTCTGGTGGTGACTCCTACCCTCCCACTGTCTCCACGCTCCTAGAGCAGCAGAGCACCACTTGGGACCCTCAGACCGATAGGAACTCGTACACTTATCTATAAACCATGATCTGCACTTCCCGGAGACCCTCCTTTAAAATGCAGGTCATGACTTTAGTATGAGCTGGAAAACCAGAAGCCCATAACAAAGAATAGGTCAATGTTCTTGTAGCAGCCGTATAAATATGTATATAGATAAGAAGGCTTGTAAGTATGTCTTCCATCACTGTGACCTCTAAATGAGGGAGTACAGTAGCCTTACATGGATGGGGATCAGAGGAGGAAGAGCCACCACTCCCTTTGGTGCCCTTCTCAAGGTGGAGCCCAGCCTGTCCTGCCTGCGCTGCAAGGGGGAAAGGAAACCCTGCAGGGGAAACATCATTCCTCCTGTGGAAAAGACCAAAACAGCATGGAAATAGGGCAGTTCTTTCATTCCCCTATGTCCCTGTGCAGGAGGTCCCACTGAATGGATACGTGGCCTCTGTAGCCAGGGCTGCTCATTGCAAGCGTGGCTGAACAAGAAGGGTTCCTCAGCAAGGTTCAGCGAGAGGAGTTTTCTGTGGGCTGCTTCCTCCAAGTGCAAAGCTGTTGACTGGCTTCTCCTTAACAGCAGAAAGACCAGGATGTGTCAGTCCCGGGTTGCCGGAGAGAGAGCGGTGAATCAGCCAAAGGATCCATGCAGACGGCAGCCGGTTGCTGCTGGCCTTTTATTGCCCCTTGGCTGTCACGCAGCTCCTCGTCACAGGGCAACAAACGCCTTCAGTGATGGCTGCCGGAGCTGTGAGAGGCACAGCTAGCAGCAAAATGTGAAAAACGGCTCTGAAGCCAGCAGAAAGCATTCAGGGTTCCTTTGAAATGCTGTGGCGTGAGCCCTGAATACCTGCTTTTCATGCTGCCCCCATGGCAGGAGGCTGGGAAAGCGTCTGCCCCACCAAAACCCTAACCGCCCACCAAGGAGCTACAGGAAAGGTGCCAAAATTGGGGACCTTCCTCTGCACAGGTTTGTGCTCCTGATTTATGCTGGCACGAGCGGGACTATTTGCTGTGCTCTCCCAGGAGAGCCTCCAGGGGCCCCTGCCCAGCCCAGGCCAGGCCTGACCATGGCATGAACTGCTACCTTGTGCAAGACAAATCCAAAAAAAAAAAATCCTGTAGCAAATGCTTTCGTTATAAGACATTAAGGAAATTTCAGGACACAGGCGTCACGAGGAAAGGCTGAGACCTGCCCTGGCTCGGGGCTGGATGAGACTTGCCACCCCTCTCTTGAGGAGCAAGGTCTCTTTCTTCCTGTAAGCACTTGTCACTAGTGAGGCACCGCCGCAGGGGACAGCCCTGCTTTTGCCAAAAAAGGAGAGATTTCAGCAAGAGGCAGAAAAAAGGAGAGGCTCCCTAGGCTGAAAGCACAATCTGAGGAGTATAGCTCTTTCGCCAGCCAAAATACGGACACTGACTGTGGCAGCGCAGAGGTCAGTGAGGAGCACAGGGCAAGATGTTGGCCCCGGCTGAGCTCCACCACCAAGTGAGAGATGCCCTAAGACATGCTAATTACCAAGACTTTCAAATGTGAGCAACATCAGAGGGATTGTACTTGCCTAGGAAAGGCGATCTTATGGGTGCAGTTGGTGGGAGGAGAACGAGAGCAGTGTTGGACACTTAAAGACAGAAACAAACTTGCCCTTTCTATGAATTCCCATATCCCTCAGCTTGGCTCCTTCCCACTACGTTACGGTTATGTGGCTGATTAGGTGTTCCTGTCTTTCCCTGAAGTGGTTGTGGTTTTGGTGATAATATTATTAGCTGTTGTCATGAGATGCCCGGCCAGGGAATAGATCGTGGGGTGTTAGCTGCTGCACGGGCAGAATGAAAACTGCCTGGGATGGGAAGGATGTGAAAGGCAAAGCACCCTTGAGTGAACTGTGCCAGATCAATTTGAAGTATTCTTAATCACATCTTCTTTAATTAATATTTTATCTGGAAAAAAAAATGGCCTGTTTCAAAGGACAGCAATGGATTAAAGAATTTTCTGAAGTTTGTAGGCTTTCCTCTCTAGACTTATGCAATGTTCATCAGCAAGTGTTATTAAGCAACAATTAGTAATGGAACATACAGAAATATACAGCAGTGCTGTGTGTTTTATCAGCTAATAAAAGAAAGCCCTTAGATTAAAGATGTGTGAACGTATATAATCACAAGTGATGCTCTGAACGTGTGGTTTCTATCTCAGTGACTTGTCAGCATTATGTAGAACACAAATATGTACAGTGGCTGAAAAAGCAATAGTATCGTCACTGTGAGTCTTGCAGCTTGAGAACAAATTAGTGGCTTTAGGTGGTGCAGCACAACCCAGAGAGACATGACTCGCCTGACAAATCCAATATTATGCAGCCCTTCGAAGTACATAGCGCTCTTCATTTTTGTCTATTTTGAAATGTGCTTTGGATTCTTTCTTTCCTCCTGGTTCCTGTGAGTGGTGGCTAAAAGACGTCTGATTTTCCCAATTGCCCTTTCAGAGACTCGGGCTGAGAAACCAGAACATGTGGACCAGGCGCTTATCGACTGTTGCACATTTGAGCAAGAACTGCTTTGCTGTCTGGCTGATGGCGTGAGTGGGCGCTTTGCTTAGGGAGGAGTTGCATTTTCCTATTGGAGAGGAAGCATGCTTTTTTTTCTTCTAAAGAAATAATATCTTTTTTTTCCTTCTTGTTAATAGCACTGCAAATATTATGCATGAAAGGCCATCACTTTTCCTTTTTTTTTTTTTTTTCGTTAGAATTAGGAAGAAAACTATTTCAAACAAATGAAAAATACTTCACCTCTGGCTTTATCTCTCCTTTTTCCACCTTTTCTCCTTCCAGTGATCATAGGAGGCAAAAGATTGGACACCACAGAGAAAGTAAAAAGAAACTAAGTATTCAACAAAGAATAAAAAAGAAACTATTGATTTGAAGCAGAATCTTAAAAAAAACCTAGAAAGATCTAAAATCAATGTTTTCCTTTCTTATCCAAACAATTCTTGTTAAGAAGCCCAATACAGGAGCAAGAGCTCTGCTCCAAGAGACACACCGTAGGGCTGCTACAGATATGCCTTCTTCGAGAGAAAATAGATTCTGGTGAAAAAAAATTAAATCTGGGCAAATTTTCACCCTGCTGGGAGTGACCCCGCCTCCTCAGCTCCAAAAAGCAGCGGTGTAGGAGCATCCCAACAGCAGCGAGAGCAGCCGCTAGAGATCAGCCTTGCCCTGCTCTTGGTGCCGCGCTGAAAACCCTTCGGTTGCCTTTGGCTTGCTCAGTCCCCACCCGACCTTTGGCTTTTCACATCCAACTTGGTTTTTTTTTTCTGTTTTTTGGTTTTTTTTCTTTGTTTTTGTTTTTGTTTTTTGTTTTTCCTTTTGAACGTGCATGCTCTTTCCGGTGCATTTTCAGATTTCCCCTGTGCTTTTTCCCCTCACTTTCAACTTGGGTGTCATTAATTAGCCGACAGCATGATGGATACATTTTCTTGCAGAGAAATTTTGTGCATTTCTCTGCAGCAGAAAAAAGAACTCCCTCTCTTTCCCCAGGCTGTTTGCTTTGTTTTAGCTGATTTTTTATACTATACTCAGTTATAAACTTTTAGAGCTTTGTTTCTCCCCCTCGTTTCTCCCCTGACACCTGCCTGCTGTCAGAAGACTGTTAGTGCTATGCCTGACATTTTCCTTTCTTAGATACATGCAAATCTGGGAAAGGGGATAAAAACAGACAAAGGAAAATTATATTTTGCTTTTCTGCAAGAATAGTCCCATCCCAACCCGCTGCCTGCTCTCTGAGATTGGAGGCAGCGGGCAGCAGGACAAGCCCAGCACCACCTCATATGCTCAGGGCAGGGCTGGTGGGCATCCATTCTCCATCCTGTCCCCTGACCACACCACTTCACTTATGCACTGGGGATACTGGGGGCAGTGATACCACACTGCTCGATAACCAAAGGGGCAAAGCAGTGTGCAGTGGCCCTCCATAATGAGAAACTCGGCAGATGCTTCTCCTGGAGCAGAGCTCTTCCAGCTCCCACTTAGTGCCACACTCAGCATTAATGTTGCAATTAAGCTCATAGTTTCCCTGTTTCAGATATTTCAGAACTTCTCTGATCATCTCTCATTTTGCGCCTCAGAAATATATTGAACATGATGTGCCAACATAACCAGCCATGACAAATTGTCACGTAGATGCGGGAAGCAGGTGGAATACAAAAGGATGCAAAACACCAGGCACTGGGCTTCAACTTCCTTTGTGTTATGGGACCTCAGTTATAAGTTTGTGTCAGGCAGAACTGTGTTCACCCTCAGGATTTGTCTCAGTGCTTTACCAAAGAGCTTGGATCATCTTCACCAGAGTTAAAGTGCATGGCTGTGTGTGCTCATATTTATGTTCATAAGTGCATCTCATATGATATGCATATATTTTGGATGCATGCCTCTCTATTAGAGTGAAATAGTTAATCTGCAATAAATATTTTTAGTTAACTACAGTCTGTTCTATTCATTATGCCACACCGCAAAAACCTACCAATGGGTTGGATTAAACTGATGAGGCTGCTTTCCTGATTCTCCAGCCAAAATGAACAAACTGAAAATGAAAGCTAAAACGAACAACGTGACTGTGTGGGACACTGAGGACAGATGTGGGCTCAGCCTCCTCCTACTCTCAATTGGCCAGATGTGGCAGCCCCCGAGGAACGTGACCGCCTGTGTTTACTTCTGTTCTGGAAATGATGCTCTGCAACTACCTGAATGGGTGAATTTGAAAGCCATTCTCTTCAGGTGCTTGGAACTTTCCTTCTGCTCATCTCTGGGACACAAATTCAGAAAACACAGGAAGGTAGCCAAAATTAACTTATGAATTCTGCAGAGATTTTAGTGCTTACAGTTTTCTAGAGCTGGCAGTTTGTGTACACGGCACCAAATACCTCTTTTTGTCCTAGAAAGACAGTTACTGGCCAGCCTGAGATTCAGATTCTGACACCTGTATCTACCTCAACCTTGAAAGCCTAAAGTGCTAATATCCACACATTGGTCTTCTGATGAGCGGGAAGGCTCTTTGAAAAACCCAAAGTGACAGCAACGTGTCTGCTGGGTGACGGAAGCCAGACCAAAAGCCATTCTGCAGGAACTAACTAACTTTGCTAACTCAAAGTGATCCCTGCAAACTGGGACTGGAGCTTTAGAGTCAGAGTGGGAGGAGAGAAAGCTGAGACAAGAGGGAACAGTGCAACAAGTGTCAGCCCAAAATAACCTTCATGGCTACCCAGACTGAGATATTTTTTCTGATTTCACATAGTATGTGGGCACATGTTATTCTTATGCACTCATTTAGTGTCACCAAACCCCCTATGTCTGGAAGGGACAAGAATGGGTCTGGCATTATAATAACCATTTCTGCATGTGCACAGTACAGAGCATTTTACAAGAAATATGGCAATATCCGAGAACCTCATCTCTTTCAAAGAGAGAAAATAACCAAGAAACACTGGAGTGAGTCCCAAAAGAGATGTCACTGCATTTAATGTGTATTTATGCAGCTATTTAGAGGCCAACGAGAAGCAGTGATTATGTATAGAATAAAATGGAACAACAAATTGAGATTGTTTTAGCTTCCGCTCTATCTGATTAGCCAGGAAGAACAACAGACTGATATGCTCTGAAGAAACAAAAATACGCTAAGCCTAAATGCTCTGGTCCTTGGGGGATTCATTTTTATTTACTGCGTGAAACAAAGAGGGAGAACAAAAGAGATTTGTTTCGAATCAGCTGGGAGGCTTGGCAGCCCAGGCTGAGTCGGTCCTTCTGTGCACCTACGTGCTGCTGAAGTTAATGGGACTTTGTGGTGCCACTTCTCTGCTCCTTGTCTGAGAAAGTCCTCAGTTAATTGTAGCACCAACAATGGCAGCTTTGCAAGTCAGCCCTGGCAATCGGTGGGAATCATGGCATGGGAAAGGGCTGCAGCACAAGGTATTTCCCTCCTAAACACATTTAACAGCAGAACATTAGGTTGAATAGCTGAACCCGATGCCTCAGGGTCCCCTGGCTCAGATGTCTGCTCAGTGCTGTGAGGCACAAGCCAGATGCTGAGAGAATGAAAACCCATTATGGATATAGCCAGACGGAATGGAAAGCGGTGATTAATGGGGACAGCCAGCGATCTTTCCAAACCCCCCATACAGCCACACACAGGAGCGGTGACTCCCTGAGATGGCTGACATGATCATGACGCAGGATGTAACTGGGGAGACTTCCAGGAGCTAGGTTTTGAAGAAGGCTAGATCTATAACACATCTCAGAAAGACCAAAGTCACCCCCGTAGCTTTGCTCTTGTAGACTCCTGACAGGAGCACAAAAGGGATATGCTTGGGTTAAGGAGGAACTTTAAAGTTGCATTATTTCATTCATCTAACCTTTAGCACATACCATGGGATCACAAATCACTAATAAGCATCATTGCTCAGTGCACCAGGTGATGTTATACATTACCAAGGCTTAGGTACTACATTGCAAGGGTAACATGTATTGGATAAGGGACAGAGTGGCTGGAATAACTAGTTTAGTGGTAAAGGTGAATGTTTAGTAGCTTTTTCATGCAGCAAATAAAATCTTACACCAGCAAAGTCCTTATGACCTAAGAAATAAGTAACACTACCAGAGCAGGCAATAAGATTGAATGGAATGAGTATTTTGTGTATGTGCACCCAACAAAGGTTGAACAAACCTTTCATACAGCTGGGGAGGTCAAGCTAAATCTTGTTTACCTCCTGTACTCTGGTAGGGCCATGCTGGTGTGGGCACCTGTCAGGGCACAGTGCAATGTAGCACCAAGACATTCAATTAATTCATCACCGCCCTCCCATGGGAGCCCTGCTCCCTCCCTGCTCTGTGGGGAGATGGTGGTGCTGTGCATGAGATAGGAAGCCCAAGTATACCCTGAAAGCTGCAAAACAACTGAAATATGGATTAATAAATGATAGATTTTTTTCTCCCTCATCAAAATATAGGACACCAAGTGCTTCACTCTATTACCCTATCCCTGTCTCCTTAAAAGTTTTAATAAAGTTCTTTCATTTTCTCAATTACATTTTATGTGGAATGAGAAAGTGAGGTTTCTCCACAAAACAAGTTGTGCTATAAATATCATTACAGATGTACTTAAGCAACGGTCGAATAAACACACTGATGCAGAGTAGGATGAACTGTACCTACTTAGAGTCAACGGTATGATTTTCGATTTGCAAAAAGATCCTTTTAAATATAAAGAAAGGTCACCAGCATAATTCTTTGCTCCTTTCCCCAAAAAGGGACGATTCATCAGAAAAAAAAAAAAAACAAACCCTATGGTTTCTGCAAACACACTTTAGCAAATTTCTAAATGAAGAATGGCAATAGTTTTACAAAGCCTGACACGGAAAAGGTCATTCGTGGAAAGGAGAGCCAGTAATGCAAAACCTGAGTGAAACAGAAGCGACTTAATAGAATATGTCAGAAAGGACTGTTGAGCTGTGATAATAACAAGGCTCCTGCATTTTATTATTTTTTTTTACCTATTTTCCCAAGCAAGTGAGGCTCACACAATCATACTCCATGTACCTCTATGTGTCTATGTCTGTTCTCCCCGAGTAATTTTTGAATCCATGGGCCTGTCTGCACCAAATTTGAAACTGAACAGCATTTTCAAAGGCAACTGAGATCCTCTGACTGTCATGAAAACAGGCGCTGCTATTCCCGCTGGTGGAAAGGCTGGAACCAGACCTCATCCTCAGTCAGCCATGGAAGAGTCCACATGGGGAAAGTTGTTATCAGACCTGAAACCCATGAAAATGTTCAGTCTGCCCCTTCCTGGCTACCAGAAAATCAAACTACAGAGTACAAAACTGTAAGAAATCAGCTTCTGTAAGTCCCACTGCTGAAGGAACTACTCATTTAAAATTCCACTTTTCTGAGCAAGTTTTGCAAGGAGAAATATTTTTGCTTCTGACTTTCACACACAGACCTCAAGGCCATTGCAATAATTTGTTAGGCTGCTCATTGATGAAAGCCAGATCTGGAGAGGACACTGTGGGAGCGATACAGGCTGTGAAACCTTTTCTGTAACTCATGGATCTCAGGGAGGTGTTTCACGTCCTTGAGCTCACAGGGGAGACCAGCCGTCCCTCCTCTACTATGAATTCGGGAACCCAGGATGCTCCCATGTGACTATCCCCATGACACCTTTAGAAAAACTTCAAGATTGTTGTCCTTTATCCTAAAGCCAGTTTCTTAATCTCTGTAATGGGGCAAACCTTTGGTGGAGCCAAGGGAAATTCAATAATTTACAAAGCTGGGGGTCAGCATACTATCTCTTCTAGGCTCAAGGACCCAGGCCACTCTTTCTTTGCAGCTTGAGGTCTTGCCCTTCATTGGGCACATGTTGGTCTTTAGACAGGTATGGGACCCTGATTTTGTATGGAGGAAGGAAGCTCTAACTTGTGGCTTTGGATAGCTCTGTTCAATTCTCCCTTAAACATGTCACTTAGCGCCCAAGCTTCTTGGCAGATAAACATTTGTATCTCACTTTTATCTGCACTGACACTATTGAAGCTACTTTGCTGTTACAGCCAAGCCCTGTGATCACTCAGCTTTCCACCACTTGATGCAATCCAAAACACAAGGCAAGTTCAAAGCACAGCTGGGGATGCACATCTCCTTCCCAGCGGGGAGTGACTTTGTGAGAGTTTGAAGAGGAAAGGTCCTGGCCTCTCTTCCCCTCTCTCTGACTATCCCTTCTTCATTTCACACTTCACAAGCACAAGAAGTGCCCTTTTCAGCTGATAGCTGAGGGTCTCTGCTGTGTGACCCTACATTTCCCCATGCCAACAGGCTTTGGGACGATTAGGAGTTGGATGCTGACAGCCAAGTAAAGCAAAGCCTCTCCCTAAAGAGTCTCTCTCTCTATTCCCCAAGTCCCAGTCTTACATGTGGGGGTAAATACATGAAAGACTGAGATATTCAAAGACCACAAAGCAGAGACAAAATAGGTAGACCAAAGACCTCCAGCAATTCCAGCCATACAACAGTACAGATCCCAGAGCCATGTATAGGAAAGCAAGCCTAGCCTGTCCTGAGAGACCCTCCTTCCAGACTTGAGCTACCCTTTCTACAGGGTGTTCCATTGCGCCGTATAAAAGTTCCTGTTCAAATCAGTGCGAGGTGAGGTTTCAAGGATAGGCCAGGATTCATTTTATGCTGTGAAGTATAGATATCCCTGACACGGTTCTCTTTGTCCCAGCCTCAGTGATACCTCACATTGCCCCCCCAGGCGATGAAGGCAACAGTACTTCTGTGCTACCCTCTGCAGGTCACGGGAGAGGGCTGGGAACATTATTTGCATGGGTAAGGAGGAGGCTGATTGAATTTCAAAGCAGCATTTGTAATCCTGATTTGAGGAAATGCCTGTGTTTATCGGGTCATTATACTCTCCATTTATCCGTCATCTCTTCTTTCCTTCTTCAGCTGGCCAGTGAGGTTTCACACTGGCCAAATTTGGCAGGTTTCATTTTGTGTATTTACGTTTTCCTTCTCATCCTCACAAACAAATGCATGTACCACACACTGACTAGTTTATCTATGTAGCGCATACAGACTATCATCTCTTACAAACGCACCAAAAAGGTCAGAGCATTCAGGTGGCATTGCAAATCAGCACTGGTTATATACTCTGACAGCACCAGATGTCAGCTCCGAAATGAACTGCATCTGTTCAGCTGTACGCGAGGAGCAATGCATGCGAGGATGAGACCAGACTTTCGAATGGCCCCTCAGAGCCAGGGCTGTGGGCTTGCATCGCAAATGCAGCAACGAGTCCATCTGCAAAGACGGGTTTGGACTTCTCTCCTAGGACTTGTTGCTCTGCTTGAGCTCGGATGAGAATGAGCACTGCAGCTAAAATACAGCAGGCGGACAAAACAGCTGACCTTGGGGCTGGCCTGAGCATGGCAATTCCCCTTTCTGGCTCTGAGCAACACAGATCTGCTTTTATTTTTCCATCAACTGTTTCCTACTCCAAATCCTGCTCTCCACCAGCTCGGTGGTGTTACGAGACACTCCACGTTACATCTACAGCAGCTCCTTGCTCTGCCTGTTGGCTGGAGCAGATGACTTCTTTGCTGGGCTTTTGGGATAAGGGGGACTTATCCACCCAAGCTTTCCAACCTATTGCACAGGCGCCTCATGCCACATCAGAGGGTGGTCAAGTTTCGCTGAAGTTCAGAGACACAGTGCACATCAGCTTTTCCACCTCAGCTGCTCATCCTCATAGTCCTGCTCCTCCAGAAGGAAGGTGGCTGTTTCCTAAGGGGCTACTGGAAACAGGTTGGAACGACCAGTCCCAACTCATCCGCGACTGATAAGCAATCTGGGGGATCTTGGTGTGTGGTATATTTGGAATCAACCAGTTGAAGGGGCACTTGGGCTACGCTGTTACTCGTGTGTGGGAGTCTGGGCTGTTTTTTCCAGTGTGAGGAACCTTGTTTACACACAGTTTCATGGCTGTTTCAATCAAGACCTGACCTGTCTGTGACTAAGTCGATAGGAGCAGGGTCAGGGTTTTAGCTGAGCTACGAAGCTCTGTGCTTTGCCAAGCAACTCCTCCAATTAAAACTTTTCTAGTATATTTGCAAGCCAAATAATTAGGACCCTTGAGATATCGATGGCCCTCTATAGATTCCCAACTTCTACCTTTACAGTAAATCTCTAGAAAACAGGTAACCACTACATTCAACCAGCATTTCAGAATAAATGCAGTAGCACAAAAAAGAAAACACCGTATCTGCTTTAACGTTACTTGTTCACAAGTATTAACAAACTTCATGCATTTTAATAGCTGTGACACGCTTCCTGCCACCCTTTAGAAGAGGTAAGATGCTACAGACTCCAAGTTGTTTCCTTCATCTTGTCAAGCCCTTGAGTAGCGTCTTCCTCCCAAAGTGCCAGTTCTTACTGATGCTGGGGGAAGAGCTGGTTTGGTAGCGACAGCCAGGACAGGGCTACCTGCTCCGGCCCCAGGGCATCCAGCCTGGAAGAGGGCTTCTCAAAGTCCTTTTGAGTCAATCATGTCCCTTGTGAGGCTTGGCAAAATATATGCTCACTGAACATGATGAGGATAATTTGGCTTATTTTGTCTGTTTGGGTTTTTTTTTTTTTTTAAGGTAAGGGCAAGGAAGGTTTTCCTTTCTTCCCTTGCACATTGCACCTGACATGATAAATCTTAGAACAGTAATGAGAAAAAGTTAATATGGGAATACATTTTCTCTTCTCATAATGAGCTTTGTCATGGAAATGTATTGATTTTATGTCACTTTCTGTTCTCTATAATTTTTATGGGCGGAATGAGGTAGCAAAATCTTATCTCTCATAAATTCAATATAAATTTGCCTTAGTCTACATAACTCTGTGTTTATTTTGTCCACCTATTTCACTGCTCCCCTGTTTACAGCCTGGGAAAGAGGGGAAATGGCCAATCAATCAAAATCTGGAATACTGAAAAGGTCACAGCCATCTGCATGCTACTATGGTCCCCTGCAGCATTAGGCATTTCCCAGCTGCTGCATTGCTCCAGATGTGCCTCACTCTGTTTTCCCTGTAGCTTCCTCAGGCCCTGGAGGAACTGAGGGAAGGCAGATCTTACCTAAAGGAAACCCAGGCGCAAAGGATGGGAGCGAGGGGTTTCTGCCTCCCCTCCAACCGGAGCAGATGTCCCGTCTGGCACACGGCGAGCAGCGTGCTGTGCTGGGATGAGCCAGCAAGTTCATGTACGGCAAAGCTCCCGTCACACTGCTGTTATCCTGTCACTGATACTGTCAGCCCCTCAGAGGGAAAATGTATTAACTATTTACCAGCTTCTTCCAAAACTGCTCTTCCTTGAGACTATGGACTGATTCTGAATCATTTCCCCTTGAACGCTGCATGGCTTTGTCTATCCCCTCCAAAATTCTTGTGTACCACTTTTTATTAATCCTCTTTCCCTCCAATTCAACAGCTGCCACTGTGAGAGAGAAGTAATTTTCTCTCAGGTACACACAAATAAATGAAGGGCTGAATTTTAGGTATTCTTCCTTGTAGGGCTAAACTAGACACCTGTATATTCATTAGTGTGCATCTCATTGCACAGTCTAATTGAAACTTGAAAATCCTCATTCAAAAATGGAAACATGGAAATAAAAAGAGATTTTCACTTTGTGGAGCTGATTATATGCAAAATCTGTTGTAACAACTACAGGTAGGACAGTTATCTTCTGCTGCCCACAACAGCAGGGCAGAATGTATGGATAGCCAGCGTGTAGCAGAGCATCCTCGGTATGTGCTAAGGAGATGGACTAGTCCATACCAGGTAAGGATCTGGCCTCTAGAAGTCAAAATGGATCAATGATTTGGACTGATAATGAATTGGCACAGAATCAGAGGCTAGCTCAACTCTCTGAAAATTGTAACCCTTTGCAGTAAAACTGCCTATTCCTGTAACAAGAGACAAAAACATTGCTTAATGGGATTTTGGGTGATAACTCTTTTAAATGGGAAGACTGTGTAGGAGAAAAACTAAGCAGGGGAATCACAATTTTGCATTTTATGTGATAAAAACAATGGGGGGATGAAGGGAACATGTGGCTGCTATTTTACAAATTGAGTTGTGGAAGCCAAGCTCCAGCTTTTCTCCCATTAAGGATTAACATCTGGAGATAAGAGTTTACAATCCAATATTGCCTTGAAAATGATGCACAGACACAGCTTCAAGTCGCTGTCTTGGATGCAAATTCCCAGCTCACCAGTTTTATACTCCTTGTTTCCCCCTAAATTATTAATCCTGAGCATTCTTTATGTTTTCTTTACATCATGTCCCAGCTGGAAAAGGAGGAAGACATCCTGCATGCACAGTAGCTCCTTTTGTCCCTGCTTTCACCCCCCAGGTGTGGCACATTTCCTACCCCCTTTGCTTCCCTGTGACACCACCACTGTCAGGTTTGGGGTCCCTCTACCTTCTCAAACAGAAGAGTTTCATTCCTGTCATGTTAAGGTGGAAATAAGAAGCGGGCAGGTTTGTACACAGTCACAGAAGGTGATAAGTGAGTCGTGGATCATGATCAATCCAGGAAATCAAGCACGCTCTTACTTCAGCTCCTCTCCAACCTGCATTGCTCTTCAAATAAAAACAACACTCCAACAGAAAACAATATCCCACTTGAACTATGTCAAAGACTCCTCCACTTGTGCACAACACCTTCCTTAACCACTCTCTGCTAAACTGCAAGGCACTTGTTTCTGCCATCTTGCAGTTATATCCAAGAAGTGCATCCAAGTATCCATCAGAAAGAGAAATTCAGGATATTCCCCCGAGCTCCCGCGTGTCCTGTCAGGATACGCAGTTACTGTAGGCACCACACAACTGCTTTGCTAAACAACCCCATCAAACACCCCAGAAAGGGAGGGAAAGCTGAGGCACAGGCCCAGGGTCACGCCAAGGGAATACAGCTGTGGAATATGTTGTCCTTCAAGACAGCTGTCCTCTATCAGCACCTCAAAAACATCACGCTAGTAAATGAGAGAAGAAACATGCTCACTCTTCAGAAAGATGAATTTTTGTGTTTACCTTTAAAGAGGAACTTAAGGAAAGGTGAAAAAAAAATTACTGCAGCAAATACTGATTTAAACCACTGGAAAATTTTAAACCTCATTATATAAGGGGAACAAGTCCTAGACAAGGAGAACTATTTCAGCTATTGAACAATGCCAGCACAGACAAATGGGTATCATATGGCTTTCTGAAGGCACCAAGCTTGGAAATTAGAAGTCAACTTCCATTGGGAAAGAGAGAGCAAGAAGAGAGTATTTTTCGGTCCTATGATACTAGTATTAGCAGTTTTGCATCCCTTTTCCTTCCACAGTGTGACTGAGTAAACAACCATTGATACAGGGAATAAGAAATCTGTAATGTCTTACCAATGCATAAGAAGATCTGACTGCATGTTACATATTCACAGAAGGAGAAGGTAAATAAAGAACTCAAGGCACTCTATTTAAAAAAAAAAAAAAATCTCCTTGTTTTTTTACAGCAAACTAAGCGTGTCAGTTTGCATCAAAAGAGTTGGGAATAAATGTGATTGCAAATAAGGATTACTAGAGGTAATGTAAATAGAACAAAAAAACCCAACCTAATAAGCAGCCATGGTTTTATGCTGAAATCGTAGTCGTTCTCGCTACCATAGGTTCTGAAGTTTGGCAAAGTAAAACTTAAAGAGAAGCAAAACTCTTCTAAATCCACCCAAACTCAAGGCTGAGGGGTCAGTGCAAGTGCAAAGCCCCGGGGGGGTGTCTTCTTTACCAAAATTTGTTTCTACTCCTGGATGAACCCTCACACCCACTTAAAAAGAAGCAGGGGAGGAAGGTGTGTGCTAAAACTGAACTCCTGCTTCCAGGACTCTCGCAATTTGTTCTGCTGCATGGTGTTTAGTGTTGAGCACATCAATCAGCTAATTGACAGCTAATCGGCTTGTCAGCTCGAAATAGTCCTTTCTGCCATAAGTAGTAGGGGTGGGGAAAAAGCCACCTGGGAGTCAGTATAAGTTTTTCTTTATGCAAAGCTTTCGGATAAATCATATTTTCTTGGCAGCTAATACAGAATTGTCCACAGAGCTGGACAATTCGGCACAGCTCCATTGCTTAATATAGGGGCTCTAACATATTGTTCACATATGAATGGAGTTATGAAAGCATGCTGTGATTTATAGGCACCTTTCAGTTTATATCTGTGATTTAGCTAGGCTACAATTTGATTCTTTAGGGAGTTTTTCACTGGCGTTTGCAAAGCACCAGACTACAGCAAGTTGTGAAGGACTTAGAAGCTCAAGAACAATTGTTTCTGTACATCCCTAACAGAGTCAGAGCTCTCTGAATGAGGACAATAAGAAATGTTTACCCTGCAAATGCTCTTTCAAATCCTCCTTCAAGAAGTCTGGTTCTCTTGCAGTATTGCTTTGTCATCTTAGCTTTACAGCGTGCCTATAAGGAACAACTCAGGGAACAAAACTTAGGGCAAATAATGTCTTTCATTTCCTAAATTGGGAAAAAAAATATTTAAATATTAAATACATCTGGAAGAGGTAAAGTGATTTGAATATTGTCCTCTTTCCATCACTATCTTTGTTTTCCATCTGCTGCCCAGCTTTTGCTGCAGGACAGAGCGGTCCATTGGCATATGGGAGACCCAAGAGAAAGGTCTTGGTTTGCAGGTGCTGAGCAACCTCAACGCATCTCCTCTCCTCCTCCTCCTCCTCCCTCAGCTTGCCCATTTGGAACTGGAGGACAACACTGATCTCCTTGGAAAAGTCCTTTGGGATCGATGGCTGATACTGATTTCAAAGCAGCAAACAGAGGATGGGTTAAGGATCAGGAGGGATGAGGGTAAGCTGCCCCCAGGGCAGAGCAGTGCGCGATGGGGAATGACAGCGTTTATTGCACCTGTGAGACCTCTTGCAGCTCTGTCTTCTGAGCTGGCTTGCCTCAAGCTCCCCAGTTGTCAGCAATCCTTAGGGTCCACAACCTGCAGAAGGCAGCGGGCATGCTGTCACATCCACATACTGGCAAGTCATGTGTGCTTCTTCGTTCGCTTCTCCTCTCGCTGATTTGTGCTGTTCACCCAGGTCTCACCTCCCTGCCCAGCCAGTAAATGCTTCATGCTGGGGCCATCCAGGGGAATGGGTGTGCACAGAGAGAGCTGATACCATAATAAATGCAGTATTAACACAAAAAGAAAAAGGAAAGGACTTTGACAGGGACCATGGAGTGTTAACTTGACAGAAACAGCCAATAATGTGATCGTATCATTTTAGTTCTCCATGCTAACTGTATGGTATGAAGATTCCTCCTAGCTTCATGTCATCAGAGCTGAAAATTTAAATAAAACTTACATCATTTAACACTGCCTTGAACATGGGTGACATTTTTTGCCTTCCCTTTTGCCTTCATTAATGCCAGTTTTGCTGTTAGATTTGTTTGTTAATCCTACAAATGAAATTAAACCAAGGCTGTTATACAAAAAGGGTTTGCACAGATCAGATCTAATAATGTCATATTGTGTTATTTTATACAAAATGATTAGCTACTAATTGGTTTAATGATGGAAAAAATAAACAAAAGCCTCCATGAAATGGGTATGTCACATGCCGTGCATGGCTGAAGTTATGCTAACTGTGCAAAGAGTATCAGCTACTTCATGCTGGACCCAGCCTTGTTCCCACTTGAATCAGCAGAGATATTCCACTGCTGGGCACAAGCTCAGATGCAGTATGTCATGGACCAGATAATAAGCAGTTGATGTAACTCACTGTGGTTTTACTGATGCTGGCACTGCTGAGCTGGCAGTAGCGTATTCCAGTAACGAGCACATCTCCCTCTATAAGGTGTTCTCAGTGGTGCAGGAATACTCCACGTTTTTTTTTTTCCGTTTGTGTGTGTACCAACAGCCTCTCCAGACTTGCTTTCCTTTGCCTCAGCAGCAGCTGTGATAAATGGCCGTAAACCTTTGAGACCCACAATTTTGGTTCACCACCTTGTAACAGCCCTGATGGTCTCCCCACACCTCTGCGGTCTGCAGTGGCTCAGATCCCCCCTGGCTGTGGTGTCCATCCATCTGCACCACCCTGTAGCTTCAAGTCTGTCACAAATCCACCGAGCACAAGTTTAGATGCTGCCCGGTGCCAGAATGACTACATAGAGGCAGTTAAAACTTTTTAAAGAATCTTATACGTATAAAATTCTCCAACATACCGCATCAAAATTTTAAGTATCATTTTGTTTCAGTGTTTGTTTAGAAATTCTACTCCATTCTGTTAACATCAAGGGAACTATGTTAATTTGACCCAGAAGAGCATTTGTCTCTTCTTTTGATCAGTGGCATGACCAGGATATTTGTGTATTTTCTGTTCTAATGTCAGAGTGACTTGATGACATGCACGGGCTATTATTCAATAATGATGCCTAAATGGAGCTATCAGAGGGTTATTATCAAGGTTATTAAAAAGCAATTCTTTCTGCCTTCAGTTTAACCATGAATTGCAGAGCTAACTGTCATCTAGGTGAGGATGTGCGTATTAATCAAGAGGCTTCCTATGGTCTACCTAGATATCCCGAGCCTGGATAATGATTGATTTACCCTACTCTTAGATTAGCACACGATCAACCAGGGGTGTTGAACATCTGACCAGCAGGGTTAATTCATAATGCTTGGCAACCATTTCACAATTTTCTCACATCTGTTCTTTCTGGCTGAGACACTACATTTCTTTTAAGAGCCCAGAAAATGGCACATAGAGAAATGTTTGCAGTGCAGTATTCCCTGCTATCAAATGGTAACAGTCCTACTAAAACCCCTTTCACTTCAACAGTTTTCCAGGAGAAACAAGCCTTCTATATAGTAATATGCCAGATGCTAAAGTATGGAAAATGCCAATAATTTTTTAGTAATCATTTGAAGGTAGCTGCATGTAATTGCATTCCTATGCAAACAAGATTTGATCAGGTAGGTTACTAATGAGCCTGTGAGCACCATTTGGGCTCAGTCACCCAAATGGAAACGTATTTAACGTCACTTCTTGTCTTGTGTAGGTAAAAGGCAGCTCCATATTGCTCTCACATGCTTCTAGCAAACCCTGAAGTGCAACACGACTTGCATCTGTTGCTGCAATTTCCTTGAACACAAGCTTGGACATTCGGCTGGCTCAGATCTTTTCTGCTGATTCTGTGCTATCAAGGCATACATTTCAGATTTGGCAAAATTCTCCCAGTGCTGTCGAGCTAACCAACACATCCAGTATTAAATGGTTTCCCATTTGCTGTTATCATCATTTTCACGGGCTACACTACAGCTTCGCTGTGCACTTCTAACGCTTTCAATAATCCTTTTTGCAAGTGAAGAGACCAGAGATGCCAAGACGCAGACACGTCCAGCCCCTTTCCCTGGCAGCCTGAGGATGACATAGTGAAAATTAAAAATGGTCACTAAAGGCGGACAGACTTCTTTCTGATCTGTCCCTCAGTTGTGTTATCAAAACCATTCATCCTGTCTTGGGAAGTTGTCAAAGATGAAGTGTTCAGGACAAGTGTGAGGGTGGATTTAATAAAGAGTCTTCTGAGAAATATTGCTTGCACAATCAATAAAAAGCTTTGGAGGGGCCCTCAGGGCTTTTGGACAGTGATTTGAGTATGAGGAGCTGAGCTTCAACAAGATGGGAGATACAGGCACTTCATAGAGAGCACCCAGGATTCACCTAGTCAGACTTAAGCTTTGTGTGTCAGGTGATGTTGCGCTGATGAACAATCCTATGATGTCTTTTAAAACATTACTGTGAAGAGTTACAGTGATTACACTGATTTGGAATAGCTGCCAAAAGTGAGAGGAAGAGAAGAGGTACCGTTTATATGCAGAAACAAATATCAATCAAAAGTAAAGAGTATTCTGAATTTCATACCAATCATGGAGTCAGTAGCCTGAAAGCTGGGTTCACAGTAGATTGAGTAGGACCAACCAAAACCACTTCACTGGAAGCACATGAAAAGCCTAGTGCAGAATCAACTCAAACACCTACACATGTTTATTGAATAATTCACTAATTGGAAACCCACGTTCAGTTGCTTCTTCTGCTTATGAAGCAAAAGCTACTAGGACTCTCTACCTCTGATGTTACGGCATAAACTGAGAAAAGCAGCACCTTCCTCTGAGGAAGTTTAGGTATTTTGTAATAAATATTCCCTTGTACAAGTGCTCTCCTTGTTAGAAGAGACCTTACTACACACAGTACTATTAGAGTCCTACTTGCCATGGCGCTTCCCCATCCGCCAAGCCCAACCGAGAGCTAATCCCTTCTGGAAAAGCAACTTTATTACAAGTCAGAAACTACTTCAAGCTTCTGCCTTGGAATAGCCAATTCATATCCTGTGGATAAATAAAGCAATACACTTTTGCATCTCCTCTTCGGAGCTGGATACCAAACACAGATATCCCATCCTGCTTTAAGAATGAAGCTGTTGGATGAAAGGGAACTACTCCTGGAACTCCTTCCTTTTATGATAAAAACTATTTTTAGAGAGAATTTAACAATGTCAACAGATGAAGAGCATCCATCCCACAAATCTCTTCAGGCCAGCAGCCTTGTGGAAGCTACAAAGACGGAGTGCTGCTGTGAGAAACAATTTTAGATGGGTCCAGAAGACAAGTTTAAGGGAACAGAGCTGCTGAAGGCTTGGCTATGTGGGGAGCTGAAGTGCCCCCAGGGTCAACAGCACTGGGGTAGGGACATAGGGTGCAGGTGACTTGGTTCTTCTCACCGTCAGGGATTGTTTGAGCCCAGCTTAGCTCAGTGAAGTGGACTCCTGTGGCCTGATAATTTATGCCTTGTTATGTCTTAGCACTGTAATTTACCAAAATAAAGAATAACATTCCTGTAACGGAGATTAATGGCTGTCAGGCTGCAAAGTAATTTTTCAATATGAAATGGAGCAAAACTTACATTTTTAGCACAATTTCCTGGTTCAGTGATGCACCTGGTAATAATTATGATTTACATTAACCATAACATCATCCTTCTTATATCAACTTGCCTTAGTGAAGAATGAAATAGGCCCTTGTTAAATGTTTCATGAAATAATTCAAATTACATATGCTAAAATTTCCCAGTTCCCACTAGCCAGGCTAAAAATCAACAAGAATAAAAAAAATCCTCTTGCTGTAAAGGCCCTGATTCTGCATTAAAAATTAGGCAAGCAGAGCCCTAAGAGCTCTCATGGTTAAGTTAATTATAACAACAGCTAACAAAAAGTTTAAGTCCAAAACAATGATGCAACTGAAAAACCCCTTCTCTGCAGACTTTTCATGCACTGAGACTATGTTCAAGCTAACTTTCTCCTGTAAGAATAAGCCTGAAACAAAACAAAAAAGAAACAAAAAAACCCTACTGTCCCCGAAGTCAGAGAAGTTCAACCCTTCAAGACCACCTAATTAATTAACTTCCAGGCAGCAGGACTGTAGCAAGGCAAAGCAGTTTGTAATTTGTAGCTTTGCTAATCTAGGGCCTGAGTATGTCTCTTGTTCTCACTTTCCCAGTGGAGTTTCCTGCCAATATATGATAAACAAAGCACCTACAACAAAACCAAAAGGCAATGTCCTTGCCTTGGCACTTGTGAGGAATGCAAAGCATTTACATGCTAAAACATTACAGCAAAAAAAGTACTGAAATAGCCTGAATTATTTGCCTTAGAAACACAGATAAATGAAATACAGAGCTAATGTAGCCCTAAAGAGCAGGTAAATTCATTTGAATAATAGGATTATGATTTATGATTTTCCTATTACAAGAATGAATTTCAATTCTACAGCCTTTAATTATGCACTGGCTTGGACAAAAGCTGCTCTGGCACCATACATAGATATGGCATCAAAATACTCCCCTTCCTGGGGTCCTGCATCCCCGCCAAAAGGAACGCCTTAGCCAGCACCTTACCTGGAATCCAGGGGGCTAGAAACCCTCAACCCCCATAAATATGCTCCATTTTACCTAATTAGTTGCTGGAGCACCTGCTGGAGACTGCCATTCTCCGTTGTGGATGTCCTAGCTTAGACTGCAAGAACATTTCAAACTTCTCACTCTACCCTACTGCATATTAGGGAGCCCGCTGCTGTTTGAGGAGTGAGTGGATGCAGTTCACCCCAGAGAGGTGCAGTTTTATCCTGTACTACTCGACCCCATACCCATCCCGCAGGGTTGAGGTTTGAACCCTACGCCAGCCAAATGCTGCAAACGTGGCTATTGGGTGCCAGGGGCACTGAGCATCATCGGTGACCATCAATGTGGTGGGTGAAGGTCGGTCCTGCGCTGCCTGGCTACCACCAGCCCTGCCTCACCAGCCCGAAGGGCTGTTTCACTGCCTCCAACTCGCTCAGTCCCTATCAGCCGAGATGGGTAATAGCTCGGTTCTGCTGCCACTGCCAGAGTAAAGTTCAGCACTGAATCATTAATTAGGACGACTGGATACTCTGGGATTTAAACTAGTGATTAATGAGCCTTTCCAGCTCTAGCTCCATGTGAACAACTATCTAGTTCATGTTATATTTAATTTATTTAAGAAAACCTCACCGAGACAGTAAATCTCGCTCAGAAGAATTAGTGGAGGAAGAAATAACACTCACACTGCATTTATAATGTTGATCACAAATTTATATTCACACTCTCTTGCACTAATTCTAATGCCTTCTTCAGAAAGACAATATAATTCATGTTTTAGGGGATTCTTTGAAAATCTATTTAGAAATGGAAAATGGTGAAGGGGGCATCATGATAGGGTGAGTCAAATGAGTATGGCAAATAATCCAAAATAATTACAACTAAGCAAAAATACAATGCCTTGTTCTTCTTAATTTTGGCATAAAGCTCCCATTCCCTTTGTGGCAAAACACTATATTCTGCCAAACCAATCAATCTCCCCACTGTTAATTACCTTACAAAGTAAGTTTGAATGGCACTGTTTGCATCATGCTGGTACTGAGACACCCTAGGCTTTCCTGGTGATTTTTTTTATATTTTTCCCTTAAGCAAAGGTTACAGTGCAGAGGTGCACGGCAAGTGCATTGGAAATACAATTTTGAATTAATCCGTTTGGAGCATTAATCCACTCCTAAGCTCCCTTCGCTCCTGTATGATACATAATCGAAAGCTGGGATCATGGCTGCTTGAGCAATGCTTTCCCTTACATCTGCGTTCAGACACCATGAACTTAAAGGCCATCAGTCTTAACTAATTCCTCTAACTATGTGTTCAGTGATCTCCCCACCAGGAGTCAGTCCAGGGTCTCTGCAAATTTCCATATGTTTGAAGTTTTCCTCTCCTCTTTTATCTTTGTCTGAAAGCTGTCAAAATGCAGCTACAATTTCATAGGGTAATGAGGAAGAGATTAAGGAACGTACACATCTGTCACCTAAATATGTGCAATAAGGAGAACATAAAATAAATAAAATTAGGATCCCATAAAAGCTAACAGCAGCGCTAAATTGCTGGCGGGGTTGTCTCCTGCACCAAGTGGTGCATCAAGTTAACTCCTGCATCCCCTGAGCTGCAGCATCATGGCCTCTGCCAGCCACAGGCCCAGCCACCAGCAGCTCCTGGGACGTTTTTATTATGGCCAGGCTCATGCCCAGGGATGGAGATAGGCAGTGAGGACAGAAGTGGGTGGGTAAACCCGCTCTGCATCCAGTCCACCCCTCTTTGTAGACAAAACACAGCCTAAACCACTCGTGATGCTCTGGAAGGTCTTCCCCAACCGTGGCTCCTCTTTCATGCAGCTGAATGGAAAACCCTGAATTTCAAATCAGCTGCAACACCCAAAGCAGAGAGTCTTTATGCAGCAAATTAAAAACCCACCAGTTTTAAGCTTAAAATATTAACATCTTGTTCTTTGGGATTGCTCTGGTGTCATCTCTGGAAACACCATCAGCCCTCAGTTTTCTGTATCTCTGCAAGACTGAAGAGACACACCCAAGCCTGTCCATGGGCGGGAGAGCTCCAGGTAAATGTCTGTGCACGTCCAGGGATGTCCGTGCAGCTTTCTCTGCGGGAGATAATGGAGATTGTAGAAATGGGCTCGTTCTCTTTATGTTTTAGCAATAAAGTCCTGGAAAAACTCTCATTTCTAACCTTTATCCAGAAATGGTTAAGCTCCTAAATTGGATCCATTATCACCCAAATGAAGACACATACCAGTAAGCTAATTACGTTTCTTACCAAACTCGTGAATAATTAAATATTTCATTGTGATGTTACAATTTGTATTTATTATGCTTTGCTAAGGAGCAAAATTAAACATAATGAGGCCTGTTAGCATCTCTCTTCAGAGATGAGCCCATGTTACAGGCACCTATATCATTTGCACCAATGGTGATTAATGGGTTTAATTTTCTTGACTTGCGTGAGTTGGAATCTGTGAGGGGGAGAGAGAAGGGAACTCAGATTGTTAAAATCCTTTTAATTAGACTAATAATGCCAAGTTTGCATGTGTTAACTAGGGTGCACTATTAATTAGCTTTAGTAGGCTGTTTTCTGAAAGGTGGCACTGCAGCGTTTAGACATGTCTTATGATCCCAGGAGAGCTATTAAGATGACAAACAGAGCATGACATTACACATAACTGCAAACAAACAGCCTTTAATCTTTCTGGATGAAGAATTGGGGGTAATTGATGGACTACCGCACGGGCTCCACAGGGTGGTCCATCCTCAGCAGCGGTAGAGTTGGTGGTTAGTTTGGGGTCTCAGGTCCCACAGAACAGACAGCTGAGGGCTTAGCCACAAGGGAGATGCTCAAATCTGGGATTTCACAGCTAAAATAGCTCTTCAACCCACGGGAGTCAGCAGGCTGGAGACAGACTGATCCCACTGGCAAACAGCCTTCCCCACAGGTGCCTGGATCCTTGGCTCCCAGTGGCACCTCAGCAGCTCTTGTGCCTGTGCTGCGGGTAGCAGCGGGGTAACAAATGCATCTTTCCATGCAACTTACTTGCTGGTTACCATGCTGACTTTCTTCCACCGTCAGAGCTCAGCGCAATGGATCAGGGGGCGAGTAAAACTATCTCCAGTTATCCCATGTGAGCAGTTGGTACCACGAGCTGTACACATCCCCGTCCCAGGGCCAGCAGGCAGGACCTGAGCCAGAGCTGCCAACAGCAGCAGGGTGGAGCACAGGCTCCCCAATTTTTTTTCTCATCCATATCAGCCAGGCTGCACCATCACAAGCAGCCTCCGGGGTGTTCCCAGACCACAAAAGCAATAAAATTCCTGCCTCTATTCATAGCAATAATGCTATGAACCTGGAGTTCAGCTGCACTGTCAACAGGCATTTATAACAGTTAGCAGTTTCGCTGCTCGTATGGATGTCTAAAGGATTGAAGATTTCAATCTTCACTTGGCTTTCTCTCTTCATATTAAATACCTGTCAGCGTACTAATGTGTGGAATTTGCATCCACATCTGTGGAGACATTTTGAATGCAGAGCAAGTGGTGATTGTGCAATAAAGATCCATAGTGCAGACAGGAACTGTAATAATAGAGGAAAAATGTCTTTGGTCTATTCTTGCTGCAGCCCTGTCACACTGTCCCTAGGAAATATGGGGCAGCCTGTGGCTCATGTCCCTGTAGGCTCTGGGCTTACTCAGCTGTCATGACAAAGGAAGTCTGCTCCTGCCTGAAGAAAACAGGAGGGGAGAAGAGGTTTTTTTGATGTATGTGCCAGGTCAGGAGTTTGGAAGCCAACGTAACCCTGTGGGAATGGAAAGATGCATTTTAAATCACTCTAAAACCTACATGCCTGCTGATGGGCAGTGTCTGGAGTTCCCCTGTTTGCAGGCTCAGCTCTACAGGGTCAAAGGAGAGATGGATGCAGCTGTTAAGTACTGCGTCTCCACAGATTCTCCAAGGCTGGGGGCAAGCGGGGTAGATTTGGGACACTATAGAGTCAGCACATGCATCCAGAGGAGAGGAACTACTTAGGAAGAAGGAATCTGGTGTTAGTTTCATGCTGTAAACACTTCAAAATAGATGGTATTATCAAATGGCCTCAATACCATCCATTTTCTTAGAAAGTTCTACTCCCATTACCTGTGGTAGAGTCAGGGGGGATGGAAAAGATGACCATGCTCCTCACTGGTACATGCTGAACAGGACACAGCCACTTGGCTAGATTTGCTGTTCCCAGTTCTGCTGGCTGGGGTCAAGTAAGAGTTATTGCTCTGGACATTTCTTGCTTTGCTGCTCGTTTACAGGAAACGGCTTTGAGCTGGCACCAAAACGAGCCCATTTGGAAGCTGGAGCGATTGGCAAGCACCTGTCGGGGGGATGCTCCAAGAAGCAGCAGGGCTGGGTGGGTGCTGCTTTCTTCCCCAACCAAGCACTCCTGAGCCATAGCATCAGGAGGCTCAGTCAGCAGCAGCCACACATGGAAGAGCTGCAACCTTGCCCACAGCCGACACATGAGGCTGGTCAGTGCATCTTCTGAGGATAAAGAGTTGTATACAAGCATAAGTTTCTCATTTGTTTCTCCTACCATCTAAAAACATGAAGCATCAGTCAGAGTGACACCCTTTCCAGCCTAGGATCCTCTGTCCAAAGTGTCCAGTAACAGATGTCCTATTTCTTACAGCAAGTGCTTGGTCTTGAATTATCCCATGTCCCCAGTTGCTAGAGATCTGAAAGCTAGAGATCCATTTAGTAGCCTCCAACGGACTTTTCTTCAGTTAATTTATCATTGTTTTTCATTCCCTTGGTCCTGCAGCATCTGCCACAATTTCATTATGCATCTCCTTCTTTATTTTTCTGCTCAGTAGCGTCATGTGATATCTCCCTCCCTCTGTCACAATCATGAGAAATTGAGAATAACCATTTCCTGACATTTGTAACAGTAAGAAAGGTTATTTGCTTCTCAAAGGGGGAAAAGAGATTATATCTATAATAAGATCAGTGACTTAGGGATACTAAATACATACAAATTACCTGAGTAAATAATTGCTAAATGTATGCTGTTTGATTCTTAAAGAAATAGATATTGAATCTTTGAGTATGATATCCACCCAGGGATTCCCATGAAAGGAATAGCAAGTCTTAAACATTTAGTAGAGCTCAAAAGCCAGAGATGTCAAAAACCCCTTTTGATTGATTGCTGAAAAGTATTGACAGACTAAATAATGTCATTTCCTACATAATAGGAAGCCTATTTATTGTTTTGATTTCCATTTGGGTAGCAGCAGGATTGAACAGATATCTACTGTCTTGACAGAGGTGCCTAAGAATTTCCCATGCTTTTCAGAGAAACTGATGACATCAATTCACCCGAGTGGCTCCCTGTACTTTGGTCTCTACAAATTAACTATTCTTTATTTAATAACTTTTAACATATCTGTAAATCAATGATATTTAATATTTTTTACTCACAGCCTTCTGGCTCTGCCTGTTAGCAATCTCTAAGGTAAATCCTGTCCACTTTGTCCATTTTTGGGGACAAAATCTCAGAAAACCCAGGTTCATAAATTGCTATAGCCCTACTAGTGTAACTGAAGCTAGATCATGTTTGAGGGGACCAGTCAAACTATAAATAATGCCACATATTGCTCTACTTCATCTTACCTATATAGCAACAATAAAACCAGAAATGCAGATAACCCTCCCTCACAGAAGGACATATAGCTTAAATTGAGCTCTTGCTGATGCACATCCCCTCACTCCCTACTTCAGCCACCCAACTCAAGTATTCAAAACGTACACCCAGCCTTGTAGTCTGTTTGCTTAATTCCCACAGAAGACCTGCTGAGTTGTTTTCAGGCTAAGCAAAGACAGATCAGGAAAGCAAAGCCTCAGAACTCAAGCCTGAAAAAAACCCATCATGTTCCCACTCTCTAAAGTGGGAGCCAGGGCAGATACATCTTACAAACTTCACAAAGACTGCCGAATAAGTGAAATGTTTGAGGCAGAGGAGCGCACGGCTGGCAATGCTGTTTGATCTATTTGCTAATCTATCTGTGGCAGGCAGCCTTCTGCATCTCAAGCATGGGTTTTCCTGCAACCCTCCGCCCCCGTAATTTCATTATCACTTAGATGAAAGCTGGTGCCATCATGCTTCTGACTGACCGTTATGCATTGCCAAGGCAGACTGTTCTAGGGAATTATGTCCACATTTTTCAAACATTTCCTTTCACACTTGGCTAATTCACTTGTTTCCTCCACTGTGACAAATTATCCTGATTCAAAGCCCACTGAAACCAATGGGAAGGCTCTCTGTGATCTGGACCAGACCAGGCCAGGCCAGTGGCTTCAGGCTCCAGGTGGTGGCAATGTTTTGAGTATGGGGCACCTGAAGCCTGAGCTCGTGTACTGTGTCAGCATCTGCCATGCCTTGGAGATGTTAAACCATCAGCAATCTAGTCCATAAATAAACAGAGGTTAATTTAAAACAATATCCACAGAAGAACAGAATCATTAAAAGTGCTGGAAAAGAGTGGCAGGTGTTAAAAAAAAACAAAAAACAAAAGGCAGAAGAGAGGAGAGAAAGTACGAGGATGTCTGCAAGTCCCTCTTTCTGTGTTTCAGTCAATGTCAGAGCAGCTTGGGGCTGCAGTCCCTGGGTACCTCTGTGACATCACTCAGATGAGCAGTCACTGTGTTGCACAGGTAAGGATCACAGCAGAGCCAGGGATGCAAATCTAATTGCCACTGTAACAAACCCTCCAGCAACACCTTATTTCATCTATTTTGAATGAGCATCAAGCGACCATCAAGACATTATCTGACAAGTGATATGTCTAGGCAACGCACTGGCTGTGTACTGCCTTCCTTGGGTGATGAGCGGAGGAGTTAGTGGCAAATAAACCTATCTTTTTACCATTTACCAACTGCTAGGCTATGAGCTGGCTTTTCAATCAGACCTTGTCGGTTTAAATAGTAACACATCACTCTGAAGTGGTGTTCTGGGATTTAAAAGGAGACACATTGCAGATTCTTCAAGGAAAACGGGATACAGGCATTCATTTCTGTTACAAGCATATCACTGCAGTTTATACCCAGTGCGTTGCACGCTGCCACAGCTTAAAATCTGTGTTGCAATGAGGAATGAACTGGAATGTTTCTCCCTCAAAATAAATATGGATGAAAGCATATTTTGTTTAGCTCAGGTTCCTTACCTGGCTGCAATGAGACCATGGCCATAAACAAAGCACCCATCATCACAAGAACAGATTGCAAAATCACAATAAGCATTTCTGGCACGTGCCACCTTCAAGTGGGGAACATACAAGGTTTCCTCTGAACATTTTGAGCGCTCTGAGACATTCTATCCCGAACTGGGATAAGGTGAGCTCTCAATTATGCTAAGAAAAGTTTCAGTCTGAATCAGCTACTCATTGACCTTTCTGATAAAGTTTTGGACTTAAAACCAAGTAAATAGTGGATTAGTTAACGTTTCAAGCCACGCTGTTATTTCGCATTACAGAAAAGATTTTAATCTTAAGAAAAAAAAAAAAAAAAGAAGTGAAACCATGTGCTTTTAAAGCATCTTCAAATTCTAGTAACCAAGACCTGTAGGACTCACAGTTCACAAAACTAAAACCCACCCCCACAAACTATAGGCTAGACTCTGTTCTCCAGGACCTAGTTTCCCAATAGGTTAAATGAGAGAAATATCAGGTCCTTTGCCACAGATGAGCAAATATGCTTATTTTTAATTCCTCCTGGCAGGCAAAAAGTACCTTTCACAGCAGGACCAAAGACACCCAGAAGAAAATACCAGAAGGTGGTTATGATAATAAGCTTATTTTCATTATAGTAGGATTATGCTTTAAACCTGTGATTAGACTCTTAAAATTTCAGAACATGCTTCTTCAATCCTAGATTTTTAAAAGACAAAAGGAAAACAAGAAGAGAAAGTAAAGTCTTACTCCTGTGGATGAACCTGGTTGTGTGGCATAGATAAGATCTTCCTGTAAAGTTACTTAATTACATTCAGAGGGCATCTTTAATTCCAATTATGACTAGAATCACGCATGTCTTCATTTAGGAAGTCCTATTGGAGTCTGTGTGTCCTAAGACCAGGGTCTTTGAAGCATTGCTAAGCTGGGTAATTTTCTTGTACGAGTTTTCTTGTAAAAATTATTGTCTTTCTGGATGTCTAATTAAAATAAAGATGTAATAAAGAATTTATGGTTTTAATTAGAGCATAGATCTTAAAGTAATTATAGTGTGATTAATAATTCCTTAACAGGCTTTCTTATACGAGATGAAGAAAAAAAGATTTGAGCCCCATGAAAAATCAATATGCATTACTCAATTACATTAACGAAGCTACACAAAGCAGTCTAGGTCCCAATTAAATTGCTCTTCATGTTAAACTGGCAACGAAGTCCGTAGTTATTAATGAGTCTTGATCTATTTGTTTAGTCATTGTGGGTTTTTTGTGGGTTTTTATTTTTTATTGAAAAGATGTTGTAACAGAGATGTACCTATGGCCTCATCCTGCCTGAATAAAATTTCAGAGGACAGAGTGAACCAGGTTTGCTCCAGAATCAACAGGACTGAGCACAAACCCCTTCTGTGACCCAAGGCACAGCAGAGGATCTGCTCTTCAAGGCCAAGAAGATGCAGTGCAAGGCACTACATCCCTTTCCAGTGACCTGTGTTCCCTGCACTCAGTGGAACAGGCTCAGGGGACCACCAGGACCCCATGGGCCAAACATGGTGGTCTCCTGATTCCATACGTAAAGATCACTGCCAGGAATAACGTAGGGCTGAAAGGTCAGGGCCCAGGAGACACCCAGTGTCTTGCTCCTCTGTTGCAGTTCCAGGTCCTAAGCACAGGCGCTGGAGGCCAGCAGCAGCTCCAGCAGCTGCACACGGAAGCTCAGCACAAGGGATCTGGGCAGCACTTCATTTTTGTGGGGAAAAGGAAGCGCAAAGGATCCTGTGCTGCACTTGCACCTCCAAATACTTCTCTAAGGGTGAGCAGAAAGCAAAGTGTCACAAAAGCCTTGGCCCCAACTCAGGCAAGCACTTTACAACATGCTTAATTTTAAGTGTGCAGAGGCCAATAGCATTATTTATGTACTTAAAATTAAAAATAATAAGAGAGGACATGATGTACATCTAACGGTGAATGGAAGCTGAACAGGAAATGGTTATTCCCTATTTCTCATAAAGGCAGAAGCTCTGGAGAACACAATGAATGTACCAGGGAGTAGATATGAAACAAATCAAAGGAAATATAATCTTGAACAACATCTCTACAAAAGTTCCTGCCAAAGAGATATTGTAAAGGACAAAAATACAAATTGATTCAAAAGTGGAACAGGGAAGAGTCACCCATTGCTGGGAAAGTTTTCTCCTAATGGTTCAGATGCCAGTTTGATGAAGACCCTAATACAGGCAACCACCTGGACCTGCCCATCCTTATGTTCTTAACCATTTGCATCTGGTTTTGTCAGGGACAGGACACTTATCATACACCATATAGCTGTTCTCATCTTCCTTGTTTCTTTTTTAGGTGATGGTGTTGTTAGTATTGACAAGAGCATTTTGGGGGGGATCAGGATTTAATGTCTAACTTATGTGTCATTAGGGCAATGTCTACCAAAAAATTTATTTCACCTTTCATTAATTACCTGGCTGAACTGGTAGTGCAGGGAACTAGATAAATTCAGATTTTACAGATCAAATGAACTTCAAAAACAACAATGTAGCTATACTTTCACTCATGCAAGACAGCGCTTCTGCACCAGCTGCCCAGCAAATGAAGCCATACTAATTTAAGTCATACCAGAGGGGGAAAATGATCTCACAAGAAACTTCTAATTTGTCATTCTGCAATATGGATTGTGGCTTGGAAACTCACTAATTGATCATTAAGAACACATTGTTATAATGGGAGACTTCTTGGTGTGAGAAGAACAAAAAGCCTGAACCTCTGAAAGCAAGAAACCACCATTTGCTCCAAATAAATCTAGAGGACATTGATGTTTTATTATGTTCAGACCCAGCTACAGCAGAACATAGATTTATTTGGCCCTGTCAGCTCGGGTGCATAGGTGCCTGCAGACCTGAGCCTTCACTGATACCTGTGAGTGATGCTGCCCTACTGCAGCAATGCACAAGGGTAAAGATATTATCAGAGCTACCTCCAGATCTCAGCATCCAGTGAAACCTACGCGTTGAGCCTGATTTAATTTCTTGAACGCATTCTCTGTAGTTCCCTTTAAAAATGCAGCTTCCTTCAGCCAAATGACTGCACAAATTCATGTTGATTTCAAAGAATTGGTCAGGTTAAAAAAGAAAAGAAAAACAGTAGTTGCAATGAGGAAGAGCAAGAACTAATTCCCCATTAATGCCATGATTTGAGTGAATGCCTTAGAGCTGGTTTCAGTTATTTGAAAATCTGATTCTAAAATTCCTTTAAAACACTTCAAAAAGAGTGCAAGTGTTTCCTAAGAGTTTCCTTTCATGTTATCGTCTCTCCTCTTCAACACCTTTGGGTTTTCCCAATGTTGTGTGGCTGCAGCACTCACCAAAGATACAGGACAGGAAGGCACACAGCACATTTCAGTTGCAAGGTGTCCATCCAGCCGAAGACAGCTGATTGAGCTTCTCTTCTGGCCATCAGATATGGACAAAGGCCACTCTAAATGTGGGGCTGCAGGTGCAGTATAGGAGCTTAGAGTGACAGCTTGGTCACCCTGAAGGTGTGTAAAGAAACTGGAGTGGAAATACCCCACCTAATGAATTAGCGAGCTGATTAAAGCGCTACAGACACACAACAGCCATTTGTATTTAGTTTTGATTTACTGATGGCAGGATGGGCTGCTGTTGCGTGCCTGGCCCAGGCAGACCCTGCATAAACAGAAAGGCCTCATTTGTGCAGGATCTGAGACAAGAAGGGACCACATGGGTCCAGGGTTTGTCCAACTAACAGGGACCATCAGCAACTTGTGCCTTTCAAAGACCATATCCCAGTTGCCGAAGAGATTTTTCAGGAGACCACGTTCTGCGTCAAACACTGAGGATGACTTTTGCCAAGGTCCTGTCCTCAGTCTCCCATCTTTAAGTACTATCTTCACTTAACACACACCTTCCTCCCTTTATTTCTTTTCATATCCCTTTTTCCACCAGGAAACCATTTGCCTTGGCAAGTTTTTTCATCTTCTCATTTACATGTCTCCTGCAAGACTGAAACTCCGGCATTGATTTTACCACAAGATAATGTTAATAGGATCAATAAACCACAGAGACTATATCAAAGTGTCTGTTCTTCACCCTCCAGGACTGCAGAAGATGCTTTAGTCTTGAAGTACGTCTAATACACCATCTCTCACTCTTCTTGTCTACCCTTATGCATGAGAGACTGTCTGTCTGCCAGGTAGAAAATAAATTATTAGCTTGCTGAAATAATTTAAATTTTAATACCACTTCAGCACATATAAAATATTACTGATGCAATTAAAAAATAGACAATCAGCTCAATGCATCTAAAAATGGGCACTGTATGCCCTGACAGGAATAAATGAAGTCTGTTAGGAAGACTATTATAAGTACAGATTTCTCCTTAACCTAAAAATTTCTCAGCTGGTAAAAATCAGGTGTCTATTTCAGTCAGGTCAGCCACCACTTAACAATATTTCTGGGGGAAGATTGGGAAAACCTTGGCTCAAAACAAGCTGGATCCTCTGAGGATGTACGTAAGGGTAATTTTCAGTGGAGTAAAGAAAGTTATATACTCTTTGGTTTCTTGATTAGTTGTTAAATACACTGTTTTAAACGGATCAATTCTCAAAGGTTACAAAATGGAATTTTTTCTGGTCGCAGGATGGGACAAAAGTTTACAACAGAAGGATTGTTCTGGTTACTTCAAGTCCTGTGCTGTGCACCCCCAGCAAGCACTCCCATGGTCCCAAACTAGTTATTGCAGTCAGTAGCGAAGTCACAGGAGCAAAGAGATGAATAATATCATCTATCATTTTAAAACAAAAGATTACCTCCTTCTTTTTGTGTTTTATTTTTCCTTATTCTTTTTTGATTCTAACCAATATCTGACACGAACTCAAAGCATTTTGCAGATGGGATTAGAAGACCTGAAAGTCAATCCAGTTATTTTTCTCAAGACCATATGAAATGTTTCAGTGAAACACTAATGACTTTGTTCAGCTTTGTGACCAAAATAATTTCACGTGAAACTAGCAAGTCCTGTGGCACTGGTGAGTTTGAGGGTAGTGTGGGGTCTTTGCACAGATGAAAGTTGGCCTGGGCTGACACCGAAGAACACCTCTGTGTTTGGGTGAATGGGAACCAGGTTTCTACCTCAAGTAATCAGAATCATTTCACTGACTGATAAAGGTAAGCAGGTGTTACTCGGAAGAGGCATAAAGCTTTCAGAGGATACAAAGTCAATCTGGCTGAGAAGCAGCAACTAAAAGTCACCACCTTTCAGGAGACCATGTGAAATGCAGGGGAGGGCTCGGCCCCTTTCTTAGTAAATGCCTGTCTGAAAAAGCCATGTAAAACCCTGCCAGTCTGAGTAAATCAAACCCAGCAGACCGCATTTGGGAGACTTGATTGTGGAGATAAAGGGTGAGATTTATAAAGTGCCTGTGTAATTCAGCAACACAAGTGCTACCAAAAATTCTTCCCTAAGGGGTCTTGTAAATCCAAAACCTCCAAAAAACAGATTTTGTGACTTTTTCCCTATTGATTTAACAGGACTCTGTGTTATCCCCAGAGCACTTTAAACTTCTTATCAATATATTTTTCCTTTTTTTTTTTGTATATGCCAAACAAAGCAAAAGTCTTAACATTGTCCCTATACATAGTGAAGCACATTTATTCTGACTGTTTAAGTTCACTTAAATTTAAAACAAAGTTTAGAGCTTTAAAATCTTAGATGAGGTATTATCATCATATGATGGAATGTTACTTTGCCCACATAGTTATTTATTTTCCATATCTATATTTTTTAAAAAATATCCAGAAGCTTGAAAAGTATAGCAGTACTTCTATTTAAATATTTAAAGAGCCCCAGTATAAAAATTCAGCTCTAAAAATACGTTGACAGTGAGGACAACTAGCACAGTGTGCTCAGTTACACTGGCACACATCAGTAATTTGGAGAGGGAGGGATTTTTAAAGGTCATGTAGAGCAAGCTTCTGCTCCACACAAGAGCCAACACTTGCTCAGGTCAGCTGTGCATTAGTCTTGCTGAATCTTGAAGTCTTGGAATATTCCAAATTTACCTTGGTGTAGAACTTGCCTACATAGCAAAACCAGGGAAATGTATCCAAATTAAAACTAGACACCAGTGTAAAATGAATTTGTTGAATCCTATTTACCTTTTTGTAGGCATACTTATTCATGACTAAAAGAGCAATAATTGGAGTTTTGTTTCCAAAGTAAATTAAGGTAAGACCAATTAAATCCAGTCTAATTCTGTATAAGATTGTCTTTTCAGCGATTTAATGCAGTTCAGTAAGTTGGTTTTAAAAGACATTTTTGAATGGTTTGACTAAGTGTCTCCAAGTTAGATCAGGGACATTACCCATGCTTAAAAGTTTACTTGAACCCTTTTATGACCATTATGGATAATTCTTTGGTATTATGGATATACCTTGTGCTTTCTTGGTCTTTGGGGTTTTTTTTGTTTGGGTTTTTTTTTTTGTTTGTTTGTTTGTTTTTTTAATTTACCATGCAAAAGTAGAATAGCTGGTTTTAAATTAGAATTCTATCTGAAAGAAAATCCCCAATTAAATGCTCAGAAGAATATTGCAGGCTTAGTCTCAGTAATGTCCAAGAGAGATGGGAGGAAAAAACTCATTCTATTCCATGGGATTAAGCCAGATAACTAGGGACTGGGACTTAATTTCATTAAATAATTATAATTTTCCTTTATTTACTGTGATGAGTTAGCTGTAGGTTGACTTTCTAATGTCACTTTAACTGTGTATGGAAAAAAGAGCAGGATGGAATTGGAATGAATGTGACGTGCTCAGCTAAAAGGTCAAATTCTGGCCTCAGCAAAGCCATCGGCTTCTGAGGTTCCCACCTGGGTGCAAACTTCCCACCAGGGGTTCCAGCCACAGTCTGGCTCATGGAGTCCCCAAACAGAATTTGGTCAAAGTACATCTGGAGAAATCACTTTAACCTTTTAATAAGTGTCCAGCGCTAAGCACATGTGAACAACTTCCAAGGCAAAATGTCATAGCAGAACAATTGTGAACAGTGGGGAAGTCAGTGAAGGAAATCAAAGCCAATTTACACTCAAAGAGGCAAGCGCTGCCATTTCTTCCCTTTCTCCCTTCCCCAAGTAAGCATATTATGCAATAATGTAGAGAGCAGACTGGTCTCAAAGAAGACAAGGACTTGCCAACTTACTGGCACTCTTAAATAATTGCAATAATTGCTTTCCAAATTTCTAATTTGTATTTTTACTACACCTACAGTTGAGAAAATCAGATTTTAAAAATCTGTTTTTCAGAAGACCTCTGGAATTTACTTACAAGCACATCAACCAAATTGGTTTGGTTTATGCAGATTTTATAGGTTTAATGCCCTTATCTGAGACTAAGAATGTCCAGAAACGGCAATAAGGGTGAGCAAAGGGCAGAGCTGGTGCAGTGAGAGCCCTCAAGAGCACACTGCTCTGCCAGGTGTCTGGTGGATCTCTGTGCTCCAGTTCAAAAAGGAGGCTGCTTGCGTGCCAGGAGGATGTTTTCCAGTGCTGAGGGAGCCCCGTGGGGAAAAGGCTGATCAAAGCAGTGATTAAAGGGGGATCTTGCAGGGTCAAACTGAGCTCCTTTGTTCTTCTGATTTTTTTAAAAAACATTTGCACTTGATAAAACTAGCTCTTCTCTTGAGGACACATTGACAATTAAACCCTTGCTTGGCTAGCTAGACTGTCTCAGATTTGTTTTAGAAATATGGAGGGAAGTGGCTCAACTTGATTCTTGTAACCCGAAATCTCTCCACGTCATTCACTTCTGCTCAAGCTCTTGAATTATCATATTAAACTGTATTTCCAGAAATATATTTGCACAAAAGCTGGATATACAGTTAAGCTAGTGAAAGGATGTGTTTCCTCAGCCACTTACTATAAACGTTTGAAAAAAATTTTTATGTCCTTCAGTCAAAACTGCAGTAGTAAAAAAAGGATAATTACACCATAAATGCATCAGCCCCCATCACATTTGAGGATGTGGCACCCCCAAGAAACTTGACTCCAAGAAATCTTTACCTGAAGGGAAAATATTTTTATGACTACACTCTAAAGACAAAAATAGGTCTGGTGATCTGTGCACAGGCAGGGAATAAGTTTTGATTTTCATAGGAAATACAAGTTTTTAAGTGCAGTCTTCATCATTTGACTACTACTACATCACCCTGGAGGAGAAGAAGCACAAATCCAATCCAGCAACTTTGTACCATAAGAAGTAAATTTTGTTTTCCAAATCCTTTGTTTCCCAAACCAGAACTTTAAAATCACTCAGCTGCAACAACATCCTTTGAAACTAATCACCTAAACAGAGCCCACCTCAGAGGAGAGTCAGATCTTGCCCCACTCCACCTAACTGGCCCCTCAGTGTTGACCCAAGATGTGGGATACAGGAGGCAGAAACTCACACACAAAACCAGACTCTTTGCCAGGTTTTCCAAATGCAAGCCTTTCCTACAGGAGTTGACCAGCCTCGCTTATTCACTCTGAAGTCCTGGTACAGGGCACATTATCAGACCAAGTCTCTACAAATAGGCATACAAAAATTCCAATATTTTCTAAGTTTTAGCAATGTGTTTGCAAACTTTAACCAAACAATTCTTTCTTTTTGCACTGAGGCATCTCAGATTTTCTATTTTTCCTTCTTGTGTTTTTGGCAGACTTAGACAAACTGCATCTTTGACATAGCATGAAATGTGGAAAGGCTCCATTACCCCACCCTGTTAGAAACCATTAAAGAAAATGGATTATTTTATCCCTGTGGTTTTACAAAAAAGTATTATCAATAGTTGGAAAGAGAATTTTTTAAGTTACATGTTAGTTTCAAAATACCCCATGAAGATTTTGTTCACAAAATGTTTGACAGGATGAAAATGATGCCTCTTCAAAAGCCTGCAAAACAATTTGACCTAGCAATACCAGTTCCCCAAGTGTACTGATGCAAGAATAGAATTATTCTGAACAATATAACTAATTCCCATGCGTATGCGATGCTGTTTGCACAAAGTTTCATATCTCCAGTTTTCAATCTTTACTCATTCATGGCCCCCAGAAGGTTGCTCCCACAAGGAAGCCATCTATCAAGGATTATTGATTGCTGAAGGAACTTCAATCACAGCACTATTAAACCAAATTAAAATCTGACCTTTTACATTAGGATTTGCTTCTCCCAAATGTTTCTCGCTCCATCATGCAAGAAGAAGCAGGACCAGAAGGCACAAGCAGAGACATGGACACCAGGCCAGAGGAGACACCTGACATCAGAGGGAAGGTGGCCACATCCTTTTTCAGCCTTTAAATAACAAAGAGGTGTCAGGAGCAAGGTGAGTTGGCCACACAGGATTGGTCAGGAGCAAGGTGAGTTGGCCACACAGGATTGGTCAGGAGCAGGGTGAGTTGGCCACACAGGATTGGTCAGGAGCAAGGTGAGTTGGCCACTTGGGACTGGTCAGGTTACACATTGCTCTCCAGAACTCCACCATCTAACACTAACATATGAGGAGGATGTGTAGCCCATCTTAGGCTTCTTTTGGAGGCAGCAGCCATAACGTTGCTACTGTGGGTTTAATGAGTATGGGCTTGCTCCTATCTCAAAGAAATCAGTAGCAAAGTTCCCATTGCCTGTGGTTGCACAGGATCAGTCAGTAGACAGCGTCCTGGGTTAGTAGGTGTTGCTGTTCCTTGCACAGAGGGACAAAGAAATACAAAAGAACCAAAGGAGAAGCCAGCTGTGCTATTAACACAGCCAACACAGCCTGCATCCCAAGTGATTGAGGCACACAAAATCAACCTGTAATAAGCTGTGCTATAATGTCCTCCTCTGTATGCTACTGCTCTATATGAAATGCCTCATATCATGCTGAGGGACCTTTTAGAGGAATAAAGCCCTATCCAATGTAGATTTGATGGTGGATCCATAATGAAACCACAACATAATCTCTAGAGAAAGCAGCCTTTTTCTGGCACGACTGCACAGAGTGCTAAAGTTAAATTAAATTCGGTAAATAAGAGTTAATTTTCCTCTCTGCTTGAGGAACTTCAGGTGCTGAAAAAACATGGTGTATGGTGCACAAGTAAGCAGTCCACCCATCTTTCCACCAGATTAACATCATCAGAGGATCAGAAATGAAATGCCATATCTTGTACCCAAGTAATGCATTCTGAAGAGGAAACAATTAATTAGTGCCAGGTAATATTAGGTGATTAGGTGATCAGGTGATTAGGTGACACAGTGACTAATGCATTTCCTCAACCAGCTCGTAGCTGCAATGAAGACACAGCAAGATTCCCTTTCACTGAAAACAAATATTAAAACAACATTCATTATCTTTTCATGAAAGGGAAAAAGTGGTGACCTTGGCAGAATTTCTGTCTCTCCTCCCTCTTTCTAAACAAAACCAAACCAAGGCAGCACCTCCCCCTCAAGCCCATCAAAAGACAAAGCCTCAGCAGAAAGCAGCACAGCCTTTTTAACCATTGAAGATGCTTTAAGATGGGTCTTTCCTACAGGGATTTCAGAAGCTCCATTGCAGCTGCAGCAAGCAAATGAAGCGAAGCGTGGGCCACTGAGTCAAAGAGGGAGTGAGAGCAGACATACTGCAGTGAGCTGTTTTAAACCATCATCGGAGATCTGTAGCTAAGCTCTCCAGCGGCCTGCTTCTAGCTAAAAGGCTTCCACTTGAGTGCTTCAGATCATGTAAGTTTGTTTAAGATGCATAATTCATGAAGGGTACATAACATCATCCTTGAATAACTTTTCACTCCCCACCTGCTTGACAGGGAGAGAGCTGACAGAGTAGTGTGACTTCAGAAATCTGACATTAGCACGCTATGTGTCCCGGGAAGGGACAGGGATCACTCCATTGCCTTAACCCTTCGCTGGTTTAAATGCCTGAGGAAGCTAATTGCACCAGCTAATCCCATGATTAGGACTATTTCCATCTGTTGTCATTACCATTAAAATAAGAGAAAGACAAATGATGTGAATAGTTATAACTACTTACATGATAGTTCTTGAAAAGAGTATGTAAAGAAAATGTCTGCTTTTATAGGCTTTAAGAAAATGATCTATTGCACACCAAAGGCCAAGTACAACCATCCCTACCCAAGCTGAGGAGTGCCTTGCAACTCAAATAGTCCCACTGAAATCAATTTGGGATTATATAATGTGAGTAAGGAAAGCACCACCTGGTCTTTCGATAGCAAAATAAGATGTGTAAGGAACAAATCTTCAGCTAAAATTAATGTGATTTGCCTTGTTGTGACTAATGGAGCTGTGCCTGTTTCCATCAGCCTGGAGTCCGCTGTAGCAGCGTGCCTATTGTAGAGCACTTGGGTTTTAATTACCAACGGTAAATAGAATGTCCTTAAACTTTATAGACTTTATATATTTGCCCTACTTTATTCTGTAGATAAAAGCCCAACTGTGGCCTGATAGGCAATTTAGGAATGATTTATGGACTTTGTCTGCTGTTAGTAACAGTTTGGAAGTTGCTGTGTGACAGAAGGGAGGGATTTTTTTCTAATTTATTTTGGGAGATAACGATTGGAGTGAAACTGTCATACATTGTTTCCATTCTAAAATTGTGAATATTTTTTTAGCAGGGCTTCAGAAAAAGGGAAAAATTATAGGACAAGACAAAATATAAAGAGAACAACAGTAGATGGGATGAAAGTTTTAGTGCATGGTAGAGGAAGACCATTGCTTTCATAATTTATATTGTGGGCCAGCTGTCCCAGCAGTGAGCCTTGTCCCGCTCCAACCCAAATCCCAGGCTATTCTCCCTGGAATTCCATTTATTTTGGCTCCTTTATCATTGTGCCTCCTGCTGTTTGGCTTGTTGTGACATTTGGATTAAGCAAAGACACCTCTCCGTTACATTTAGAAGGCAGAAACAGCAAACACATACACACACAAACTAGGACAGATTAATTTTCCAAAACAGAGTATATAGGGATTGTCATTCCCCTGTACACACAGTCCCCAAAATAAACATTTCACACAAAGCAATATTTTGCCTCCTGTGTACTACAGAGCAGTGAAGTGAAGCAGGACTTCCACCCAGGGCACTCTCAGCATGTACATTTTAAAAAAAAGAGGGTTTTCCTCCCAGGAGTTCAGAGAGGTTTTGTAATTGGCAGCTTGTATGACCCCACTGTGATTTCTGCCCTATACCAGAGTGCTGAGACTACCTGAAAAGTGATTTGTAAGTCAGACAGAAGTAGTGAAGTACATGGACCTGGTGTATTGATGTGCACTTTATCCATCCTTCTGTTACTCTGAAAGCTAGCATGGTTTCCTGCTTTTACAAGGGTCACTTGAGTCTTTTATCTGAGTCAAATCCTGCTCTTGCTTCCTGCATGGCATATGAGAGAAATGGTACCAAACATTATTCTCTTATCAAGGGAGAGAGATTATCCCTGCGGCATGGGTGCCTCCTGGGGATAGCCAAAAAAACTGTCAGTAGGAAAAAGTTGTCCATTCCTCATGCCAATGGTTCCCTGTTTACTGAGATGTTGTTTGGAGAGGAGGAAGTTGAGCAAGTCTATTAACATAATTATTCTGCATCTCTTCTTGTGCAAAGCTGGGCAGAAAGGCCGGTAAGGCAATAAGTGCACGCAGGATGCTCTGGCTCAGGATCCCTTCCCTAGTGTCCCCAAGCCTGATCTGGAAGGGCCACAGCTGTGGGGTTCAACCACAGCCTTGGGGAATGGAAACATCCCTGGGAGGAACAGGGACTTACTCTGGGTAGCTGGGAAAAGCAAAGTAAGTGAAGTCAGGACTTTAAAGATTAGGGGCTGCTTTTGTGCATTGTTGGAGTCATGAAGCAGGAGGATTGGCAGCACATCTAAAAGCCCGGCTACCTCTGAGCCATAGGCTAGAGGGCAAGCTGGAGAGGAGGGTGGGAACCCATCACTGCATCTTTGGTTTTCAGGTTATCCCTGCTATTGCTGGGCCATTGTAGGATAAGGCAGAATAACAGTTGTGAGTATTTAAGTAGCTCATGGACTTCTCCCCATCAGAGAGCATTTGTTCTGAACTGTTTCTGCATGTCTCCTCTGACTTGGATCAGGGGCAGGTACTGAAGGCTTTTTTAAACACTTGTAGCTCTGCTAAATTTCTGATGTCAGTAGGGGACAGATCCCCATTTTATCCAGCAACTGTCCTGCAAATGGCCCACATCATTGACTTCAGTTGATTTGATCCATTATTACCTGCTTCAGTCCCTGTCCTTTTCCTGCCTGTCATTGGCGACTTGATTTATCCGCCTGATGATGAGACTCTGCTCAAATCAAAAGGCTGTCTCTGTGCAGGACTAAACCTTCTCCCAAATGGGCCTGTTGAAATATATATTGAAATAGTCTTTAAAAGTCTACGGAGTATTTCGAGATCAGTACAGATCTGACCATCACTTATTAATTATTCAATTCAAGGAATAACCATATGATGGAAAATGGGGTGGAGACCTGGGTAAGAATGACTTTAATGAGATTTCAGTGACTGATATTTGGAAATATATTATTAAGTTTCTGCAGTGTGGCACTGAGATTTCCCAGTGTCCTCAGGAAAAGAAACAGCATCTCATGCTCTTGTGTCTAGTGCAGGGTAGAGACATTAGAGGTCAGCGCAAATGCACTCATCCTCTGCTAAAAACAAAGGAGGCTTCAGGAATGGCTTAGCAGGGTTACACTCTGCACTGCAGAGGGGTGGGAGAGCCTGGGCCTTTGCCTCTTGAATCTACATCTTCCTCCAGCAACCTTTTCATCCTGCCCTCTTTTCCAGCTTTTCTATTTAACTCCTCTGTGCAACTCCATGCATATAAACAGGCTTTTTCGAAATCGTCACCCTGTCTTAAAATTAAAAGAAAGTAAGCATGCACTGTCTTTTCAGAAATAAACACCCAATACAGGAGGCAGAACTGAATCTCACCCATTTAATTCCTTTAGAGATGCAACATGCCCAGAGTAAATGTAAACAAGGGTGTGCAGTTCCATCCCATAACTACGTATTCAAACAGGAGGATGTGTGGGGAGGTAGGTACAGAAAAAAATAATTTCAGGTACCAAATCTTATGCTATCATACATATACACAAAAGCCTATTTGTAGCCAAGATATGCAAAGTATTGCATGTCCAGCCATCCAGCAAAAATCTGCAGACAAGGCAATACAAAACAATGAGAGTGTTGATGTGCACTCATCTTTGGCATATGCATGTGAAAAGGATTACATCTGTCCTCTCCAACAGGCAATTATTCACGATTCCTGATGGATAAAATCAAAATGCACAACAAAACCCTGAAAACCCAGTGTACCCCATGCTGGCCGACGAGAGGAGGGCTTTGAGAATGTACTTTCTAATTGCTCACCTTTAGCAAAAGGATGTGTTACAGGCCACTGTGCTGGACCTGGAAGGTAATACACAGCTCATCCCAAGTATAGATTTCCTTTATGACGATGAGAAAGATTTGGAGAGAGCTCATAGAAAATTGTCTCTTGAGGACCTTGGGAAGACTAGTATCATATCAGAAACTACAGAGAGATTAGATCATCTCTGTTTCCTGGGGTACGTTATCCAGTGAGTAGGCAAAAGCCCACGTGCAACCCCAATTTACACGGGGGTATTGTACAGAAGAGAGCACTTGTCCTTGCATGAGAGGTGCATAAGACTCCTGACGCACGTGGTAACGCTATTCAATTGACACTTCAGTGGCTAAATAACCATCCTGCTGATGCACATCACTGTGCGAATACAGTCAAATTCCACTGTTGAATGCTGGGGAAGGAATAAATATAAGTAAATGAGCAAAAAGTTCTGGCACGCTTAGATGCACCAAGCCTGTTTTTTGGCTCTGCTCCTTACACGAGTTGTGCTGGCAGATGTGCCCAGCCCGTGACCTCTTCTGTGGCAGGGGGATGTGACAAATTGCTGTGTTGCTCAGCTATGTGGGAAGGGAATGAAGCCTGTGTCCGGCAGCGCTGCGAGAGGCAAGGCGAGGTGAGGAGAGCCTACCCGTCCTCAGCAGGGCTCCATTTGCAAAAAGAGGCCAAAAACGTGGCAGGGCACATATTCTGCACTGAGCACCGGAGGTGCAGTAAACCTTGACGTACAGCATATATCCACATAGCCGTAAAGAGGTTAAGACTCTCTTGGTAGGAACCAGTAGGCAAGAGCCTCAGGAATGACTATTTTTCTTTCCTGACTGCCCCATAAGAGAATACAGGGAATAATTCCTCCTGCCTCAGTTAATGGCCTCTCCCCACAAGAGTTTCATTGCCTTGATTGAGGACAATATTGTTTGTACAGGGACGCTATAAGAACGACCACAGTTTTAAGAGGAAGGAAGAGATGACACCCAGTCTCACTCTATCAACATCACAAGTGACAATGAAGCAATTAAATTGCTAAATAGATCCAAATTATATATAATTTTCATATTTGTTCTGTATTTTGGGCTTTCATTCTTTCTTTGGTTCTTTGCAGAGGTTGCTAAAGATTTACGATTTATAAAAGCATCAGGCTGCACTGTGTTTCCTTGGGTCCAGTTAAGGAAATCCAATAACATGAGAGTTTTGTGTTGTGAACATATATATACTTCTTCCCCTGTCAGAATGAAACTGATAGGTTGAAAACGAGTCTGCCGAGGAGCCAAAGAGAATAATTTTACTAGAACTGATGAAACCCATCTAATAAGTATCAGAGAGCAGGAATTAGCACAGTGTGCTGTGCCATTTGAGGAAGAAAAGGAGCAGTGGGGTCTAAGAGTGGGGCCTAACTGGCCAAAGAGTTCAAAATACTTGGGTTTTAGGCCTGCTTCTACTGACAATCTGTTGCATGACCTTGGGCAAGCACATTTTTTCTCTCCACACTTGCTTCTCTCAGTTTGCTTTGCCTTATCCATTTAAATCAGAAGCTCCTTAGGATGGGGTTTGGCTCCTAATGTGTGTTCAAACAGAAGCTGAAATGGAGAGACCTTCATCTCTGTTGTAGGGCTCAAGGTGCTACAGTAATACAAACAATAATAAAAAAGACTGAGTGATGCAGTAAAATTGCATGAATAATAGGGTACCTTTTAAGACTGTTCTTCCTGCCAGATCATCTTTGTGCTAATAAGTTCTGTTTACTCAGGGAATATTCAATAAATAATAAATAAAACCTCAGGCTGAGACTTTCCCAAGCACAGCAGGTAATTTAGATGCATTGTCCATTAAAATTAATGCAAAGGGTGTGTCTAAATCCCTCAGCGCTTTCAGAAAATTCTTAGCTTGAATATTTAATTTCCAAGTTAGGCAGGGTGGTCTCCATATCCAGCAGATAGTGGGGAAGAAGCTAAGAGGAGTAATGGGCATACTTGGGTGCAGAGCTCTTACTCACCCGAGCGGCTTTACTGCTCATCCAATTGCTTTTGCTCCTCTGAAGTCCTGTGTGAAGACTCTGGGAATCAATCCCTAGGTGCCTGCTGGGGATAGGGCTGGGTTACTTTTGCTTCCTTTGGATTCTGAAGATGAACAGATGGGGCAAAGAAAGGGAGATTAAAAAGGAGAAACAACACCTTCCTTGTGTGCAATGTGCCACCTACCTCTCCTACCCCCACTGCTCCAGCCTGAAATTGTTCTCCTGAGAGCATCCAGTGCTGCTGTTGCTTTCAGCAAGGATCAATGGGCACCCATGGTGAACCTAGCATATGGGAAGGTTAAAGCAACTCAGAGCCACCTACTCTCCATTTCTCATCTCCAATTTTCTTAAACCTAGTGTAAGGGGGGGGGGGAACAGCACCAAGCTTATTGTAAATACCACATCACTATGCAGGACAAGACTGACGTGCTTCGAAAGGTGCTCATTGCAGCTTTGGTAGATCACTCCATCTCTGTCAACATGACAGATAACAGCCTCCAAACAGCTATGAACACATTAAAAATACACTTTCGTCTCTGAGCAATCACACATCAGTGCAGCACTGTCTCACTGTGGAGAAGCAAAGAAGGCTGTACCTCTGGGAGAGCTGCACAAACATCTGCGTCTGCTTCAGCTCTATTTTTCACTATTGTTCCTTCCTGACAATTTTGCCACCCTTGATAAAAACCCAAGCGAGAGGTAAAAATGAAATGAGTTCTTTCTGACGCGTGCATACATATTTAAGCATTCTGTCACTATATGTTAGAGTTGCAGGCAGTTTAACGATGCCTCTTAGTTCCTTGCTTCTTGCATGGCATCAGGTAGTAATATTAGGCTATAAGGTTTCAGAAGCTGAACAAATCTTCTCTTTCTTCCCATTTCATACTGGCCATTAAACTTATATTATCATCAGAATCACAACGAAACAGGGTAGTCTCTACAAATCTGTGAGGAAATGAGGCTGACAGCATCAGAACAAAATACACATCATTAACACAGCAATACTCATAACGCTCTTAAACACACAGCTCTGTGAATATTCATACTCTATTTTTGAGGGAGTCCAAGCTTAAATTTGGAAAATTTGGTTCTGTCAACAGTTCTTGGGCCTTCTGGGATCAAAGCACCAAGGGAAAATAACAGCTCAGTGTTGCTCAGGGTGTTTTCTCTCAGTAAACAAGGCAGAGACAAGTTTCTCTACAAAAAAGAGACAGTAGACCTGCATTTGAATGACTTGGACCTCACTTTTTAAAGAAGTGAATATTATGATGCTGGATTCATTATTAAAGGACAGACCAGATGGTGAAGGCTCAGAGTATAGCCTCATCCTTATGCAGAGAGATTTCTGCAACTGCATACTAACTGTTATTGGAAGTTTCCATACACATGTAAATCCCTCTGTACTGGAATTAGAATATCCTTTAATGCAAAGCACTATATCCATTACAATAAGTAGCACGAATAGCTAATAGTCATTGCAATTAAACTGAAAATTGATTTGGCCTGCTGGCACCGCAAACATAAAGCAGGAATTTTATAAATTATCTCTTTTATTTACATAGCACCTTTCATATCAGCGACACCTTCACAGATAGCAGGAAAGTCCAGTTACATGTATGTCAATGAGCCCCAGATAAAATTTTAATTTTCAGGATGTACTGAGAAGGCATTGGTCTGCTTAAATGTAATTCATATGTATACTAATATCTTGAGTATGTCTATGCTTATATTTACTATAGTAGGGTTTTTTTTTAAAAAAAAAAAAGGTCTGTAAAAATTCAGAAACATCACTGCAGTCCCAGATGAGAAAGCCCTAAGCACTTGCCTATAGTAAAAACCCACTGAAACAGACTCCCAGCCTAATGCCAAAAATGTGTCGCCAAAAATGTGTCACCAAAAGTGCTTAGTACTAGTAGCCTTCCAGAGAGGTGAGGCCAATTACCATTAACATGGTCTTAAGGTACCTGAATAGTCTCTGAGACCCGTGCTGGCCTCTTGGATCCATAGCATCATTCCCTGAAAGCAACCGTGTATCTCTCTTGGAGATACCTGGGTATTTCAAACACAATCCTACATGGAGTGAAATACCTAGGCCATCCTTAGTTAACACTAGAAGAGATTCTGCTATTTCCATACTGCACTGAGCTCTTAGGATGAGATATTCAGCAGTATGTAGAAGATATTACTACAGCCATGGTGGCTGTACTGATAGGAAAAATATGCTTGACGTCAGTCTCTGGTTATTGCACCGATACCCAGTTCACTCAGCCATTTGGTCCACAAACAGATCTGTGAATTGACCGTGCTTCCTTTTGCTGTTGTCTATGGCTTCACAAAACAGTCTGAAACAGTTGTGTGACCCACGCTACATGCTCAAGCAATGGTTCCCAGTCTCAGAGTATTCTGTGTATTCTGCTGAGAATATTAACAAAGTGACACTCTGGAGAGAAAATATTTAAACATCTGTTCAGAACAGAGAGTTTAATAATCTTCATGCATATAGAACTACTCTAATAAAATTACATATTTTCCTCAGTTCCTCATTCTAAACCTTTCTTGTTGCTAACGGCATTTAGTTACCATTCACTGTACTGCAGAATTTTGCAACACTGGGATGAATTAAACTACCCTGTAGAATTCACGCAAAATTCAGTATTAAAACTATACCCAAAGTGAACTCAGAAAATACAAACCATAGAAATGACAGAGAATGCCTTATCCATGACTTGTCTTGGAAGCAGAACTGGTAAATGTATTTTGCACATGAACTTAGTTCGTTGGTGCTACTTATCCTCAACCTCCCCATAGCAGTATTCCTGGATGGAGCTCAGAAAATGCCCCTGCCAACTGTATCAAGCCCACCGAGTCTGTTTATCATAATTGTTTTGCTTGGAGCTCCCTTTCCATCCTGCCTGGCTACAGAATTTCATGAATCCAAAACAAGTAGAAATTACGGGAACAATGATTCGTTCACCATTATTCACTCCTCAGAAGACAAAGACCTGGCCTCCCCTTTCAAGAAAGAATTTGCATCAAAGTGAATTTATAACACTGAAAATGAAAAAGTTGTTTTTATGGAAAAAGCCTGCAAGCAATTCAATTTTTCCCAGTAGCATTATAATTACATGCTTTAGGGGGAAAAAAAGTGCAGCTCCCCCAAGTCAAAGCAAAAAGTAATACCCAAAAAAAGCTGTTTCTTACAAAATAAATAAACGTATTGAAATGGAATTATTTTTGCCCTGAAAAAAATTGTCAGGCACAAGTTTAATATTAAGTCTACTAGTAACCCACAGATATGAGGTTTCCTATCAATAAGTGAACCTTCCTGTTGATTTCTACATAGTTGCACAAGCTTAAAGAAATGTTCAAGTCTTCTGTTAAACCAAGATTCTTATTGTTCTTCCTTTGTCTTTCTTCTCCTCTCCTGTTGGAGAGGGGACAGATAGACTCATGGCTCAATGGACGCATCTTCAAAGAGGCCAGACATTTCAGTATGCCACACAAAATCCAAAAAGTTATTTCTGTCCTTTGCTGCAGAAAGACTTTTTTTTGAACGAGTTTACAAATTCAGTAACACTTGCTGTTGTCTTGTGAGTGTGTGTGTAAATGTGTATAAAATGAAGTACAAATCTCTGTTTCAGTCTAAAAGAGGAAAGGCGTGCAAATGGAGGGTCATTGTAAAGCTGTGCAGAATATAGGAAAGTCAGCCAAACTGCACTTTCAGAAATGGCAGTCTTCCCAGCTTTAAAGTCTTTTGTGGAAAATAAAATATTCTATTACATTATTTTCCAATTTCAGCTATCTCCCTTGTTGGGCTCCAGAGTGGTATATTTCCAAAAGTTTGGAAATATTTTGCTGCTCACCATCTGCCTCAATAGCTGGACATATTGGACATCAACACCAGGACCAAACATCTGTAGCCCAAGGACACCAAACAGCCACCAGTGTCATACCAGTGGGAATATCCATGCTCCAAATCTCTGCAATCTCACTGATCAAAACATTAGGGGCACACAAAAATACACTCCCCCTCCCTACACACTCTGATTCCCTTCTTCGTTAACATCAATACAAAGTTGTCTTGCCAAATTCGGACGAGCTTGGTTTTAAGTGAAAACATTTTACTGGACCCTGAATTTGTGGCAATGTACAGTGTTGATTTCTCCTTCCCTCTGTGCAGAGTGTGCTGGGTGTTTTCCTTTGTGTTGGGTATACAAAACTTTGCACAGTCTCCTCTGTGGCACGCACCACTGTGCCATTAGTCATAATGCATGGCACTTGTACAGCCCTTTCTTATAGTTCAGGCTCCTTCTCAAGGAAGGACTTTCATTATTAAAGAGGAAAAATATTTCAGCGTGAGGCTGCACTAAAAGCAGCCAACAGGCTTTGTACTTGGCTCAAACGGGCTGGTCCTAATTCACTCATGCAGAGGTCTGAACTATGACAAACCTCCTGCAGAAGGCAGGCAATGCATTACACTTCACAGCAAAAGCTTTTGGGAGGGCCAGGAAATGTCGCCTCAGAACTTACCCCTAGAAATACACAGGCATGTTTAAAATCAAAAAAAAAGGACAGACAACTTATTTTGACACACACTTTCTTTCTCTCCCTTTCCCAGCCACTTACTTTCTCTTTCTCCCTCAGACACACACACATCTGTGACAGAAATACAGCTGAGGGTGTCTCAGTATCTGATGCTTTCCATCCTGTTTTTCAGTGTGAACAGTTATTTTCAGTTTGTGCGCTGGATACTGAAGAACACAAGCAGTATTTTCAAATTTCAGTGTTTAGGGGAATGGTACTCTTTCAAATGAGGACCAGATACTTCTGATGCTGCAGTCCCCCTATAAAACATACCAAACTGTCCTGACTGAGACGACAGTAATGCAAAGGTTAATTATTCAGGTCTATCTACTCTGCAGATCTCATCCTGGGACTTTATATCCTGATAATCCAGAGGTTAATTTAGGAAGAAACTCAATCAGACCATTATTTCCAATGGCAAATACTAAAAAAAAACCCCAACCCAATAAATTAAAACCATGATTCTTAAGAATTACGGAGCTGAACTGAAAGTCATGACATTTAAAAAAATATGTCAAAATTCCTGTTTTGTCAGTTTGCATATTTTATTGAGAGATGTGGTGGAAAAACCCTAACAGCTTGACGGGCTAGGCTGCCTGCTGCCTTACCCAGAAAACATGATTTTAGACCAATTATCCAGAAAATTTTCTGGCCTAAAACCCCAACATGTTTCATGGCAACTTCCTGCTCTTCAAAAAACAGATGAACAGCTTCTCTGAATCTGGAGTAAAATAGATGAAACATCTGGACTCTAGATGTTGCTTTCACACAATTTCTTTTCTATGAATTCCCTAAATTCCAAACTATTTGCTCAAACCTCTCTTTGTTGTCTTTCTATGTGGTAAACAATGTCTCTGCACACAGATACTGCTCCTTTCCACTGGCGGGTGACAAATGTCAGAAATGGGCCATTCATGTCTACTGTGACAACCATAGAAAGAGACGCCTGCACTTCAGCTTGAACTACAACAACATCCCTGACTTTGGTGCAGCCAGGAAGGAAAGGAAAAGGAAAATCAAAGTTGTGTCACCCAGGAACTGATGTGAAATTGCTTGTTTTCAGTCTCTCTACAGAGAGAATAGCAACAAAATACACCCCTGGGATTCTTGTATACATGTTAATCGGCTGTGTCACCCTGGAAAGGATCTTCACTTCCCTTGTTAGACTGAAATCTGTTGGGGAAGGAACTCAAAGGATGCAGATAAACATATTTCTTTTCATTTCAGTGGTGTTACATTGGTTTACGTTACTGGAGGATGGCCCTGTAGGTTTGCCTGTACATGGCTCAGAACAGAAGAAACATGATGGATTCAGGCCTGTGTTCAATAGCAATACAGAAATAAAATTACAGCTGTTGCTAGAGGATACCAACCATGAGATTTGAGTAACTGATGCAGGGAGGGTGTGGGGTTGAAGAGCTAATATTTTCAGGTCAACTAGAAGCTAGTGTGTTTGGAAGTGAGAGGAAAAAATTGTTCGCGTTGCTTTTATGAAACATGTAATTTTCCATCTCCCTTGCCATGCCTTAAGAGCTTAATTGGATGCAGTTGATGTAGACTCAAGCCCAGCTCCTGTCTCAAGCTTATATTTCCAAAGGTCACAGATTTCACGCTGATCCTCTGCATTATGCTATCATTTCCATGAGAACCTGAGGAGGGGAACATTAATTGACTGTGACTGTAATTGGCTTCATGATGGTTGTCAGGCCGGTGGCTGGGAACACACACCCCAGAACAGCTGTCAAACATGTAACCTGGCAGAAAGTCACCAAGTGTCAGGAGCTTGCTCTGAACAGGACTGACATTTTCTGTGCCCACAGAGGCTCTGCGATCAAGACAGATCTCTTGACATAATGATTCTCAAAAGTGACTAATTTGAAATAGTTTCAGCTGCTGCAAAGCAAAGATGCAAAGCATGAACAGTCTGTCGGCAGCAAGGCTCATCTTCAATTGCAAAGGGGAAATATGCTCTCCAAGACCTATGTGTATCCAGATCATGATGAGATCACCGTGGTATCACTGACACAGCACTGATATTTCTGGACAAGGCTTAGTTTGAAAAAGCCAAAACCAAAGCTGAAAACCACCAGATAGACACCAGGCACACATGGTCTAATTAGCATTAATACCCGACCTGGTTTCTCTTCTGCTAAGTCAAAACCAGTCACTCTGAAGCCAAGTAGAACAACTCAGATCAATCAAAATATCATCAGACAGAAGTCGTGTTCTTTGTGTTACTACCAGAAATATCAGTTCTGCTCTCTAAGACCACTGAAAAACCACTATCCTTGATGTAGTATGCACCAGAGCAGAGATGTTTGAGTGTGCTTTTTAGATCTATATCTGCAAGCAATTGCCTTTTCTTTCTGTTGGAGCACTTTCCATCTTCCCTTCCGCCTGATGGGATTCCTGCCTTGGAGTACCTCGGTGTACTCCTTTCAAAACTCTCAGAGTAACCATTAGTTATCAGTGTTATTTCTATTTTAATAGAAAATTCTAGGTTTCACTGAGCTATGTGCAGACAAAATCCAGGGCGAGAAGTAGTCCATGCCTCAGGGAGATGGCAGTCTAAACAGACAAGATGAACAAGGGAGGAAAGGGAAAGAAAAGCTTTATTGATGGAGGGCAGAGATATTGGTCATGAAAGGAATTGGCCGAGGTCAAAAAGAAAAGTCTGTGGTGGAGCTAGAGAAATGATCCCAAGGCTCTGCAAACCAAATCCAGTGCCTTTACATACTTTGCTTTTCCACAAATAAACACCTTTTGCAAATTTCAGCCAAGAGAAGGATAATTCATCATGCGGTACCTAGTGAAGTTGTTTTTCCCATTTTCTGCCAAAGAATGAGATGGCTTTGGGACCAATGGGAAAGATATGACTATGGCTGCAGTCTTCAGGGTATTTGTTCAACTAGAAGAAACATGCTGATGTTTCAGCTTCTCTCTAATGGACTTTTTAGGCATTGTTCTCTTCTTGTGTCATTACAGGATTTTCCCTTGTTTTCAAGCAGCTGTTTATCACACTAATGAAGAAGGTGAATTGAAAATGGAACATTTAGCAAAAAGCCTTATTTCATGAAGCCCAGCATACAGGAAACTGGTAAAAGCTCTATTAACAAAATAACTACATAAAATGACCAAAAGGACTTGGAAGGTGACGTATTTCTCTGTGGTCATGGATTTAAACAGTTTGCTGCTACAAAATATAAGACAATAATCAAATGGAAATCCTCTCAAAAACAAAATTATAGATCTCCAAAAACACAATTATAGATCATAAGTGTCAAGCATGCAGGTATTCACATGTACAATTTCAGATTAGAATTATAGTTTCTTCTAATTATAGAATGTAGCAAAGCACATCCACCAGCTATACTTATTTAGAGGTAAAAATGAACTTAGTCCTTCACGCACCTACATATTTACACAATTGCAGGAGAGAAGATAAATACACTAAACACACACCATGCATACATGAACACACATGCGCCCTTGAAAACAGCTACTTCTAGCAATGCAGCACTAGAACATGGCAAGTCCAGTAGTACTGGTACATACTTTTCTCCTGAGTCCCACAAACTGGGTGATACAAGAAAAAGCCAGCCCAAGAGTCCCACATATTTATTACAGTGGCACAAAGACTCTTCCCTTTGTGTGCAGAGCACTGTTTGGAGCAGACCACGCTAATCAGTGCCCCAGCTGTTCAGGAAAGGAACATATAGGACTGAGCTTGCTTTTCACGTCAGTAAAATTAATCTTAATGATAGCAACTCACTCACAACATTAATGTGAAACACACTGTAAGGCTGAATGTAAATTACAAATTCAACTCAATTTATACCTGCAGCAGCTCTTTTCCACATGGTTTGGGAAAGCGCTGTAAAAGCACCACCAAAATGCCTCTGAAGCCTTTTCTCTCTGCCATAAGAGCAGAAAGATCCTATGCTAACAAGCAAATATACTCTGGGGCAGAGCTAAGGAACTTGATAACACACTGAGTGAAGCCAACAGGAATACTCCCCAGACTGCAGATGAGGCCGTGCATATATTGCTTTGCCATTTGGACCTGGCTTCAAACTGTGAGAGCTGGAAAACAGAGGAAAAGAACAGCAGAGCCATCACAGTGACCTCTCTGTGAACCTGAATTGGGTAGCGCTTTGCTCCCTCCCAGACTTTAATTCATATTTCTGTGCTGACTATAATGCTGTGTACTGGCCCCAGCAAGAATTAAATTAAATATTTATACTTTTGTGATGAGATACTTTGTTACCCTGTAAAACTTGCACATATGGAACTCTATTAATTTATGCTAATTCCTTATTTCTCTAGAAGAGCCTTTCTCCTCATTAGCATTTGATCGTTTAATACAACTTTACAGCACACACTAAATTGAAGCCCGTAATCTTTTGTAATTGAAGTTCTGTGTGCATTCATTGTCATTTAAAAAAATAAAAATGAAGAGGAAGGGAGATGCGTATGGCAGTATTGCCTTTGCGTGGCATGCACGGCTCCGAGAGGGAATTAGGCCTGCAGGGAGCTGTTTGCAATGCCAGCTGCAGGGAGCAGGCGACATTAGAAAGGCTGGACCTGCCCTTGCTTGTGTTGAGGGAGCATTTTCTGGTGACCTCAATGAGAGAAGAACCAGTCCTCTGGCATTCTGCCAGCGCCTGCCAGTTGTATTGGAGGAGGGTGGTAGAAAAAGAAAGTAGAGGTGGAAATTTCAGCCCACCGAGCAGACCTGAAGCAGAGAGAAATTGTCCAGTTCACCTTACCCAAGAAAGCCTCTGTCTTACCTTTGTCTCCTGCTATGGCCCACTGAAGTCCTCTGTTTTTCTGCTGAACCTTGCCATTATGTTCCTGACTTTATGTTGACATCTGGTACTACTTGGGAGGAAATCAGTATGTCTTCTCTTGCCGTAGCATTGTCTTTCCTTGTCCAGTGGACCAAATTCACTTTCACTTATCCACAAGTCTAATGAAATGAATCAAATAGCTCTGGATAATGCAGAATTTGTCCCCCTTGATGCGATGGATCTTTGTTCTGCACCAGCTTCCCAGGCTCATCTGTGGGACTCTTCTAACGAGGAGCCTTCCTCCAGCACTCTGGCCATAAGCTGTAAATCAGAAGTAAACCGAAAGATTTCCTATTTCAGGAAAAGAAGACAACAGAGTGGCTTTTTCTTTCAATACCTGGCCTGAAACAGAAATCAGCAGGAACAGTGGGATGCAATGCTGAGTTTCACATTGCTCTATCTTCCCTTTCTCCCACCTTGCCATTAGCAGCTGAGGGTCTTTAGCATATTGAAGAGAGACATCTCACCAGTTTCTGGATTTTTCTAGCAGTTCTACAAAAGAAAGTCTTCTGAATTTTGGACAACACTATAAAAATGTATGATTTATTGAAGTGTAAAATTTATGTCATTGATTAAAAAGGAAAAGCTTAGTGCTTCTTGTATATTTTTCTTGCAGCAGCGTTCACGTTCTCAGTTTAAGAAAACCAGGAGACCTATCATTGCAACAATTCACTGAGCACTTTGAGGTTTTTAGCGCTTCTGTGTATTTTATACACAGTTAAATGTGGCTCAGCTTTATCTTGCTGAATTCTCTATATTGTCTTTCATGAAAAGAGGAACTTGCACATGCTTGTGTCCAGCTACCATTGAACTTCAGTTGATAGGAGTGGAAGAACTAATGCTTAAATAGAGTCTAGTAACATGTTTCAGAATTCAAACTGCCTGGTTTTACTAATATGAGTAGTCTCATTCAGATTAGGACCTTCTGATACACACGTGCCAAAATTATCTTGAGTTTTAATGTAAGAGTTGTCGAGAGACTGCAACCTGGTTTTATAGATTCCTGACATTTACAGCAGTGAGGTTTACAGAAAGGCACTCAGCCTCCACCAGCACAGCTGAGTGATAGTTCAAAGCTAGGGCAGGGCTGAGAGAGCAGAAATCATCCAGCTGTGGAAGATTAATAATTGTAATGTACAGAGGCCTCACTACATCTTTGGGGAGGAGTTCGTGAACACTATCTTAAATGTATCCTTAGAATTGCATAGAGGGAAGCACTGGACCAAATGCTATCATCAGTTCTCAGGGGCACATTGACAAAGACATAAACAATGAAAAGCTAAAAATATCCGTTGTCCCAGTTACAGAAAACACCTGCAGCCAATAGAACACTTAAAACTCATTTAAGTGTCACTGAGTTTGGTGAGAGTTAAAAGCATGTCCACTGGCTCCTCTTGAATCAAGGTGTAAAAGACAACATTGTGATATTTGGCTCACATGTTGTGGAAATAAAGTAGTGCCTGAGCGAAAACATCATATCAGCAATTTACAACTCCCCCCAAAAAAAGACTTTACATTTTCAAGTTTTAAAAAAACACTTCCTATTTATATGTCATCTGCATGCACAGATTTAAATTGTCAGTTAATCAATGAAATCTATTTGAGCTAGCAGCACTTCACAGCAATCAGTGTAATCACCTTCATCTTCATCTAAATTTAACTGGACTCATCTCGCAATTCTGCCCCTGACCAGATGCAAGTCAGAAGTGAAAAATAAGAAGTATATCTTACCAAATGAAGTTATCTATCTATCTTGCTGAAGCTCCTCCTTTTGGGGGAGCACATCTTTGTGCTCTCAAAAGCTCACTGCTAGCACCCTTATTCCTAGGGTAAGGAGAGGGGAAGATTGAATTACCTAAGCACATCCTAAAACTTGTCTAAATCCTTTATCAGGGATTCACGTTTCCTTTACACCTGGCTCAAGCCAGGAACCAATTGTACCGCTATGTCAGCAAAATACGCTCAGATCTCTATCAAGGTGATGGTCAGCTAATGAAGGCAGCATGTTTCAAATCAGTGCTCTCAGCCGGTTACACTATCTTTTCAAACACTGACCATAAAATTACACAGTAAGTGCCTTTTAAAGACAGTTACCACATGGTTATTGCTGCTTTCCAAATTAGATTGTCATCATGAGTGTTAAGAAGTGAAAGATACAGGTAGGGAACCCGTTAATTCCTTAGCTCTGGCAGGTTGGAGCTCCCAATGCTTGTTCATTTTGCATTAGCAAGAAACATCAGAACATCTCAGCTCCCCACACCACGAGGTAAATTATTCCTGGAGCACTGTACTTGGTAGCTTCAAGTTTAATTACCTTGTAATCTACAGGTTGTGTTATTACTTTGTGGTTACACGATATTTTTTTTTTCATACCTATTTATATAGCCTATAAAAGAAAGTGACATTGGAATGGATTTTTCTAAATTGGTCCCACGCATACAGTTCTTTCAGTGTCTGAAAAAATGAGATTCTGCTCTCAGTGAGCGTCTGCTGGGTAAATCTGTGTGCTGTCTCAGGAATGAAACACCTACAAATATTTTAGCAAGGCACCATGATTTTTGTATAAAAGCAAAACAGATACTACAGTTGATTAATTTGTATTAAACTCATGGAATGAGGGCATGTATTTAAGAAAGAATTCATATTGTTGCCAATGTGAATTTCAGTTTTAAGTACTGGTAGGTGCTCCCAGTTCAGTCTGGGTAGTATTCCCTCATGGAGATAATCCAAACCAGGCTCATCTCTCCATGTCTTTTGTGATGTTTCCTTACATTAAGCATATTCAGCCATAAGTAACAAAAAGCACAGACTACTTGGTGGCTGAGACCTAAAGTCCAAGCAGAGACAGATGGTCAAGTTTTGCATCCCCCTGTTCAAGAATAGTCTTCTCATCAAAATTTCTCCAAAAAGAAGTGGAATACTTGGAGTATATATACTTGGAATTTGTGCCAAACACAGTGTGAGAGCGTATTCACAGGGGAGAAGTATATCCTTCACCACTGCACATCTCCATCGCTGTGGAGAGATGCTGAGTTACAGCAAAAGACCTGTCCCTCTGAGGTGGAACATTTGAAGTATAAAGATGTCCTTTTTTGAAAAAAAGTACAGGAAGTTACAGTAGCTGTTGCTGATGGCCAGTGCTGTATTATCTTTAATCACATAAACATTTTACAGGTTTTCTTAGTGTACAAGTCACAGAGATACTAACCTTTGCAACAAAGAATACATTGAATTTGTCTTTGCTGCATGATACTTGATTAATGTTAAATCAGCTCATTGGTTTTTAGTTGTAGAGGACCTCAGTGTGTTATTAAGTGTATAATTTCTTACTCCATAAGGAAAGAAGTACACGAATATTTTTGTTGCAGGTGGCATCTTTTAACTTTTCTTTACCTTGGAAGCATTACTAGGTTTTCCAAATAAATGTTACAAATTTGTGCAAGAATACATTTTAAATATTTTTGACCATTTATCTGGTTAAGGGAAGAAGGAACATTTTTTTTGCCGCAGAATTGTAATGATGACATTTTCATCCAGAAAAAAACCCAACTCATTTCAAGCAGTTAGTAGTGAAGTTAAGTATCTAGCTTATACAATGCCTGGCTTAGTCATTGGAAGATCTAGTTACTGTACTGGAGGAAACACTATAGGAGGCATGTGAGGTCTTAACTGGGAACAGAACAAAGCATTGCACTTACTGGTACAGATACTTCTTTGTCTGACAGATTCAAGTTCCTAACGGATTTTACCCCATTAATTGTCAGTTTCCTTTGTGTCCTTTTGGCTTACAAGAATCATCTCCAATATGACCTGCTTAGTAGTAGTTTAAGCAGCAAATAATTCACAGGATCTGTTTAGGATGAAGCATGGATTGATATGATGTGATTCATCTTAATTCTATGAATATGTTTTCTTCCTTCCCTCCTCCCCCTACTTCCCAGCTTCTTCATGAAACAGGAATAAACCCCATATGTCTTTTGCAATATGAAACAGGGATGTACCTCTGTAAGCACCGAGCCTTCAGATTTCTCTGGGTAAATCAGATGTTTGCAAGCAGTCCTGCTTATTTAGGGGAATGGGTGGCTGTGTTTTTTTCCTGAGAAGCTACATTCAAAAGTGTTAATTTCCACACCTGAGTGAATAAATACGTAATAACTACAGCAAAATACGCACAGGTAGAGTCCACAATCAGGACTCTCTGGGTAGAAAGAATACAAACATTTTTCCTCTCTTCAGCTGAAGGGTTCTCAGTGCCTATAACAAAACCAAGGGAAGCCTTACCACTGCATGCAAAACACGCCAAGGTTTCATCTCTCATATGAAGAAGTAATAGAGTCATTGGAAAATCTTCTTGATACAGCATGATGCAGACTTATTTCAGGTGCCTGCTAATTGACAAAGCAAGCCTCAAGAGCCATCTAGAGGTTGTTTGGCAAGAATCATTTTCATTATTTTAAGAATGTGGCTCCTCCAGGTTTTGTTCTTTTGTGCGGCATGGTAAATCAGGAATACCTCAAGTTATATCACTGGAACTTCAGCAGTGTAGAGGGGGTTTCAGAGAAATCATTCCCTTCACCACCATTACAGCCGTTTTAGTAATGAGGAGCTGCATTCATATGCTGCAAGAAAAAAGTATCACAGAATGTGCTATGTGAGTCAGAAAAAATTTGGCATGAGGACTGTGCTCTTGTGAGCCCAGACACACTTCAGTTGATAATAATGACTCAGTAAGGAGATAAGCAGATTTAGCCAAAACTGGCACACAGCTGGGATTTACTAATTATGAAGCTATTACAGTCCTGATGGTATTGTCTGATCTGTTCCGACTTCCCCTTAAGTCTGTGTCGAATCATACCAAAATCAATAGTACTTTGAACAGGGGCTGCAGTTTGCAGGAGCGTGGTAGAGAAACAAGTTAGAATGGGGGCCTGGGAGTTCACTCCCATTGTTATTAGACAGCCAAAATGTGCCAGCCCTCAAACAGAGACACCTTCTCTTTGGATGAACTGTGGAAAACTTAGTTTTAAGGTACTTGTATGGCTCCTTAGAAATAAAGGAGAGAACAGAGAGAAGAGGATTTTGCAGACAGTGGTGGGAACAGTTCTTCAGTTCTAGCAGATGTTTCCATTTGCAGATCCAGTCTTTGGTGGACCGTGCTTTTATTCAGATTTCAAGACATCTCCAGACACAAAGGGTTTCTAATGCTACCAGTGGAGCTAATTTTCTGTCTCTTGCGTTGAATAGAGCAAGTATGACCTTTCACTAAATCAGACTGAAACCTCTTCCTGACATGCTCTATCCTCCAGACAGAAGTCCAACAAAGTCCTTGTGGTGTAAGCTGCTTTGATGTTAATATATCCTCTGTTTACCTCAACAAAGAGCTTGGACCAAATAAAGAGCTTTGCCAAAATAAAACTTTGCACTCACTTGATAAATACAAAGTATATCTATTAAAATCCTTCTGAGTAGGAAGCACGTGTGTACAGAAATTAACGCAGCAGGTGTATTATGTATTCACTTATGGTTAAAGCATATACTTTGGATTTAGAGGAATCTCTTTGATATTTCCTGTGTAATTAATCTGCTGGAGGAAGTACTTGAATACCAGACGGGAACAGCTGAAACACAGAGGGGGTGGACTGCTGATGTAGCACCAGTAAAACTGAGCCCACAAAGTTCTCCAGAGATATTCAGGAGTCTCTGCCCCAGGGAAAAGAGATTTCTGCAACTTGGGCTTATTTGGAATTTCCACTGAGGTTGAGTTTCTTGGGGAACCAAAATGCAGCAAGCAGCAACACAGGTTTAATTTCAGGATATTAAAACTTCCTAAGATGTTTCTAAAGCGATAACCCAAACAGCTGCCTAATGGGTTCCCGGGGCTGCTCTCTTCAGGTCAGCACATGCACCTGTGAGATCTCTGCACAAACATTGCCTCGAAGGCCATGTCCCAAGCGCAGCTCAACTTCTGCATTATGCATGATCCTCATCGCTTTCACCAGATGTGGGTGGAGAGGGGAACTAACGCAGATGCTGCCAGGGTAATAGCAGGGGCTTTTTGAATCCTGAGAGAGGGAAAGAGAGGTTTTATCAATACACATTATGAATGAGCTGAATTGAAATGTTTCCATAAGGGATTTCTGGCTTCAAGATGCATAAACGGCCTCAATCAAAATGCTGAGGATAAAAGGAGACAACAAAGAAAAAAACTTAAGGGGAGTGAATGTTTAGTATATGCCAGCTATTCTAACCGTGTCTCCGAGTGTCAATGAAAACATACAAATAACAGAAAGGTGGAAACTGAAAATCATGGCCAAAGGATTTCTCCAACAGAGATGAATTTTTCTGTATGTCTGAATTCAGAACCCTGGACACAAAAAAATAAGATTATGGGGTTCTAACCTTTGGACAAACAACTGCACAACAAGAAAATGTGTTCTTGTAAAGATACCAAAACACAAATTCAGTTGATGGCTTTCAGTGTAATGCAACAGCTGCATAATTAACAAAAAGGAACAAGCAAAATATGAGAAAACCAGAAAGTATAAATAGAACATAGAAAAAAGGATTTTTATATATATGCGTACACACACACACATATATATGCAATATGAATATGAGGACAGCATCTGCTGTTAACTCAGTTATGCTGCACATTAAGCATTGCAATATGTAATTTATCAAATGGGTGATATTGAAATAACATAAATGATTCTAATAATAAATCTCTGATACACTATGTCCGGGGCTGGCCTGTAGAGAAAGGCAGGGCTCTCACAAGCAATGTAGTCTGGGTTGGGACTTCTGTAGACTAGTGTAATATAAACATGATTAGGTGAACTAGTTATAAATCTGTTTGACTTTTGCACACTGATTCAGTGAGTAAAACTCTATAAAACTACAAGTCAGTACTAACAAGAGCTGAGAAGAGCAGACCATCAGTGGTCCTGCTTAAAATTCTTCAATGGGCTTTTGTGAACTGCAGTTTTAAGCTGGTTTTGTGTAACACCATACAATAAATAGTGTTGATCTTCCAACAGAAACAGCACAAGCAGTGCCTGAGACAGCCCTAGCATTGACTGCCTCTAAATGACATTGCAGATTCAAGCGCAACGTATAAATTTAATAAACATCAGAAATCAGTTATATTTGTCTAACACTTATAAGTGTTTCAAAAAATCTGGTATTTCCACATTTGCCTATTTCAGTGGATTTCCTCACTGAAGAGAAGAAAATATTCTGTGAAACCCCAGGTCTGTGAAACTCTAGGTCTTAATGGATAAACCATTAAGGGTTCTTCGCTCCACATCCTCACAATAACCATGCCTTGAGATAAAATACAACTGCCTCCACTGAGAATAAGCAAGACTGAAAAAAAGACATTAGTAGGTGATAAATTATCGAGAAAAAAACTAAACCAGCATGTAAACAGCATGTCTTTTAAAAAACAAGCTTTTGATGCCTTTTGGAGGCTTGAGAAATGAGCTTCTCTAACCTAAGCTGAGTTGGCCACAGTCTTATTACATGTCTGATTGCTTCTGACAGAGAGCAACACCTCAGCACAGGCGTAAACACCCATAAACACCAGTGAAATGCAAGAAAAAAATGCAGATAAGAGGTTAAAAGGAACATCTTTGGCTCGACATTTGCTTCCACTTTTCTAGTAAACTAGGATCTATCTACAGCATGGTCTAGGAGCAATGAGGTCAAAATTTGTATTTAACAGTAAAAGGCAGACTCTTTTCCTTACCCAGGGATTGGTGTTGTCGTTCTCAAACAGTCCCATAGAAATTAGTGAGATTACTGCAGAGTAAGGGAGCACTCAACACGTACAGGTTGCAGGTGCATTTATGTCCAATTTCAGAAGTAACATTTCCTCAATATAATCAACAAATGTTATGGAGTTTTCCTTTGTGTGACACAATTTTAAGACATTACTTTTTAATGTTCTTGTAACACATTTGCGGTCCCACTCACCCCCCAGAGAATACTGTGGAGTACATAACAACAGTAAAACTTACAATGTATAATCAAAATCTGTAACATTCAATTAAAAGTATCCTTTAAAATTTGCCATGCTGCCAGCTACACTTAGCTACATACCTTACATGATGGAGACTGACATGTACATTTTAGAATAGTTATTAGTAAATATAGAACCACATCCTGCCTGTAGACATTTGCAATATGATTTTACCTCGTTTACAAGTCCCCATGTTCATAAATTATAGGCTATGATGTGGTCCAAAGCCAGGAAAGTACTTCAGAGCTTTGCTGCTTTCTTTACTTTCCATCTCTTGAAGCACAGCAGTCTAGCTGTGAGCTCAGAAAGATGTTTATATTTGAATTCTGTGTAGCTGACAGACCAAGAAAGAGGAAAAAAACCCCAACCACATAAGAATGAAAATTTCAGTATACGCCAATATATAAATGAAAAGGTGTCGTGACCCTTTCTCTAGACCATGATCTCTGACACCCTCTAGTTTTGCCCCTGTGAAGCCAGATTCAAAACACTCCATCTTTCCCAGTAGCATGTTTGCACCACACCTAGTTATCCTGCTGAAGGATTTCCATCAAATTCAGATGTTTTCATCTGCTGTTTTTCATCTGTGGCAGCAGGTTGCACGGCATCAGATTGGCTTTTATAGGTTCTCAGTCTTGTTTGTCATGCGAGGAAACGCAGCTCAGATGTACTGAGGACAAAAATCTGTCCAAAGAAATTTGTCATGAAATGTCTGTGCTTGAAACAAAAATACCTGAACCAAGATGGAGGGCTGAGGGATTTTTATGAGCATGAATTTTGGGGGGTGCCACAACAGATAAACTTTCATGTCTCAAATCACTCGTTGCTTTTCTGGTTCCTGATGCTTGTGCATCCACATATATTTTACTGTTTATTTCAGGGAACTGTTTGCAGAATTTAGCTTATATTTCCATACCTGCATCTGCTGATAGGATTTTATATTACAGGTCACCTATAGATTGCAAACCTGTAATCCTTATATATGTGGTGGGATCTGTAAATACCATAAGGTATTTATGGTGCCAAATGGCTTGTTTGCACAGGTGCTGTGTGCATAAATTCTCCAGATTCAGACTTAGCTTAGTAACAGCCTTCCCAGAGAAACCTGCCATGATCATAAGCAACTTCAATCAAGTCAGTAAGGCTATTCGTGTGATTACATTAATTAATAAAAATCAATGTTTACACACTGAACCCACAATCAGATAAAGAAGAATTACAAATATTAAATTCACTCAGAAAACAAGAGTTTGGAAGGAGGGGCACAGAGCTACTCACCAGTTTGGTTTGATGCTGAGAAATATTTACAACTTCACAAAAAAACTTGACATTTTTAGTTTTTGACATTTTTAGTTCCAGTGCTTTTCTCCTTGAAAGTGGAATGCATTTCACTTTGCTCTTCTCATGTTTCACTTTGCCATTTCTAACCAGTGCTGCTTCATTTTTTGTTCTGATAGGACATTTTTTCCTGTAAAATTTAATGTAATTGTTTTTGATTAAACATCTTGAGATTAAAAATACACTGCTTTGGGCAAACTGAATATTTTGGATGAACTCAAAATGACATTTCTTTTAGAATTTCCTTTTTTTTGTTGTTTGTAAAATAAAAAACAATAACAAAACCCAGCCCCTTCTAGCTCAGTCACCTCCAGATTACATCCCTCACCCTGGTTTTCAGCTTGGCTGGCACTTCTCGAGATTACAGCTGAGCTGGAAACAAGTGAGGGCATGAGAATTAGAATCCCTGAACTTGGATCTTGCAGGAGGACACATGTGAAGTGTGAAACACCAGTTCTACCTGTGAAATCTTTCCGTTCAGATTATGGACATTAGAATTGGAAAAGGACACTTGGGAGATCTCATTTCTTACTGGATCAGTTCAGGCCAATATTCCTATACGTTACATTTTCAGCTACTTCTTTACTTTGGCTTTAAGGATCTTAGGGCAAGAAAGGCTGACCTACAAGTGAGGCACCTCACTTCAGAAGCCTCTATCTGAAATTCTGACTCTAATATTTCCCGGATATCTTTTCCTGATATTCCCTGAATTTGCTTTTTCTTATTTTCAGCCCATTACCTCTTAGGCATAGCCAGCTGTTTTCTTCCAAGACCAGAGCACGTATGACAGCCATAACATAATATTAAACACATTTTGTCTGTGGATTGTCCTGGACTATGTCTTCTGTATCTGGGCTCCTTGCCAAATTTTTGGCACATCCTTACCTTTTGCAGCATCCAGAATGAATTGGTGACTGAGATGACTCATATGATTGAGTAAAAGTACACTTACTGGAAGTGACAACTATGTTCAGGTCTCAAAACTAGTGAGTTAGCTAAAAATCAATTTTCCCTATTAGCCAATCAATAAACTAAAGGCAGGTCAGAGGTCATTGGAACAAAAATGTCTCCCCTGAGTCGTGAGTTGAGAACACAAACAGCCAGGTAACCAAAGTTCTTCATCCTCCCAATGCTGTAGCGCTCACAGAGCAAATATCCCTTTTGTCTATAAAACTGCATCAAACATTGCAAGAGTACCCTGGAATTCCAGATGAACAATCCTTGAAATAATTGCACAGAAAATATTTTTGTCCCTTTTTTTGATCCGCTGAATTGCTTTCCACTTTGCTCAGAGTACACTTCACCCAGCACTCTCTTTTCACAATAACCCCTGTTTTACCCATATCAGGAATGGCTGACAACATGATAGAAGGGCAGGTAAAAACAGGAGAGAGATAAACCCAGAAACATTTTGAGTGCAGCACTTTCAGTGGGTGGGAGCATATAAAACACAGACTTCTCTGAGAGAGGTTGAGTTGAAGGTTTTCTGAAACCAAGCCTAGGCTTTAAAACCACTGCAGTGTCATGTGAGAGGAACTGAGCATCCTACAGAACAAGCCACGAAGGCACAGTTTCCACTGACTTGCTGTATGGTTGTATGTAGAGAAATAGTCAGCAAGGACTACACTGTAATTCATCTGCTTATTTCACATAGTTTTACAATATGGAAACTAAATACCAAATTATTTCATGAATGGGGACCTAGCCTAAGCTTCTGACCCCCCTGGAGGTTCTAGAGATTTTCAGTTTGATTTACTCTGTTTCCTGAGCATCTCAGCATCCCCAAACCCTACAGAATTTACAACTTCAGAATAGCTGTAAAGTCATGAAAGATCCAGTTAACCTTCTTTATATTAAAGCATAGGTAGGTAAATTACTTCCACAAGCAAACTGTATTGTTTCATTTGATCTTCAAGTCCTATTACTGGAGCTATTTGAGGTGTGATGTACAACTGTCCCATGTACAAGTGAAGGAACAAATCTTTGTAAGGCACAGAAGTGAAAAAATGAAATCACTATTCTTACACAATAACCTCTGAAGGAAAAGTAGCCCAGTGACACCTAGAGAGGTCAGAGTTTCCTTGACTAGTTCTAGAATTCTTTTTTTCTTTTGTTTTGGAAACCTACAGAATAATTGGGGAAAAAAGGTCCTATGGGATTTGGTGTTCTGCACTGCTAAAAAATTATACCAACTGCTCAGCAAACAGTCGAGCTGTGTGAAGATGAATGAGGGGAAAAAAATGTCTAACATTCCCTGAAAGTTTTTGAAGGTTTTTATGGAGGAATTTAAGCAGTGTATCTGTATCTGTTAAAATATCTACCGTTGAGGTTAGTTTACCTCTTACAGAGCTTCAAATGTTTTTGTTTTTTGGTTTTTTTTTTTATTTTGTACCAGGGCAGAAGTATTCACACACATCAGTTTTACGCACAGACACAATCAATTACTGCCTTCCTGACAAAACTCCATCACTGTAAAAATGTTCCATTAAATGTCTGGTAATAACATTCTATAGATGCTCTATTGAAAAAACAAGTTTCTCTAAGCCAAACTGCACACAGCATACCTGTAAAAATGTGAAATAAAACGTTCATGCAATGAAAATATGTCTGAACCAGTAAACAATATTGTAGAAAACACAGAGAAGAGATCAGTAAATAAGTTTGATCTGGGCTATAAAAAGCTAGTGGTAATCAAGAAATGCCTGCTTCGGGTGGTTGGTTAGAATGATATCAGAGAGATTGGCACCAGGAAAAGGACCTTTGGTACACTTGCTCCTTGAAAGCCGTGCTCTCTTCTCACTGTTTACTCTGTCAGCAGCTCAGCATCCAGAGGATCTGTGTTGGCATTTTTGGGACAAAGTTTTTGCATGACTCTTCTTAATAAGAATTAAAAACCCAAAAATTAAAAATTGAAAATTTCCTTAATAATAATACCTTACTCACTGAAATTCTGCCACTGAAAGTAACCTGGAAATATTTTGTCTGTTTGCAATGTAAAAACGTTTTGGTTTTAGAGGAAAAGCACCATATTTTCCACAGGAAAACTCAAACACGTTTTCTAGCCAGCTCTCCCTATCAACTGTCTCCTTACCACCTTCCTGAGAGGCTGTAGGGAAGTCATCAGAGCAGACAAGCCCTTCTCTCTAGTTGCAGAGACTGGTTTTGGTACCTTCTCTCATTCTGTTGCAATTTTCTAACTTCTATTTGAGTTTCTTTCTTCTCCAATCTTCAGTTCTTTTAAGTATATATTTTCCCTGGTCTTTTAGTTTATATTTTGTTCACTTTTTCCCATGGTGGTTGGTATCTTGTTCTTTCCCTGTATTGGTCACTGAACCTTGGCTCTTCCATTGTTTCTTATTCCTTTCCTTTCTACTGCAATAAATTCCCATATAACCTTTGAATCCTTGAGACAGAAAAACACAGCATCTTTGAGAAGATTGTCTAGGCTGTCACCTTTTGGGTTTAGGCATGTGTGTAACCAAGTGATTAAGTTTCCTGCTCTTTTCTAAAGTCTTCATGTTTGTGTATGTCCCAGTTTTAAAGGAATCCTTAACATGAAGTTACAAAACTGACTGATCACCTTGGGTAGGGTTTTTCATCATCCCCCTCCAAATCATGTAAATGCTTTTTCTTGTTTTGGAAGTATTTCCTTTTTATTTTAGCCCAGGAAAGCAAGGCAGATCTTGAGAGAATCAGAATGGATGTACTGTGTAGCACTGGGAAGCTAAAGATTAAGTTCGAGAGGACCAAGGGACACACAGGAGATTGAACTGGTGGCTTAGAAACCCTGGACTTGTGGTAACAACTTAGACCAGTTCCAAGGCTGCAGAGGTTATACTTCTGGGTATTGCATGGTGCAACAGACTGCGCTATGGAGTACTCCTCTTCTGTTTATTCAGCATATAAAACTTACCTCTTGAGGCTCCACCTGAAACACAGACAAAGCAATTTTCCCCAAAAAGTTTTACAACTGCTCCAAGGGCCCTCCACACTTGTGAAAAACAAAAGAAAAAGACACTGTTCTTCACTGTCTTACTTCCCATTTCTGAAGTGGGAGTAATCATATTTATTGTCTTTCCCTTTATTCATGCTTAATGCTCTTCAGAATAGAGACTGTACTACCAGTTAGGTTCCTCATGATGTGCACAAGGGGTATGTAGTGATTGCCAAGAAAAGCTGGTTTAGAGTTATATACGCAATGAGAGTCCAAATGACCTTCAATGCAACTGTCACTAAACATCCTTGGAAGCACCCTTGAATTTGCTCTGGCTAACAAGCCTGTTGGGGAGGAATCGGCTGTGTCATGCTCAGCAGTACATCGCTCTTGGTGGCCCAAGGACATGGCTGTGGAGATGCATCAGGTTTCCTGGTCTTCTTCAGGAACAAAGATGGTTTAGTGATGGGGTTTTTCTATCAGAGTTAGGTTGATGGTTGGACTAGATGATCTTAAAGGTCCCTTCCATCCTAGAAAATTCTATGATTCTATGAATCTAATAGTAAATGTGGAGCTTTTTCCCCAGGAAGACCACACCAGCAGGCCCATTCCTTTGCTGTACCCTACATTCAGAACGGACACTATAGCTTCTAACCCCACATTCAGATCAGGGTTATTTGTAGGGGCCTGATGCAAGTGACTGGTTTAGAAAATAAAAGTGGATCTGTAAAATCACAATATATAATATATTAGAAATGGAATAAAATTCTCAGGGGAATCTTTACTGAGACAAATGGGATGATTCAGCTGAAAATGATGAATGGCTACTGCCCTTGTCTCCTGCCAAATATACATTTCGTCCCTCTCCATTGGAGCTGGGCAGCAGATGCAAAAATACAGTACAGAAAAAGAGCATAATTTGGCCATAAAAATGTTGAAGTAAGTGTTGTTATATAACTGAAATGCCATCTCCTTTAGTGCATCCACCCACTGATTTTACAACCAGTTAATATTTTTCTGAACTTTCATGTTGTATTCTATCCTGCCGCCTCTGCAATCTTCTGCCTATTTTTCTGCCAAAGCCACAAGAATAAAGCTGTCAACATTGCAACTAAGCCATCTTTCTTGTCTGGCAAATTGTCTAGTGGAGACTATAACCTCCTGGCTGCTCCACTGTATAGTGTAAGTATCCTGTCTTAAGAAAACAGAATTTAAATATTCTTTAGATACAAGATATCTGCAGGCATCTGTGCAGAAACAAGTTAAATATCTTTCCTTGACATTTTTTACTTTTCTCCAGTGGGAATGGCACAGTCATTCATATTAAGCTGAACACGTATTGACATGCTTAGAGAGATGTTATATGGCTTTTCAACTGAAATATCTCCAGGTATTTGAACTGCAATAATAAATATGGCTGCTCCTGAGGGAAAGAAGAAGCAGCAAGAAAATTCCCCAGAAGACTATGATTAAGTACTGAAGTGAGCCAATGGCATACAGTAGTTAGGCTTTGAATGTGATTGGGATTTATGATTTCAATTAATGCTGGGGAACAATTTTAGTAAGTTATTAGCAAGCTACTGGCTATACAGAACACAGTTCATTTGTGCATTCCTCTAGATTAGCTGTATCACTGTACCAAAACAAGGCCGGATCCTCTGCGGTGTAAATTTGTGCAGCACAGGCAATGGACACAGTACTCCAGGAGGGGTCTCACGAGCGCAGAGTAGAGGGGCAGAATCACCTCTGTAGATGGCTGTAGATGGCTGTAGAAGAGTTAAGCAGATGCATACGGACCAAAAATGTGGCCTTATCTGTATGGTAGATCTTAGTGTGTTGGAGGAGCTGTAATTTTACATTTGAGAGATGAAATATACGAAACTCATAAGGGAAGAAAGATCAATCTCCTTTTCTCTGCCTTTCCATATTGTATCCCAGGAAAGGCCCAGGGCTGTGTGTTCAGCTGATGTAAATTTGTTGGATTTACATCACCAACGACCTGGGCCCTCCCGAGGATCACTCACAATTTAGAAACTAACTGAGGCCTGACATGGCTGTACGTGTGGGGGTGTGTGGCGTATATATATATATATACACATGCCTCAGCTTGCCTATATTTTCTATAGACACAGCTCTCCCCAACTGCCTCCTAATTTCAGAATTTAAATGTCATCTATATTTGTTAAGGCCCTGCCGTCCCTTATGATGTATATGCCAGCTCCCAGCCTCAGGCAGGGTGCTGTGCGGTGGGGAACTCTGCACACTGTGCACCCAGGGAGAGAGCCTGAAAGCTGAGGTCTGGGTCCTGGAACATGTCTTGGCTCACTGAGCCGAATGAAGCTGTTCATAAAGGCAAAGAAAATCAGGTGTAAGCAGCTGAAGGCTAGGAGATTAATGAAGCATTTGGGAGGGAAAGCAGCAGAGTGTTTTCGAGGCAGTTCTGCCCTGGAAAACTGGAGCAGGGCTAGGGAGAGGCACAAATACCCTCAAGTTGCTATTGTCACTGGCAACAATGGCACTGGCAAGTACAGGAATGTGGCTGCAATCTTGTCCTTTACCTGGTTCACTCACTGCCCCGTCTTTTCATTTAGGCCTCTTCTACACACACTTAGAGCAATAAAAGTAGTAAAGAACCCTTACTTCACTTGTGTCAGGTACTAAGAAATAGTTATTGAAGACTCATTATGGAGCTATGTCAGTGTAAATACTTTGGTTTCTAATGATGGTTATGATCATTCTTTCCTAAAATAAATATGAAAATTTCCATTTAGACAAGGTCTTATGTATATTGTCTCTCTCTGGTTCTGTATCATGGCAGAACAAATAAAAGGGACAACAGAATTACATCTTCTTGTTTTCCTGTTGCCAAGACTGCAATATTTCATACAGAGCAACTTTCCATGAGAAGCACTTTCCCTTTCATTTGGAAGAGCACCATAGCAAAGCCTTGTGCCGTTTTTGAACCAATACAGTAGCTGCCAGCATGACTCATAACTGCTTTGACATAATAATATTTGCCAGTGACTAAAAGAGAACATCTCAGCGGTGTTTCAGGCACAACTCGATGAGAACAATAGAGTAATTAACTTTTGAAGCTGACCATTTCAATGCACAACAAGAATTAGAGAAACCTTCCACCTGCAGGTCTGGCATATTCCTGAACCAAGACATCCAGGCCAAATTGTCTTAAACTTTGTGAATTACAGTTAAACTACAGAATCCACAGCTGAGCAAATGGAAAAGAGATTCTGCTTTCGAGTAGTAGCTGTTACTTGCAATTCCTGTTGAAGCCTGTGGGATGGAAAAGCTCTGAAAAACGATCACTTGCTTAAAACCTTGGCATTGTGAGGAGAGCCATAGAATCATGGAATACTTTGGGTTGGAAGTGACCTGTAAAGGTCATCTCATCCAATCTCCCTGCAATAAGTAGGGACAGATTCAACCAGATCAGGTTGCCCAGAGCCCCATCCAGCCTGACTTCGAACGTTTCCAGGGACGGGCCATCTACCAGTCCTCTGGGCAACCTGTTCCAGTGTTTCACCACCCTCATTGCAAAAAATTTCTTCCTTATGTCTAGTTTAAATCTACCCTCTTTTAGTTTAAAACCATTACCCCTTGTCCTATCACAACAGGCCCTGCTAAAAAGCTGAGACCCTACCTTTTGAAATCTTGCTTTCAGTGGACTTCACATGTATTAAGACCACCTTTCAGCAAGGCCCTTGGACACAAGCTTCGCAATGTTGGGAGATCCTCTGAGGCTGTGAGCATGGAGCTGGCAGGGAAGAGGCCAAAGTTTCATTCAGATCGCAGATGGCTTCTGTACCAGTTGCCTTCTATCTACAGCAATGACATCTCCAACATTAAGGTTTCAAAGTAAGCTGAGAAATTTGCTGAAGCATTTCAGGAGGGTCTTTTCTCTGGTTGTACCTTTTAGAACCACTGGAAACAGAGAGGGAAAAGAAAACAACAGCTTGTGAGTGCTTTTAAAACAGACGTTACTCCTCCGTAGCCTCCAGCACATTCTTATTATTACTCTACACTAGTTTACAGTTTCAGAAAATTGTCAGTAAAATGTTTTTGGCTTGTTTGTTTTTCCGTATGGCAAAGGCAAAACTTTCCCCTTTGCTTCCATTGGATCTAAAATTGACAAGGCTGTTCTTCTTTAACAACTCATATAGCACCTTATTCTGCCAAGACATCTTTGTTTGTGTACCAGCCACATCAAATGCAGTTAGTACAGGACTGGGAATACTGTTTATTAGTTAACCACAGCTGCAGAACTAGCAGATGGAATGGAGCTCATTCCTGTTGAAGATCACAGAAGTACTGACTGTTATTCTTTGCTTTGTCCTTTTATTTTTAATCTGTTATTTCTTTGTGATAGAGTTACAGATTTAGTGAGAGATTGCATGCATTTGTACAGAAACCACAGTATCTATTGCATTTCATTACTCCCCCCATTTGTTTAAACAGTGAGTGATTTTATTAAATTGAATTATTTTCCTCTGCAACTTACATGAGAAAGGGGCATTCTAATTACAATCAGGTCAGCATTTTAGAGTGATAACATTTGTAAGCTACAGTAAAAGTTGTCAAAACCCTGTAGAAATTACACGCGTATTTAAAGGCCAAAAAATTTGCTCACACACCACCTTTAAAAATTTCTTTCTCACTTCTGTGAGCTGAAACTGAGATCCCAGCTGAGGTGTAACACATCAAAATGACCGAGTGGTTAGCAAAATCTGTTTCCTCTGAAAGCCCCCAGAGCAAAGACAATGATGCAGTGTAAAGGAGACAGCAGTCTGCTGTTGGTTGTTACTTAGAACAATTCCCACTGGCTTAGCTAAGTTCTCTCCAGTAAAACAAACAAACAGAAAAACAAAAAGTAAGAATTTTTAGTCTTTTCGTTTCTAGCATCCTGTCTAACGAAGCAAGTATGCTGCATTCTTCCTAATTCCCATGGTTTCAGGTCATACCTGTTTCCTTTTTCTTATAAACTTCCCCTTCTCTTTACAGTCTTTGCACTGGAGCCTCAAGACCTCCAGCTTCAATACCCAGACCTGTAAGCTTTAGGGGAGATCAACGCAAAGAGTCAAGATGTCTGTCCCAAAGACCTCGTATCAGAACTGCAGTAACTGTTGTAGTCTCTGAACTGGATTTCATTGCCCAATATCCTGTGTATCCATTACTTTCCTTTCTTCAGGAGTAAAAGGGATATAATTGGACACCAATGTTGTAAAATCTAAGAATCAAACCTATTGCCTTATCCTACAGTGCACATAGACCATTAAGGTTATACTCAGTATACATGAAGAAATTACTTTTGTCAGGGTTTTTGCTCCAAAACACATCAGCAGAAATATTAATCCCATTAAGGAAGGAAAAATAGCTCTTCTACAAACAAAAAGCAGATATGAACAAAAGGAGTAAGAGTTTGATGTGATTTTTCACTGAGGCTAACAGAAAAATGGGGCGAATGAGAGGAAGTTTTCTTTGGGTTGATATATCAAAAGAGCTTTTTACTTACTGTTTGGGGAAAAAAAACAGTGAAATGAAGGCTGGATTTGGCAGTACGGTCATGAGATGATGTGCTACCCAGTGGATAATACAGTGGACTAGAAGAGAGGGATTTTCTTACAGCTCTGCTATTTTCCTGCTGCTTTCATTTTATTAAGACATATGGGCTTCTTGTACCTGTGCTCCGCTCTCCTACTTATTTGGCCTTTTGTACAGGAGACTGCAGGAAATAAGTCTTTGTATGTGGCTCCACAACAATGGAAAACCTGCCTTGGCAGAGGGTTATAAAACCTATAAAAACTACCAAAAAAAACCCCAAACAAGCCTATCCAAAAAAACACAAATATGAAATAGTTCTGAAGATGGTATTAACACATTCCCAAGATGCATCTTTACAGAACACAGCCTGCAGAACAGACGGTACTGACAATGGCATGTGGACAGAATTTATGCTGTGTGCCATGATTTCATGACTGAGCCTGTGAATGCTTCAAATATCCAAAGAGCAAGTCATTTTAGTCTTTTGAGTCCTCAACCAGACTAAGATGTTGAGAAATAAATGCCAAATGAGAGCAGCCATTCTAGCTACAGCCAGGGTTGAGTGTCTGTCTAGAGCAAAGCCTTTATAAAACTTGAAGGAAATGAGCCATGGTGAGCAGAACTATTACAATGACGATAAAATTCTTCATTGGCACTTTGGAACTCAGCCCCTGGACACGAACCACTGAGATCAGCAGTGGGACCCATATCTGTGGGCAACTTTTATTACACTGAGATCTATTACACCGGTCAGGGAAAACAAAGTTGTTGTATCTCTCTCTCCTTCAGAATTTCCCCAAAGTATCCCTTATAGCACTCAGCAAACCTGCAAACATGGTTCTGCACCAATGAAATGTCCCTTCATAACAAAAGAAACCTCCGCAGTCCATTTAAAGCAATTTCAGCTGGCACCAAGACTCAGTAAGAAAATAACACATGGTGCAGGATCCTTCCATAAGCAACATTTTTCAATCTGAGTGCATTGCTCTGCTTGAAGTCACTGGAATCTTGAAGAAAAATGGGAGATGTTTCCTAGATTCAGAATTGCTGGGAACTGCTAAGATTGAAACTCTCTGAAATCAAGGCTCTAAATACAAAGAATCAGAGTCTGCCAGCAAACGCTGCTGCTCTGTACTGTCCTGAGGATGCTCAAACCCAGCTCAGACGGTCACTTAGCCAGGGTTAAGGTTGCTTCGCTGTGAAAAACAACTGACTGCACCTCTGGTCCATAGTGCATGGCTTATCTCCAATATTGATGTGTTATTGCTGTGAAGCTTCACACCAATGATAGTCATAAAAAAATGTGAATCTTTTATCACCTTGATCGATTTGAAGTAAGAATGAATCCACCAATACCTCTCTACCAGGCATTACTCCATGCCATGCTCTCTGACATACACGTTACAATTGAGTCAAGTGAAGCATGAAGCACACAGCTGGCAAAAGATGGTTAATTCCCCAAATAGACTAAGGCAGCCCCACTCTAAGCACAGGAGAAATGCTGCAGATGAAACCCTGCCACAGTGTATCAGATACAGGTTTAGCCACCCAGCTTTTACATGTGGGAAATATCCCTGAGCAGCAGCTGGGCATTATCTTTGCTTTGCAGAACCTGATGATGACAAACTCAGTAGAGGGTTGGACCCAACCATCACTCCAGGATTATTTCTTCTTGCAGAAACGTGAGGTGTCTCAAGCAAAAAAAAAAAAAAAAAAAAAAACCCCAAAAAAAACCAAAACAGTGTTAAGATCAGAAAATTGGTTAACGACTCATGGAATTCAGGCACAGTCAAATTCCTTTTCTTTCTCCTCCCCATGACAACGTTTGTCACAGACACACTCACAGCCGACTTGTATTTACATGCTGATCTCTGCAGTGGGAATTTGGTTTGCATGCTAACAACATGTCCCCAGCAGATATGTCCAACCTTGACGAAACCAAAGGAATCCAACAAATCAATGGATCAACATCCAACTGAGAAAGAAGTTCTGCATTTTTCTTCCCACAGACTGCTTGCAATTGCCATCTACTTTCTAACCTTTTCTGTTTCAAGCCAAGAAGAGAACACAGTAGCCAGCCAATTGAACTATCAAATGGTGAAATAAGTCAGAAAACTGCAAGGCATCATTAAGAATAGAACATTGTATGCAACACATGAGATGTTTGATGCCTCATTTTCATGACCAAAAAATGTGCAATCTTAACATCATCCAATATTATTTCAATCCACTGATAAACTGTATAACTAGAATGATGAGCGCTAAGCATTTAACCTGTTCTCAGATTGGAATTCATACCAGTAACATAACCAAAAGGGTGAAAACAATTTTCTCAGAAATACATTGTTCTCTCTGAAACAAGCACATATGCAGCAGAGATGGGCAATTCCCTTCCATGTAGAAATCTGGAAACAACAAAAGTGAAATAGTCAGTTTAAAATTATTTGTGTTTTACTTCTGTGTCAAATAGGATCTTTAGAAACACTTGGAGTTTGTGCAAACTGGGTTTATAAATTTAAAACATCTTTAATTCAGGAATTCTAGAAACCAATCAAAAGCTAACTCAGTATCTAGGGCAGATAAATCTTAGAGGACATTTGGAGAACTCTCTGCTCTTGAAATAAAACCATCTTGTATATCCGTATTCTAAAATGGGCTACCATGTATCTAGAGTTAATGAGGTCTTAGTAGACAAGCTGGTACAAGAATACTTTCCAATTAAAATATTTATGTGTATATATATCTTATAGAGATATAGAAATACATAGATATCAGATATAGATACTTATATAAATACGCACACTGAAATTTATTAAATGATCCCATTAAGAGTTTTGTAGCTGCACAGTGTTATGTATGTGCCATGCACAGCCTGAATACAAGACATCATCAAAACATTCTTTGAAAGTGTCATTTTTCATTTCAAAATAATTATGGGTACTACACTTTATAAGATTTCAAATAATTTAGGACATCAGTTTAAACTTCAGTGTTCTCTTTAACAGTTATAGCTCCAGTAATTTCTAAGTCATAAAAAAAAAATAATAATTGAAAGCTTTATTATGCTTTAGGCTCCCAAATACATAGAATTTCTCCTAGCAGAAGGACTTAAAGGGTCTGGGATGAATAAGAGATATGTTTGACTTATTGACTTACAGAACCATTTGTAAAAGGGAGCTGGCATTCGGCAACCATTCCATGAATCTTAAGATGTGATTGGACAGCTTGGAAGCTAGGGTAAGAAAAAGAGTAATACTGTTTAAATCCAAACCCAGACAGAGAAGGAAGCCCTTCATCATTGATTTTTCATATATATGTTTATTTTTTATTAAAAAAAAAAAGTACATTATTACCACAGAGTTTGGAAATGAGTGTGTATACTGTGGAATCAAGAGCACAGTTGTTAGGAGCGTAATAACCAGCCAGAGACCCAAAATGGCTAGCCAGCACAAGCAACAGCACTGATTGCAGATATGGCAGGCAGATACATTATTCTCAAAGGTATCCCCAGGCCTTCAGGTTGAAAAGGGTTTGAGCCAATTTCTAAATGTATTTCTTACTACTTATGCATGCTTTTGGAATTTCTCTCAGAGAAGGGAATCCTTGAAAGAGCCTTAAACAGTGTTTTGGGCCTTCCATACGGCCCAAATCAATGGCTTAGGCAAGGGAACCTATCATCCTGCCACAGACTCAGTGGCAGATGCTTGCCTAATTTGCTCTTGAAAACCTCCAAAAACGGAAAGTCCCATCTTCCCTAAGCAATCAAATCTGATGTTCACTCCATCTATGTGAGAAGAAGGCTTTTTGTAGTATCAGCTTACCTGGCACTGATAAGCCAAGGCTTCTTATTACGACAGCACAAAGAACTCTTTTTTTTTTTTTTTTTTGGGGGGCGGGTGAGTGGAAATGGTGTTTTATTTTACCCTTATTACATATTTGCAGGCTACCCTGAGATGTAATCACACGCATGCACATGGATGTGCATCACTGAGCGGGGAGAAGAACTCTCACAGAAGTGATACAGTTCATCTGTTTGAAAGATGCTGCCTCTCTCCTTTTGCTAGTATCTGTCAAGATTACACTGATTGCAGATGGCCTGGGAGATGTGAATTGACAGTAGCATCCAAAAACTTCTCATCTTGTGCCGTGACCTCAGCAAAGGACCTGCAAAAGGCTTAATTTTAAAGCCATTTACCAAGTCTTTCACCATAGGCATTTTCAGAAGGTCAGAACTCTTTCAACTGACTCAACCTGGGAACCCCAAAACGCAGATCCTCAGAATGACACGTACCTCTGGAGAGTGTCAGCCAGGGAGCATATAATATGTGCTCAAGGAAGTCAATATTCATTGAGGCAATTAAATATCATGCTTTATATTGCTGTCACTTGTAATCTAGTTAGACTGGAAGTGAAGAATGGGTTGTCTATACAATTGCTATGATAAACATCACAGAAACTGTGTGGAAAGATTCACAATAAAATACTAAGTTGCTATTATCCCGATGGCAGGTCTGTCCTCTTACAGAGTGGGAAGTAATAACTCTTTCACATTTGCAAAAGAAAGCAATATTTGCACTGCAAGGATGTGTCCTGTTAGTTTGAAAATACTGTCAATAAGCTGCTCTCCTTAGAAACATCTCCGCCATCCAATTGTTTCCCAATCACAATTCATTTACTCAAGGACTGCACTCTGCTAGAGAGTGGGAATGATCCTGCTTTCATAATTACTGCTCCTACGTACCAACATTGACAGCACACAGACAATTCTGACTGATTTAGCCAAGTGAAAGGTTAATGCTGGGTAACTGCAGCCAGAATATTTCTTCCAGCAGGAAGACATTCACTGTGCAATAAAACCTTCTCCCTGGCTACTGCTAAGCCATCGTGCCAGGTCCTTGCGACACACGGCTTCAAAGGGAAAGCAAGTGCTGGAGCACAGGCCCATCAGCTTGCTTGCATCATGTATACTTTGACATTGCACAACAAAAATCCTATGAATTTGCACAGTGAGAATCCTCAACATTTCTGAATTCCCTTTTTGTGCTGAACTGTACCTTTGTGCCATTCCACCAAAAGGTATTTAAGATAAAAATAATTATGCTTTATCCACCCCAAGAGGAATTGCAGCCAGAGACATTTTATCAATTACAGCTTTTTTTTTTTTTTAAGCTGTGACCTCAAATACAGCACTCTCACAATAACAATACAGTTACCGCATACTAGCTTAAACTCTTCAATAGGCTCCATCCAAGGGAAAGCACTCAAGTGAGTCAAGTTCCAAATTTCTTGATGGACAGTCATTGATCTTTCTAAACTTTTAAGGACGTCACTGGAAGATGTGGTGTATTTATCATGTTCGGAACATACTAGATAAAAAGACTAAATGCAGTTATTTAAAGTAAATTACAGTATCCAAGTTCTTGTGCTATCCCAGACTAGAAATAAGTTGAATCAACAGTCATCTGACAGACAGATATACATGCACCCACATTGGCAGCACTCCCATCTTACACGCCGTAGGCACAGAGTTATTCACATTCGCACTAGAGCTGTATTCACCCGAGACCCACACTGAATTTCAACCACTGAATTCTTAGGATGCCAGATACAGTTCTGACCTCAGTGAGGCGAGGGATCCATTGGGAATTTATTCTAGTCGACATTTCTGCAGGCAACAGGTGATTTAGGGTGCCCCGTGTGTGAGGGTTTGGAGGGGACCAATCTTTAGAGAATGTTATCCAGTCCTCCGAAACAAGCATACCCTTTTATCGTGTCTCACCCTGAGCAAAATCTCACACTTATCCACAAGTGGATACACATCCATCTCACACTGATCTGAAAAATGGATACAGCTGAACCACTGCTTATTCCTGGTCTGCATTTTGAAAGGCAGAGTCTAAATCAGACATTGCCTCTGAGAGTGAATTCAGGATGTTTTAAACAAAAATAAACAACAGTAGAGGTCTAATATTTTGCTATGTTTATTAAAACTCTCAGCGTCTTTTCAAGGAGGTTATGCTCTCCTTTGATAAAAGACAACTTTAATTGCAATAGGTGTAGGTGGCAACCTGGTGTATCAGTTGCTCTCTCCAGTGAGATAAAGCGAAGGGAATTGAAACTGCTAACGATCATGCATATGAATACATTAGACAGCAACCAAGTTAGTTCTCGTGTACATGTACTGCAGCACAGCTGTGAGTAAAATGACTATTTTTTTAAACAGCAGCCCTATTTACTCTGTCATCAACCCAGGGTTTTTTTATCATTCTTCCATAACCACTGATAATTACCTAATATATTTTGTAAACTGCAAGTCCATTTTCAGAACAGAAATGGCACTTAGACACGGATTGACTCCAATTGGCTTCGCCGCCTGCGCCACAGAGGAACAGCCATCATATGACTTTTAATCTCATATGAAACAAAAAGATTAAACTGTCAATATTAGGATGAGCCACCATGACGGCTGCCCTGATGGAATGGCGCTTCCGAACTGCTCCTAATAATATGTATGCAAGGAATAGATTTTTCTTTATAATGCATGTAATTAGAGTACAGGACAAAATGTTCTGTTCAAATTCATGACATGCACAACTAATAGAGAAGGAGAGAATGAGGCCCTTGGCTATTTATTTGCATGAAAAGGCTTCAATATAGGCTATACTTTAGAGAAATTAGTTTTTAATCTAGGTGACTAGATGAGATTTTGACCCTGAACTGTTTTTGAGTTGACCTGGGAGAATTTATGCAGAAATAAATGTGATGCCCTGGAAGCCAGACGGGTGTCGCTTTTTTCATTAATTTTTGAATGTCTCGTGTAGTCAAGAGGAGCAGAAAATCGCTCCTTTTAAAGGCTCACCTTATGTGAATTTGCTCTGATGAGACACAATCAAAAAAAGCAGATAGAAATCTTAACAGCAATGTATTCTTTGTAAATTTGGGTGTTGAAGGAGTTAGATACATTGATTCAGCAGCGATTCCCCCTGCTTGACCTGTATAAAAGAGAAACCTATAACTGTAGCTTTCTATGAATATATTAAGGAGGGCAACTTACTCTCCCAGCACAAGTCTATTACATAGAACTATTGTTCTACAATTTTAATAATAGCTGATCCAACAAGTCCTTGAACGAGGGTTTCGGAACACAACTATGTTTTAATGGCTGATACAGGAAATGTATGGCAACTGCAGGTGAAGATTTTGTATTGGGTCAGGGTACAAATCTCACATCCCCAGGGAAAAGGTACTCCAAGGACGCCTGAAAAGGACCCACATCTCCACTTTGTTGAATTATTGTTAACAGCATGAAGTAGGGACAACAATTATTTCTAATGTGCCAGACCATTAAACTGTTGCTCTTCCTAGATGTTATTAGTAACTCTTAGCTTGAAGTCAGACCTTTCAAGTTATTTTTATACAAAAGCAATCTTTTCAGTAATTGCCAGGGACTTGGGAGGCACTCAACTCACTGATGTTGGTGTTTAGGGGGCTGAATGATTCCAGGCAGTCATTAGGGCTGGTTCTTGCTTACCTGTTCCTCTTCACTCAGCGCTGCGTATGAGCTTCAGGACAGACCCAAAACCCCACAGTGCTAGATACTGTTCGGCATCTCCTCAGCATCCCACTGTTGGGAGTTAATAGCATGTTTCTGCTCAGGGAATTCCTGGCCACCCTGGAACCAGCACTCAAACTCCTTCAGACAGAGAAGGAGTAATGTAATGAGCATACAAGCCTCACAGCAGTAAAGGACACGGAGCCATAAATTATTTCTGTAAAAATCACCACATTAATTAGGAAGAATATATCATTGCTTTATGGTTTTAGGCTTTGAAGAGGGCAGAGAAGAAAGAACCTTTGATGGCTGGGGAAAAGCCAAATGGCAAAGTGTCTCCTAGTAGCTTCATGAATGAACAGGTCACAGCAGCAGAGGGAAAGCGAGGATTTCTGTTCTAGCTGATGAAAAGGGTGTTTCTGTGACCAGTTGCAGAGGTTGGAGCAGGCCAGAGTCATTTCGGACCTTCCCTAAGGCTTGGACAGTTTGAAAGACAATCTATCCACAAATTTCGATGCTAATTGCTAAATCTGCTTTTTAGGAAACCCAGCTTCCAGTCTGTGTTCTGCCATGATCTCTTGTGAAACATGAGGCATGCTGCTTACACTCTCCATACTGCACAGTCCTACTTGAAAATACAGGACTAGCAGCCATTGAGTAACATATCAGTAATAACTCACAGCGGTGCTGTGAAGAGGCAGGTGCTACAGTAATGGAAGGAGGGATAGGAGGCAGGGATAGCTACCCCTTACTCCTGTGCTTCCTCATCTGCAAATGTTCTTCTATTTTTGGAGTGCACTTGGAGTTCAATGTCACATAAAACTGCTCAGTTCATGATTATTGCTTGTCATAACTTTCCAGTAAGAAGAGCTGGTAGACACACAGCTCATTAGATGAAGCTAAAGGAGTCTCCCAACTTCCTTCCTTTCATCTCACAGCCATCATGCTGTTTCTCTGCAAGGTTTGGAAGCAGGTGGATTTGCTGATGTGCACAATTTTCTGCTTGCGAAGATTTGTCTGCCTCTAGATTTGAACCTGATGTTGTTGTGTCTCTTTTCTCAGAACTGAAGCATCTTTTTAAAATCTTGGTCCACAAACCCCTCTCCAGTCTATATGAAATAGCAAAGCAAAGACATAGACTTAAAAGAAAATGCACTATGCTATTAAACAAGGGAAACATGGGGACAATTTTGTAGCTGTGGCAATATAAAAGGCCTGGGGATACGATAAAAATAATTGGGTTTAGGTAAAGGTTCAACAGGACTTCTGCTACTGGGGGAAGTGCAGCCAGGTTGTTTCTCAGCACAGGTACGAGTGAGGGAGGAGGAGGAGAGATGTGGAAGGTGCACCCTAGAGGGGGAGGAGCCATGAGATGGGCTTTCTGAGTGAAAGGACACAGAGGGCTGAACAGCATGCATAGGACAGGAACTGCCCTCCCTAGCCCACCCCCTCTGTGGGCAGTGCTGGGGACACTGCCTAGTCTGTGCTGATCAGAGAGACACGGACTTTCCCCTCTTAGTCCCCAGCCTTGAGCCAAAGCCTTCCCTCTCCACAGTGCTGCGAGATGCACTAAGGCCAAGGGAGGGACAGCTGAGTACTTATGCCCTGCATCATTCCTTCCACCAACACTTGGACACTCCATATTCATAAACTACCCCAAAGCACACTTCCTCACAGGCCTTCCACAACCAACATATTCCTCAAGGACATCATGAGGGTGTCCATTAGATGACCACACTCAGCAAAAGCCACTTCTGCCAGAGAAAGCTCTTATAAACCTATCCGCAAAACCTTTCAGGCAGGTAACACTTTAATTGTAACCTGCCTTACTTACGAACCTGAGAACAGGAGTGTTCGCAGTGAAACCCTACATCACCTAGGCTTCACTCAGTCCATCCTCAAGCAAAGGGTTAAGTCACTTCAAAATATCTATACCAGCTCTACACAAGTTGCATACCAGTAGCTGGTGAATTGGATTACTTGTCAAGTTGTTTTCACACTCATTTCCATGCCATTACTTTAATAAAAACTTTTGTTGATGTTTGTCACTTACCAAAAGACTCTTCCAAGCCAAGTTCTTCTGGATGCTCAAATAAGCAAATGCCTTCAGGAATGACTGTGAAAATATTTCCAGAAAAATGTGTCAATTTTCATTCCCTTTCCCCACTTCATCATCCACCACTGTAAATAGCTTTTATGAATATACATATTTTTTAGCCTGGAAAAAAAAGCTTATTAAGAATTTGTGGAAAAAGTAAAGCAACGGTTGTGGAACATGACACCACATAGATGAGACAAGGAAGGTGATATAAATCCTGAAAAGCATTTTTTCCTTCTTGCGGAACAGGGTCATGGCTTAAACAAGAAAATACCCCTGAAGTAAAGGAATCTCAAAAATGACCATGAAAGAAAAGTGAAAACTCTTCTTCTGACATTTTAGTTTGAGTACCTGTGAAGAGAAGGAATAAAACTAAAGCATAGAATATCTGAAGTATGTGAATTCAGAAAAGAAAAAAAACAAAACAAACAAACAAACAAAAAAAAAAACAACAAACAAACCTGTAAGATAGGCAGTTCAGGTGTTGCAGGACCTATGGCTGTCCAGAGCAAGAAGTTTGACTTATCTCAGTTAACCCATGGTGTTTCTTACAGCATGCATCCAGCTGTTCAGACTACCGCTCTGTGTGAGCTTAAATTTTATAACAGCACCTCACCTGCTCAGATAACACTTGAAAAGTCAGTTCAGCTGAGCAGTTCCCATCACCTGGGGAGCTAAGAGCCAGCATGAGAAAAGGCACCTTGTTACAAGGTCCTTTGCTGAGAGAGGCATTTGGTGGCAGCAGCTTCCTAGGTCAGTGCTCGCCTTCTATTGCTCTAGAGAGGAAATAAAAAAAACCCCAAAGTTATTTAGGACGAAATCCAGATTGTACTGGAATTGATTCCCTCTGACTGCAGTGTGCATGCACCAACCTGGGAAGGGTGACATCCTGGGTGGAACAAAACACTTTCTGATTGCTGTGAAGTCCAGAAGCAACAGATCTGTAGGCAGCTCAAGAGCTTTCCTGAGCCCTGAGCAAATCTGTACAGCACCTGGCGCATCTGGGTGGTGTATTTCCTGCAGCGACCGTGCTCGTGTTGCTTGATACAGTTGGATTTTTGTTTTGTTTTTCTAGATGATCTTGGCTGGTGAAAATGGGAAATGCAGACAGAAATGCATTTGGAGAATGGTAATGAGGGGCCATAAAGAGTTTGCTAATACAGATCGTACATTCATCGTATCCACAGCTTTCTTTATGGGCTAATTACTATGCAGGCTCATGTTTGGTTTCTGAGCAGTTGGGAAACTAGTTGGAAGGTGTATGCTGAAGCTACACTGTCTCATTATGCTACTTGCTTCCTCAGTTGGAAAAATCATCTCTGACAAGCCACTTTCCTGGGTGCAGAGCTCAAAAGACGCCAAGAGGCTTGGGGCTCGATGAAAGGTATTTGATGTCAATAGCATTTGACATACGCGGGTTTGATATGTTCCTGGCTTCTAAGTGATGCCAAAAATGCAGCTTATGAGAATAATATAAAGACAGAGGACAGAGATCTAACCTCCTTCAGATAATTGCTCTGAGTAGTTGCAAGGTGACCTTCATCCCCACACAGACAGCTTATTGGTGAGAGTGCAAAAACATTTCTCTCTCCCCATTTTCCATGGGCTCATAAGAGGCAGAGTCCATGCTGCTGAGAAAACACCAACGACCCTGTGTCTGCTGTGCAGGATGGTAGCCTTTATATGAGCAGAAGGGTAGCCATCCTCAGACTTTCCAAGCAGTTATTGTTTGCGATGCTTTGTAGTCCCCCTTGGTAAAACCAAAAAATTTGGTTTGTAAGCAGAAACAGTCCTGCAGCATTAAAACTTCAAAAGTTGTAAACTCACCTCTCCTGTCAGCCTCCTCCAGCTCCTTGGGCACATGTCTGGGCACAGAGAAACAGGTGCTGAGGGCCAACTCCACTCCTTTTTCCTCAAAAAACAGGAGATGAGGCTTTCAGGGATGCAATCTGCACAGCTTTGCCTTGTCCCTCACTCCCCAGAGAGCCTGGCTCATATCTGCATCCCCTTTCAAAGGTATGATTTACTGCAATTAAATGAGTCCTGGACTGGGTCATTAACTGATTATAATTAAATTAGAGGTGAGGCAGGACATCAATAATACAAAAACACTCAGTGCCTGCACACTGAGCTGGAGGCTAGCATTTCCCCTTGGCAGTCATGCAGAGACAAACACTGGCATCAACATGAAGGGCACCATTTCCACTGCCCACCGGTGGCATGGCAGTCACCGCCTCTCCCCAGGGACCAGCACAAGGCTGAGGAAACACACTGGGGCACGGCACGCAAAGGGAAAGCTGGGTCTACCCAATTTCACAGTGTTATTTGGCTGTGGTTGTAGTGCTCAGGGGAAGACATCCTTCCTGCCTGCCCTGTGTCAGCACCACTCACCCTACCAAACAGCCCTGGGCAGTGCTAAGGTGGCTCAAAGCACAACTGACAACCCACATGGCTACTGAAACCATTGCCGTGCCTCTAGATGGGAAGGAAAGTGCCCCAGTTCTCTCCTACCTGCATGACTCCAGCCTCCCAGACAGTCAGCAGGGCCTCAGTGGCCATGACAGACCCTGTCGTCACTGGTGCAATCGCTGGGCTGGCCGCCATCTGGGGCCAGCTCCCTGCCATGAGGAGAGGCCTTCAGGGAGCCTGAAGTAGATGTGAGCTCCTCATTAGCTCTGCAGCAGGGAGAGAAACCTGAGGGATGTGTGTGTGTCCCAGTGAACGTGGCATTTGCTATTTCACCATCCCAGTCAAATGCTGCTGAATTTCTCCTCAGTTGCCTCCTCTGTGCAGTCCCTCCTGCTGTACCTCGGCAGTCGGTAGGAGATGTCCGTGCCCAACACCCTCCACAGGCCCTTCTTCTCTGGCAATTTTGGCAGAGAAACCCACAGCAGGAAAAAAAAGAGATCACTCCTCACGATGAGGGTGAGGAATGACTGAGGACACCCTCCCCGGGACAGTATGATCTGCTCGCCCAGACTCAGGTAAATTAATAGCTGTAATATACAGAGGAAATCGTATAGAGTCTTGTTGTCTGGACATTTCCATGAAATTTTGCTCCAAGGTAAAAAACTGCTTTTCACACCGGGCTCCCAAATGTAGAAATAAACCAGAAAAACAAGCTTCTCTTTTACTGATTCATTTTCCTTGGTGTCAAAGCAGCACAGAGCCGCAAGTCGGGAATATTAATGGTGCTCGGGCTGGGCTGGGCAGCTCTGTGTGGCCCCAGAGCCCCTTATCAACACGTGCATCAAACACCAGGCGGGGAGAGGGAGAGGTTTGTGCCTGCCTTTGCTCACAGAGCATTTTTGTAGGTGCATTCTTTCTTTCAGATGTCCAAGAGTGACTTAACCTCTCCTCAAATGTCATCGGTTGCAGTTGGTTCTCAGCAACCTGTTTTGCTGTTTAATGGGAGCAACTTCCATGCTTGCTTAGATTTTGCATCTCCTACTGCTGGGGCCAAAATCAGTCTGTCCTTTCTTTGGGAAGAATTCTTTCTGTCCTCCAGCTGCCCCTATTCAGACAGAGCTGCCAGCAGAAAGCCCTCACCCATGTGAGATGTTCCCAGTAAGGACAAAGACAGTTTAAAGATGTCTTCGAATTCTAGTTCACTTAAAAACTTTTGAAAACCACTGCTCTAAATCTCATAGCTAGAAGTCATAAATGGAGACAGGACATCACTGGGATGGCCCCACAGCTGCTTTTTAAAGCAGAGTGTAACATACCACAACACACTTCGGAGTCAAGACCTGTACATGCTAGAAGTGGCATTGCATTCCCAGGGATATCTTGCTAAAATCTCCAGAACAGAAAATACCTAATTTCTGCCATAGAATTCTATCCAACTCTTTCTAGCCTCTTTTTGCAAGCTGCAATTCCCATCTATTCAAATTTATGCCTTTTACCCATTGCTGCAGTATTTTACTGAGAGCATATATGCTTCTAAATATCATGTATCATCTAACAGTTTGAAATCCCTTTGGGCTAGGAATTATATGTACACATAATAAGACATAATTGTCCTGATTTGAAAGACGCAGACAGATAAATGGTAGGGTACGGAACTCCAAAGTGGAACTGTTGCGTACAGTTTATATAATACATGTAGGTCCTACAGCAGCTACCCAGCTGGAAATCCAAACAATCATACCTGGAAATTGCTTGAAAACACAGGTCAAAGGAAATGAACAAGTTGCCAAAGACATACAGGGAATCTGTGAGAGCACCAAGAACAGGAGCAAGATCTCCCACATGAAATTTAAAATGCTAGTCATGAAACTCTCCCTGGTACAACACTATGCATCTGTTTCTCTGCTGTCTTTCTTGGGTATCTTATACCTGTTTCTTAAATATTTTTAATAATATTAAAAAGGAATAAAAAATACGCATGTGCTTCTATTTATAAGTAAGAAACTTTCTTAGAAGTTCACAAGAACAAAAAACCAATGTGTGTTCCAAGGCACAATAAGATTTCTGAGCAAGCCTTCTTTATTACTCAATTTAAGCACAACTAAAATATATAGCTATTTCAAATTTGGTTCCTACCTGAAGCATGCCTTGTAGAACAATGTTTCTCCCTCCCTGTAATTCTGGCTCCACAACACCAGTTTTATTTGCCAGGCCTAGCGAACAATGATCTATTCATCCACGTCATGCATATTATGTCAAATTTATTACGGCAGCTTTTCAGCATATTTCCAGTCAAGGCTTCATTCTTCTTACAGATTCTGCAAATGAACAACAGTTTTAGTTACAAATGCCTCCCCGTGAGGCAGCACTCCTGACAACAGAACTGAACTTACTGTATTTCTTACAGAATTGTGACATACGTATAACCAATCATTATGACACTTTGCTGAGAAACACCGTTTTACTCTGCGGTTGATATATTTCCAACTCAAAATGAACAGGGGTAATACTGGGAGTCATTCAAGCCTTGATTAGTACTTGAATAGATCAAGCATACATCCTCATGTCCCGATAGAATAAGACAGCCCAAAGAATTAGCTGCCCACAGACAAGGCCCTGAACCTTGGGAGAGGTTTGTCCGCAGAACAAATGACACGTATGTGGAAACATGAATATCAAATATGCACAGAGCACAGCACAAAACAGAGAGAACTGCAAGATGTTCTTGACAAATGGTGGCAGTGCTAATGAGCGTCTGGACTAAATTATTATAGTCCCTCTTTGATTGAAAGCACTTACAGATTTACATTAGCTCTGACCCAGTAAAGCATTAGCACCTGTTTGTAGTGAGGCTCACTGACTGCAATGGCAGCACTCACGTGCAGGTAGATAAATGGACTGGGCTTTGGGCAGGAAAATGTCCTACCTGGCTCTTCCCAGCTGGCAGGGCAGGCACCCAATAAACATGCCAGTGAAATACTATTTTTGAGTCAGGAAACAGAGTCCAGTCCCTGCTTTGCAAATTCTGAGCTGAGAAAAACTCTGTGCAGACCAGCTCTGAGCTGGGCTGGGAATAAAAGAACAGTTATAGCATCCCCTCGCAGCACTCATTGCCTTCTCCTCCCTGACCACAGCTCTCCTCTGTGCACTTCTCCCCTTCCTGTGCCAAGCATCCCAGCTGCAATCTCACCTCTCCTTTCATTTTGTCTGCAGAGGCGCCTTGAGCCAGTCCTGGGGACTTCCGTATGCCGAGTGCAACATGGGCAGCTGCGTCCTGGAGCCAGGCAAGGTGGGAAATGTTTGTGGAAAACTCTTTTCCATTGTGCTGAAGGTGTAACTATCGTTTCCCCATCCTCACAACTCCGCAAGCCTCACAGTCCATGCAAAGCGCAGCAACCCTGGAATTTCTGTTAGCAGAGGTAGAGCAGGGGGTCTAACTGCTTCGGAGCGTTAGTATACATGACATTCCCTGCTGACCTGAAAATCTGCTTCTCACAAAAAGCACAGGTATACTGTATTATCAGTATCAGATCCAGAGAAGAAGATTAATGTGATTAGTCATAAATGGACTGAGGAAAACTCATTTTGAAGTTTAGAGGTTGGTTTTGGGGAACTTTCAAATGCAGAGATATTGAGCATCAGATAACTATTTAACCTAGTGTGCCAGCATTTCTCTGTGTCAGAAGCTTATACCAGAAACTGAAAAAAGCAGGATTTAAATAGCTGTCAGAGAAACTGAAAAGGCTTCACAACTCCAAAGGTCTGAAGAAAATAAATGCAACCACTCAGTATTTTTTAAATCATGGACAAATGACATTGAATAAGTTAGCAATGGTGAATTTCACACAGCAGTAAATAGGAATATCACCCTTCAGCCCTAGGTTTTACAAAAGAAACCAATGTCCTTTGGCAGATAGCAAACTGAGGTACAAAGAAATAAAAAGTTTCTTTGTCCCGGTCCCCCAGGAGACTGGCTGGGAGTCATGAAGAGGTCTCCTGCATAGCATTTCACTGCCTTTCTTACTGAGCAGCATTGCCCAGCTTTGTTTCTGCTGCTGGTGATGCCGACCAATACAGCAGAGCTCGGTTCTGCAGGGCGCTGAGCTCCTTCATTGCCACTGCAGCGGGGTGAGCCCATGAGTTCTGGTTCCATGCCAGCTGGTGCTCCTCTCTCTTCAGAGCAAGCACGCAGGCTAAGCTCTCAAGTGCTGACAACTGCTAATTCTCAGCCACAGGGCAGCACTAATTCTATCTTCCAAATCCCAGTCGTCTCAGGACCTGTACCAGATGTTTTTAGCTCACTGGGAGCATCACTGAGCCCTGCGGATGTGCTTTGGAGGGATGCCAGAATATGTGGAGTGCTGCAGAATGAAGGACCTGATATTGTGAAGGGGACTCTCCACCAGGTCAGGTCACCAAGTATTAAACCATGGGTGTAGCTTACCAGAATCAGTTCTCCAACAAAAATAGCCCCAGGGCTTAATCCTAAAGCAGCAGCGTTGGGTGACAGCACTTTGAACTGGACACAGGGGGAGAAGGCACGTCTCTTCTGAGGGGGTGCAAGCAATAAACTCCTCTGCAGGTCTCGGTCTCAATACAGCTGGAAGTAGGTGAAAGTCTAATAAACCCCTCAGAGGACAAATGAACTAACAAAACCATCAGCATCCATCCATCGTTTGTCAGGGAACACAACTTCTGTCTTCCATCTTTGCTTTTAGCAAAGCACATGCTTAAGTGGTTTCCTGCAGTGGGATGTCTTTGCTGAACCAAGGCCTGTAGGAGCCATTGATCATTTCCACTGGTAAACAACCTTGTTTTTCACCAAGCAGAGAACACACGGATGCAAAAATGCAGGCTGTGGACTAAAAGGTTTTGCAGCAAGCCCAGAGTCTCTGGGAATAATAACTCTGGCATAAAATTGGGAAAAAAAAAAAAAGAGGAAACAAAATTTTGGACTCCCCCTCCCTCTGACATCCCTTGGAGACCAACAGCTTTTTTTCCGATAAAGTTCACAGAGCAGCTTCCAAAAGGTAGCATAGGCAGAGTACAATTTGTGCACCCAAAGTTTTCTTATCAAAACCAGAAAAAATCCAGGAAAAAAATAGACATTGATTCTGCCATGGGAAAGCTCAGTTTTTGTCATGTGAATCAATCAAAACCAGCACAGCATTCCTTTCTTTTCAGTATAAACTGTTATTTCCTAACTTTCAGTGAAAAAAGTTCCATTCTGAATGGCCGTTTGTCTTCAAGTGCAAAAACAAATCTTCAAGCACAGTACTTCAAATGAAGATTATTGTTCTCATAGAAAAAAACCCCACATTTTGCAGTCACCTGTGAGTAAAACACTTTGCTTCCTAATTCTAGGTAGGACTTTTCTGAGCAGAAGGTTGTCTGTGACTGCCAGATTGGGGATTTCAGGTACTTTGGGATCGATTTGGTTTGGTTTGCTTTGCTTTGTACTATATTTATTTTTATGGCCTCTAAGTCTGGTAGTGTGAAAAGATATTAGCATTTCTAATTAAAACCTTCATTAATAGAAATGTAAACAATTCCAGGGTCAGGAATGTTCCTTTTATTTACTGAAAATAACCAAAATATTCTCAGTATCTGAAACACTAGAAATTTCTTCTTCCTTCAATGATATTCCACTTGTGGGATTTTTTTTTTTTTCCCCAGGTTTCTGTCATTTTAGACTAATTTCCAAGGCTGACCAACATTACCCAAGGTACGAGAGCTACAGGAAAGCAAGGCCAAGGAAAATAGCTTAAATCAATGTTTTTCATGTAGAGATTATTTTTTCCTTCAACTTAAGTGAAAAAAGCAGAATGACCTCTTACTTTAGCAACTACTGAGTATTTAAGAGACCATCAGGAATTTAACAAGCCAGTGCTGTATTTATCCCAAAATTAAAAGCTGCCCTTCCTAGGGGTTTAAAAGATTCTTCCTTGAGTGCACCATTTTTTTTAAAATACATATCAAGATATTATTTTATCCTTAAATTTCCTTCAAAAGTGTTCCCATCTGTCACTGTCTGTAAGTCTTTTATACCTCAGGAAAAGGATTGCTATAGCTGTGCTTTGGTTATCCCTACTTATATCATAACTGCAATGTTTTTAAACAGAAAAACACTGTGATTTTCTGTTTCATAAAGAAATTGGAACCTGTGCTAGAGCTCACTCGTAGCTTTATGACCACGTTCTTAGCTGACTTGTTCTTCCTGTTGATGCCACATCCCCTTCCCTCTCATGGAGGTAAGGCTAACATGGAAATAAGAAAAAAAACAAGAAAAGAAAAAAGAAATTAAAAAAAAGCCCAAACAAACTTCAAGTTTCTTGAAATACATTCTGCCTTGCTTTGGGCTGTTTTTGATTGGCTTCTGTATAATTAGTTCCTGCTCACAGTTTCTGTGATAATTGTACTCTCTATTAATTGAGCATATATTGTACTCCATGCAGTCAGCAAGTGATGAAGCTGTCAGTATTTTGTTAGCTATTACACTGCCTGATTCTTATGGGCTGTTTGATATTGGTAACAAATTAGCCAATTTATACGTCATAAATAAGATTCAAAAGCCCTGCTTTATCAGCTGGAGAGAAAAATACCGTTATCTTGGTTGACAAAATGCTTGTATTAAGATTTCCAGTGCCTTTTGGCAGGAATTAATCAGAGCAGATGTATTCCTTCTATTGGGCACCATTTGGTTCAATTATTCTTAATGTTTAATGGCAGAATAATTGGACCAAATGGTAATATATACTCCAATAAAATACTTCCATCAAATGTTTTAATTGCTGGATATATAACTGCTGAGCTGAGCTCTTTATTCTGCTTATTGACATTTGACAGATCATGATCTTAATATGTTACTTTCATAAATCTCTTGATGAGCTTTATCAGAGGTGAGCACTAAACCCATGGAAGCAGGTCTTCCTCTGGTAAATGAGCTGGGAAATTAGAACAAATAGGGGAAAAGGCAAAGTGACTCGAACCTGCTTTGTCATAACCTCAGGCACTTCTGTGCAGGCACCCCAGGTGGGAGGAGGGAGCCTGGGGGTGACCATGCTTTTTCTGTGCAGCCAAGAAATGCTCCAAACACCTTCCCCTCGTGGTGAGCAGCTGGGTCTAAGTGGCAAAGCAGCTTCTTGTTTTCTACTTACCAGGCATCCAAAGTGCCTGTGCTCAAAATCCTTTCTTGGGTAAAACTCTCACTAAACCAGACAAGGGTTGTGACAGCGATAATATGGGTTCTGATGCTCTCTCCATGGAGTTGGCATAGTCTAAGGGTGAAAACAAAGGTCTTACACATTCCCGACTTCCACTGGTATTCTGGATTACCTGGTGACTAGAAACCAAAGAGCAGGAGGATGCCCAGAGAGAGTGAGCAGGAAGGAGGTGCAGAGCCAGGGGAGAAGCTGTAGTGTCTTCACTCTCTTGCTGTACACGGGAAATAAAACATCTATCACTGGGACTAATGGGGAGAAGGAATGAATGGGTGACAGAGCACTGGAACAGGCTGCCCAGGGAGGTCATGGAGTCCCCTTCTCTGGAGATTTTCAAGACCCGCCTTGATGCAGTCCTGAGTGATGTGCTATAGGAAATCCTGCTTTAGCAGGGGAGTTGGACTAGATGATCTCTAGAGGTCCCTTCCAACTCTGAAATTCTGTGATTCCGTGAATGGCTTACAAGTCAGGGGAAGACTTACAAACCAGAAGAGGATCACTGGCTCTCCAAGGCACTGCCTGACCTCAGTGTTACTTGTTTGAATAATGCTGGGTACAATTGGCCCTCGGTCAATGATCAGAACTCCTCGCTGCTAGGCAAAGGACGCAGTAATCCATTTATCATGCATCCAGAAATGGCCAGAAGTCAGTAAGGAGGAAATGAAACTACTTTATTCCTGCTTCCGGGAAATTCTCAGGCTGTCAATAGTGACAGATTTTATTTTTAAACTGAGATAAGGGAAAAGCACAGAAATACCTGCCAGTGTTACTTGCTCTCACACAGCCACATCCTGATCTCCACACCACCAAAATCACTGCAAGCACCACACTGGTTTCAGTAAGTGCACCAGCTGTGGGACCTGGACATGCTTGTGCAACCAGGTGACACCCCAGTTTCTGCAAAATACAGGGACTGCCCAGGAGGACGGAGCAGCAGAGAAGACGGCAAGAAAAGTGATTCCCTCCTGGGACCCCAAACAGCCCCGCTCTGCTGAGACACTTGCTTTAACTCCAAACACTGAGCAAACAGTAAAGTGGGGCGAAATCCCTTGTGAAGAATTCTGCTGGGGATTGTTAGAGGATTAAACAGAGCAGAAGGAATGGGGAAGAGATGCATTTTTAAAGCTTCTCAATTAGTTTCTAATTGCTGGCATCCAGCCAGTCTAGAGAGGCAGTGAAGGGATGGGAGCTGAGGGGCCGCAGCAGCTGCTCCCACCGCCAAGAGTTCTCCCATAGAAATGCCAGGGCAACCTTCATCCCGCACTCCCGCTCATAGTTTAGGCCTGAGAAAGGAAACATTACACTGTTACGGATGTGCTTAATTAATATGTAGAATTTTATCAGTAAGTTGTTTTCTTTTTACCAGTCTGGTTTCTTTTATCCTTTCTTGGGAAAGACAGAACTGATTGAAAATTGAAGGGGGAAAGTGTGGTGGAAAAATCCTACCTGTTAAAGTTTTCTTTACAATATTGTATTTATGTGTACTACAAAGAAACACAGGAATCTTCCAGGGATCCTTTGGCTCCAAAAATCAGTACTGACAGTTCAGTTGTGAGCAAATCTAAATGTTGGCCCAATTTTTTTTTTCACACTTTAAAATTTTCATTTTACCAAGAATCAAAATTTCAGGTAAAAGCTTTCAGACAAACATTTCCAATCAGCAAATGCACCAAATTGAATTACACCTGACTGCGTGGGTCACAAAAATCCATCAGGCAGTCCCATTAACAACTCTGTTGCTACCCCTGATTGAGTGCTGCAAACATGTTAGGACTTAGCTAATATGTACCCAAAATGTCTTTGGTGTATTAACAGCGCGTTCAGAATAAACTCTGCTCTCTGACCCCCACAGCTGGAAGGCCTGTTATGTCCATTCAATAATGCACATCAGTTTTAACACTGGTTTTCTACAGCAGAGGTATTCCATAGTGACTGGATTTGAGATGTGCAACCGGTGGACGCATTCAAAAGGCATCTTTCCACAGTCTCCATCACCCACCCTGTAAAAATGTCAGGCAGAAGGACCCGACAAGCACATATCCAGTTAAGAGGCAGCTCAGCTTCACTGAAATAGAAGGCATTTACAGACATGGTGGGTCTCAGCCACCTCTCCCTACTGTTAGAGCAGACACAGTACTGCTACTCTAGGAGAGGAAGGGGAGTTATTGCAAACCAGTAAAGTAACACCTACTCTTGAGTGGCCAAATTCACATTTCATTGTGAACCTGATATACTGAGTTAGGGGTGGGGGGCCTGGGATGTCTGTAGAGATACTACTCAGCTGGTCCTGAAGGCTGAGTGACACCAGGCACTTTCTGAATTACCCGCTTTTAATACCCATCTCAGAAGAGACTCGAACAGAGCGGGTGGGTGGTTCTGTTACAGCAGCAACAGACAGCAGAATAAAAGGGACTGAACATGAAAGTCCTGCTGTACAGGCTGCAAGCATGGGCTTTGCTTCCGCTGCCATTGCTGCATTTTCAGATCTGTGCAAGATCTGGCAACTACTAGGGCAGAACTCGAGCTGTGATGTGAAAAAGCTCAAGCTTAATGATGAAACCTGGAAATCAATCGTTAGAAGGAGGCACAGCTCTGGCAGACCCCTCCGTGTATTTCGAAAGCAAGCCGTTTTCAAAGGGCAGCCTCATGAGGATGGAGATGGGAATTTCCCAGCTAGAAAAGCCAGTGCAGCTGTCATGCAAGAACAGGCTGGCTTCAACAGATGGAGCATGACAGAAAGAATTCTTTAGGCTTGCGAGCAGCAATTTCTACAATGGATATAATCCAGAGGATAGTGGAAAAATCAATAGATGGATAATGTTAAGGAAATCAATAGGATTGAAGCTCTAAGGCTGAGTTGTACACATGGAGAACTGACACTGACACTAGTCTGCCGTTGTCCTCAAAAGTTTTGCCTTGATGGGGAAGCACTCGGCATTCTAGACATCGGCAAGAGAGCAGCACCCATCATGGTGATAATGGGGAAAAAATTTCTCTTGCAAGTGACATTCTGTATGTCCCAGAAAACTTACTTTCTGCTCTGAGTATTCTCTGAAACAAGTTCAAGGACTGTTTAAGTTTAAGGACAAGTTTAAGGACCAGGGCTACAAAACGATAGTTATGGAAAATTAAATGTAAAATAATGTATTGCTTCATTTTCCCTGTGTTTTGCCCATGCTTGTTCAGAGCACAACTCAAAGAGGATTAACATCTTCACGTCTGAAGTGTTATTCCTCCTACTGCACAATATGGGAAAAGCACTTGGGAAAACAGTAGAAAAAGGGCTTTCCAGTACCTCAGGAACTCGGGGTTTAGGCTGAGCAGTGCTAATCAATTAAGCTGAACCTCAGTGAATGGACAGGTTAGGAAGGTCCAAGAAAAATACTGAGAATTTGTTTAACTTACTATTAATACTAGTTTCTTTGGGCCAGCTCTAGTGTTTTCTATTGACATCAGTCAGGAATGGTCCTGGGAAAGTTACAGTCAGAATTCCTAAAAAGCCCTTCTTTTCATATTTCCCTCAGAAAATAGAAAACCAAAAGGGGCAGTAAGAAAAGCACCCCATCAACCTCAGTGTGTGGAAAAAGAGGGAAAGTTCACAACTCCGCTTGACCAAACAACTCCAGGAGCTCCCTGCACAGAGCTGCCAACACTGACCAGCTTCCCTGGCACCCTTTCCAGAGGTGAGTCAAACACATCCTAACAACCTGCACAGGAGCAGATGATTTTAGGTCCGATATCTTCTAATGATAAAAAAAGGATTTACACCTTCATAGTAAAGTTTGAGCTTATCTGTTGATGGCCGAGAGGTGCATAAGGGCAGGACCCACGTTGGCCTTCATTTGCTATGCAAACCCCATCTTAGCCCTTGCTTGGTGGCAGAGGGAGGATGAGCCCTCTGATGTTGGATGGCAGCGCTGCTGCTCTCCTATTGAAACACAGTGTGAATCCCTCCAAAGCTGCATGTTGTCTGTTTTCACAAACCTGGCTGCCCTACAGACCAGGATATTACAGCTATAGGAGATTAACACCACGCTGCTGCCAATATCCTTTGAATGAAGTCTCTGGTCCCACGTAGCTGGGGCAAAAGGTCAGTTTTGCTAAGCCAGCAGCCCAGGTAAGGCAGGGCAACAAATACCATTTATTTCCTGAACTATGTTGCCTTGTAGGGTGAAGTCTTTTAATGGAAGCAAAAGGGAGAGTTGTTATGGGGACTGAGCCACTGAGTATTGGCCAGTGTTTGGTCACGGAGCCAAACAGAGCAGCGCTCATGAACAAAATGGCATTTTCTAAACCCTTCTACTGACCCATCCATGAAACAAAGGAGGGATGTCTCTCCTAAGTACGTGCTGCAATGCCCTTTCTTGCCTGTTATTTTTTATTTCTGTTTTGGAGAGGCTGGAGAGCAGCAATCGGCATCTAGCTGTAAAGAGGTTGCCACATGCAATTACAGAGGGAAAGTCTTGAAGGACACAGCGCTGAAGCAGAGAGACATTTGAAATAAACTTAAAGGGAACAGCTTTGTTTAGCTGCGTGGCCTTTTGCTGCCCTGTAATTCTTTATGTCGATTATAATAGAAAGATCAAATTTCTCATTTTCCCATCTCTGTATCTAGAGAAATGCAAAAACTCTTACACTTGATCTCTCCGAGCCCTCCTTTCCCAGATTCACCTACCGATACTTTGTCACTGTCACCTCTTTGACGATGGCCTGCTTGTACGCATGCGCACATTCAGAAGAGTTGCTCTGGTAAATACAAAGGACCCAGTTTCCAAATCCCATCTTGCTGCACATCCCAACAGCACTTAGTTTGTGGAATAACCTATTTCTGTCAGCTGCTTCATTCTCTCTAGACCTGGCTGTCCCTGTTAGATTTCATTACAAATTAGCCAGGATTTAATTGGGAATTGAGGTCCTGGCTATTTCGCAATCTATGCAGACACAAGGAGGTCCAGAACGATGCATCCCCTGTGCCAAGACGATGGGAGAAGGGAATGCTGTCCTCGAGGCTTTACTCTTGCTTTTTCCTCCTTGATGATGTGGGAGTATTCCAAGGACACAAGGAGGGCAGAGGTTGGAAACCATCCCAACTCTAATGTGGAGCTTCTTCCTTGCAAGCAGTGTGACATACACAAGACATGGAGCAGAGTCTTCCCTGAGGCCCAGTGAGGATCCACCTGCGATCCCAATCCAGTTCTGTGGGCTCCTCACAGGTTTTTCCCCTCTGCCTGCCCATCAACGCCACTTTGTACCTACATAAACAGTGTGTGGAAAGGGTAGCTCATCAAAAGAAGCCTGTGTCTACCCACACACCAGAATGAAGGTGAGTCCTGTCTCCAGCCTGCCACTGTCATCCAAGATATGCAGAAAACCTTTTCCCTCTTCAATGCTCTAAGTCCTGTAGAAAAGGAATAACCCCAAGGAACTGGGAGCATCACGTGCTATGGAATGTTCTACTATTACTGTCCCTGCACCACTTAGCACCCACAAACATGGGCAGAACAGGGAAATGCAAAAGGCCAAATTCCGATGCTCACTAAAGATCCTTCTGCAATTTGCAGGTGGGGGCTGCCGGGTCTTGGATAAGTCAAATCTTCTCTCATAGCAGTTATCCCTGAGGAATAACAGGCAATAATCCATGTATACTTTTATTTTTAATCTTTAGCTGGTACTTTGTGAGGCTGAACAAAGACACAGACGTGTTCAGGATTCTAGCAAGGGTGCATCTGTCTCCAGATGAAAGTATCCTGACATCAAACTGACTGCAGCTGGGCTGGAGAAAGTTTTAAATCACTGCGATCAACACAAGTTTTGCACCAAAGTACAAATACACATACCATGATTTCCTCTGGGTGACAGGCAAATCCTGTTATTCTACTTATGAATGAGCCTCATTAAGTGAAAAAAAAAAATTGTTGGTGCAACCTGTTCCCTTTTAAATTAAACATATTTAAGTTGATAGATACCCCTAATTCGCTGCTCAGCCTTTTATGCATTGCAATAACACTGCTCCCATTGTTAGGGAAAGTCTTGAGTTTGCATAATCTGCTTTTCATTTCCCTGGCAGCTGCAGATCATTCTTGGTGACTAAACTAAAAACAGTTTCTTTCAAGAATCCACCAGATCTGTCCCCTTTTTCCTTCCTGTACCTACAAGTTAGGAAGAAAATAAGAAAACGAAACCTTACCAACAAGCATTAAATCCTATCAGATCAGGCTGGAAGGTCACCTCATCCATCCCTCTGTCCTGAGGCAAAAATCAGCTCTTCTTAAGCTTTTTGTGACAGATGCTCATCTAATTCTAAAAACCACCCATTAATGATTTCGCAGCCCGTTCCTTGGCTTACCTCATGGCTACAAGTCTGACCTAAGTGTCCCTTACCACAGTCAAAGCTCCTCACTGCTTGTCCTGTCCACACTGGACTTGAGGAAGACTATTTCTTCTTGAAGAAGAGTATTTCTTCTCTCTTTGAAGCAGCCCTTTAGAGATGCATCAAGCTTTCCCCATGTTTTTCACTCCTCTTATCTCTTACAAAAACATTTGTCTACAACTTTGCAGAAGCATGGCCCCACTTCAGAGCCCGGCGCTCCTGAACCGGCAAGTGAAACTGCTCCTCAGCCCATTCCTGCTCCTGCCTGTATTCCTGTTGCATAGAAGGGAGAGGAGAATGCATGAAGCCGAGGCCTTAGCTTCCCAGGATGGCAATGGACAGGTAGGGAAGAGGCATTGAGAGAACTCTCAGACAGCTTCTAGGCTGGTTGAGACCAGTAACACCCGGTTGCTGGTACCTGCTGGTCACACGGTGTTAGGCTGGCGCTGGCAGATGGGCTGAGCACAGCACACCCAGTCCCCAGACAGGCGGCTGGATGCTCACACAACGCACCCAGCTCCAGACCAGCTGGCCCAACCACGCAAACCTGGCAAAACCCAGAGGCATGGACTCTGCCGGTTTTGAGGATGACACCATAAGTAGTGAGGAAGCACAGGGAGTGAGCTATGTGGGTAGAAAAGGGGGGAAAACCCCAGGAAGTTCAGTAGAGGAAGGGGAAAGAATCTGAGACGATAAATGAAAATGTGCAATGACCTGCTTTCCCCCACTTGCCCCTTGCTAGAGCTGACCTTGACTTCAAAGGAAACTCCAATTTTCTGAAAGGCAGCAAAAAGAAAAACAAGGCATGAAATCTCACAATCGGTTCAGAGGCTTTACAGCTGCATCCAGTACCAGCACTTTACATGTCATGTAATAAAGCACTAAGCCTGGGAGGTTTTTGGATTTCTGTAACTAAGTTGACAGCTTTTATTATAGGTCATGGTTTTGCCAGCACCTACGCTTGTGCACAAACAATTCCCGGTCTTCCCAGCCAGACTGCTCAGACATGTGTTTTGGGCCACTCTTAGTACTCTCAGGAAGTGCTGAGCTCACCTCTCAGCCCAGGAGAACCATCCAGGCCAACCCGACACACCAAAATGAGAGGTTATTCTAGGTGCCCTGGTCTGGAAACCCCCGAAGTCACTAACAAGGCTCCCCTCGGAGGGAAGGCAAGCGGCACAGCGCTGCTCCTGACTGCTGTGAAGGGACAGCCCCGCTCGGCATCTCATCTGGTGACTGATTTGCACTGACGCTCTGTTCCAATCGCAGCAATTTTGCATGATACCAGCTGCTTTTCCGGATGCGGGGAAGAACAGGCCTGACAAATAGGGTAGTAAAAGCACATTAAGGACATTACTCCACAACTCCCAGCTGTTACACTTTCACTGTGAGAATTTAAAGGTATCTTGTTAAAGACGTAACACAGTGTCAGCACTAACAGTTTCCTCCTGTTTTGCCTTCTAAGTCCCCAGTCCTACTGAGCTTTACTAACGCAGGCTGAAATTTCAGGATTTAAAGGTTAAATAAATCCCACAAAACTTTTACGAAGGGGATTAACCGGAACTTTCCCACTGCTTACACCGCTGTTGGCTTCCTGTGGGAGGGGTGACTCTCAGGTGTGTGTCTTTGGGGTTTAAGCTGTCTTGGGCTGGTGAGAGCGGAGCTTGCACCCAGCCCCACTGTGGTGGGGACAGCAATCGGGCAGACAATGTCTGGGGACAGCAAATCCCACTCTTGCCAGGTTGGGGCTCTGCATGCTTGAGCAAAGACAAAAGCACCCCTTCCAGGCATCACGGTTACTTGCAATTTATAACAGCTAAAAATCACAGGAAATGCAACTCAAATGCCTTTCCAAGGAAGACCCAAACTAACGTTACACATTTCCACACACAGAGAAATGACCCGTGCAAATAAACCCAAACCACTTCACAAGGCCACAACCAAGCAAACCGGACACAGAAAGGACCTCTGGTTACAGGGAGCGAACAGTACCTTGGTGCAAGTGAAACACCAAACGTTTAAAAAACACAAACCCAGAGCTTATGAAATTTTCCATATGACATCTGAAAATTTAAAATTACACTGCTCTGTTCTGTATGTGGCTTAATAGGAATAAAACTTGTGTGTACTGCCATTAGCCTACATATATATACAATATAAAAGATATATCTTTTATATGTATCTTTTCTATATACATATAAATACCTATATGTATAGATACATATGATATCTTTTATATGTAACTTTTCTATATCTATATATATCTATACAGCTAATATATGACATAAAAGATATATAGAGGGAGATAAAAAGCTTTACTTTTTAAGCTAAAAAGCACATATATAAAAGCATACCAATATTACACAATTGAAATTAAATTCGTATGCATTTGATTTCACCTACTTGTAACAAAATGCTGAATGAAAGAACACAGGACACAACAGGAAATTAAACAATTTTCGATTTTGTAGAAAGGACAAAGTCATTAAATGGGTTCATTTTCACATTTATTTGACAAAACGGTGTACATAGTGTTAATCTTTGCAGAATACTAATCATGTACACGCACAATGAATGGCTTTGAGACCAGCAGTTAGATACACAGTGTGTGACAATTTTGCATAAACAAAAGTTCTTCCACAGAATGCTTCTATTTCCAGTATTAAAATATATAAAATAGAGTGTGACTTTTTCATTTCTTGTGGTGAGGTAAACATTTCTTCCTTCAAAAGCAGTGTGCTTTTATGCACCTTCCCAAGAACTGCTAACGCTACCCTTCTCCTTCATTCAGTCAATACGAACACACCTAGTGGCATATTTATTGCGATTCTAATGGTCATACATTTTTTCCTTGAGCAATACGTAGAGAAAGGAATGGAGAAGAAAAAAAACCTACAGTAATTGATGATAGCAACCTATCTATACTGTGTGTGTCAAGAGCCAGAGATTAGTGCAGATAAATTATTTTGAATGTTAACGGTTTTAATGGAAATGTCAAGAAAAAATTATTTACATTTTTCTAAGGAGAACACGGTATTGATTAGAACTGCTCAAAAAATCACAATTAAGAATTTATTACACAAATTTTTACCTCTCTGCCCATTTAACAAGACCAGATCATAATATTCACTCATTTGTTCACTTTTCAAATTTATTGATGATTTTTAGCATGTAATTCCTGGGCTGAGTGAGATTTGTACCGAGTTCTTTAGTTACACAAGCCATTTGGTATTGTCTTCCATTCCCTGAATGGATGATTTGTGTAACTAATGGCTTGAATTTTGACTGTTACAAAGAATATATAATCAAAATAAATCTCGGCCAATATCTGAGTACTGAAAGTTTGGGGTTTTTTCTTCTTCGACATATTTTTACTGATGCCTGAGAAATCAAATACTTTAAAAACAGAAGAGTTCATTTGTGTTTTATTCCCAATAAATCAGAAATGGGTTTTAGTAGTTAAATCAATTGAAGAATACTCCATGCTCCTGACAGAAAACTGCTTCAGGTTCTCATCTTATTTTAAAACCTCACAGCAGTAACATACTTATGAAAGAGGTTATTTTAAAAAGTTAGCAGCCATTTTCTTCCCAGTGGATACATCCTCCTAGAGCTCTCTGTATGGCACTGTCACACCCAGAAATACTGCACCTCAGCTCCAAAAACTATAGAGAAAATAAAATGAATCCCATTTCACTGGCTGATAGGCACAGTATAACAACGGAAGGTCCTTTTGCTACCAACTATTCCATCCCTTTTCCTATTGTGAGGTATACTTTGGCATCTACAAAAGGAAATCATCTTAAGGCAAAATGTGTGGTTTCTAAAAAAGAAAATAAACATTATTCATTTGAATAAAAATAGATATTGTAAGCACAATTTTTTACATTATTGTAAAAGTCCGTAAAAAATATAAACCTATTATTAGTTTGCTGCCTCTTTACAATATAAAAACATGAATGAAAATATTGTGAAATCGGTGAACTATGTGTGTTTGATTACAGAACAATCCTGTTGACAGAAGTCAATTGCTCATTATTGTATCTCATCATGAGTTTATCAGTGACAATTTTGGAAGGAAAGCAGAAAAAGAGCTTTATGAAGTGAAGTATTACTTATCACAATTCTGAATAACAAAATTACCAAAATTAGATGAAGACACACAAACTTTTCAAGAGTGCAGCTGCAAAATTTCAGAAGCCTGACTTGCAAGCCTATGGCCTGAGTTTGCCACGTATCATAAATTTTAAGTCCACCAACACTCATGACTGATGAAGAAAACTCCGTTAATCCTCTCTGAAATAACAACAGGAATGACATCTTGTGAAACACACACACTTTCCTCCAGAACATCTTAAAGCTGTTATTTTTTGGCCACACTTGCCACTGCCTTCTTTGCTGCATCCTCAAGGTCATTTGCAGATGTGATGGGGAGTCCACTTTCATTCAGAATACGCTGGGCTTCGTGAACATTTGTTCCTAAAAAAGAACATTGACTATAATTAGTAATTAATATTAATGAATAAATGAGCACCTTCTATTAAATCTCTGTAAAAGTAGTTAACGCTTCAAACGACACGTCATTTCAGTTTAACAACATTCAATGAGGGGTTTAGACTGAGCTGGGAAGAAGGAACGCTTAATTTCTGTGACAATTTTGACAGACAATGCCATCTGACAATGGCACTTGCATCCACAAGAGGGACTTTGTGAAGCTCAGAGGGTCCATCCAACACCCAGAGTCAGCCGGGACATCCAGCAAGAGCAGTGGAAATGGATCACGCATCAGCCCTTCAAGACACTCAGAAGATTTAATGCATTTATTAGCAACAATCAGCTACAGCTGATCAGCAGTCAGTGAATCAACAATAACTAAAATTCACCCATATAAACTGAAAGCTGGAAAAAGTGCTATTGAAAGACAAATATTTGGGTAATCCTGAAAATCTAGCTGGTTTTGGGCCATTCTTGAATAAGCTTTTTTTGCATTTCAGCTGAAAAGGGGGAACACAGAGATCTCTGAAGCATTCAGCCATGACACCGGTCCCTGCTCTGCTGCTGAAAGTGCTCCATTTTGTACATAAAGAATTCAAATTTAGTCAACAGAGTACATGCACATGAAAGGAAAAAACCCATAAATTTAAATAGATATTTCAGAAAAGCATGTTTTTTCACATGTATAAAAGACAAGCGCCTCGCCTTCCTGTTCACTCTAACTTATTCTTGATGGAAACCAAATGACAAACAGAAAATAGGAATTCTCCAGAGTTTTCTCCAGCGAAGCCAAGTGACATTTTTGATCACCAATATTGCTCTGCACCACAGAAGAACCTGGAGTAGGGTCCCCAGCTGAGGAAGGGGAATCCATACTGCGGGGTCACACACTACTCACAAGCACCAGACCCAGAGCTGATCCTCTTTAGAATCATTTCTAGCCTCTGCCTCCACATCAAGCTCCTTGTTCATTTGCCACGTCAAAATGCTTAATTACTTTGTAATTCCTAGACCTAGCAAAATGAATTTTAATTATATTTGGAGCTATACACTAATTATAGCCTTAATTATTAACCAAGCAAGAAGCATACTTTTTACTATGCGACTTCCAGAATGCTCATTTTGAAGGGTGATTTGGGGTTTTTGGCAGCCTTCATAAAATGTCTGAAACTGTAGAGCAGAAGTAGAGAAATTCTGAAGTCTGTTTCATCAGCGTGCTTGAGTCGGGATTCCCACTCCCGGCACCCAGAGAGACCAAAGACATCCCTGTGGTAGCAGGTCCCAGCCCTTTGTAGGAGGAGAGGAAGAGGAAGGTGGGACCCCATCTGCCAGCTGTTTGAAAGCCCTGGCAGAAGAGGTCACGCTTCCCATTGATACGCAGAGGACACACTGTGGGACTGGGATAGGAAGGTCAAAGACATCTGAAATCCCTGACAGAAGAGGGATTTGGTTGCGTAGTAACATTCAGAACCATATGGGACTTTTCCTACAGAAAAAAAGAATATTATGGGCAAAAAAGAGCATACTCTGATTTTTTTTTCAACCACCCTACATAACGTCATGTGGAAGCTTCTAATTGCCGGTACAGAACTGCACAGGGAAATTAGAAGCCATCACAAAGGTTCTCATCTCCGTTAAGTTCCTCATATTTGTATAGCAATTCCCATCAAGTCTTGAAGGTTTTATCTATGATGTAGATACAAGTGTGATAAACATTTAAACCAGCCAAGATTGTAACGATCTCACAAATAGGATTCTACAAGACAAAGTGTTGTAGGGAAAAAAAAAAATGGAAAGAGGGGAAAAAAGGGTCCTGGAAATTTCTCACAGAGAAAAGTATTATGTTGTTTGTGAAAGACACATAGTGTTTAAAACTTGTTTAAAACTAACTTTTGCTCTTCACTAAGTGGCCAATATTAATTTACTAAGAGGACAGAGTGGGAACACTACATTGGATCTATTCTGCTCTGCATTGATTGCTCCACACACCACTTGTCGAACACACATTACAAAATCAATACAAAACACAGTCCACCGAGAAGGGAAGGGGCAGTTTATGCAGACAAATGAAAATATGAAAGCTAAAAAAAAATCTCACTGCAATCAAAAGAGTAAGGGTACACTTTGTATTTATTATATAAAATACTGTTTCATAGACAAGCCATACAACTAAATGTATTTTTCAGCAAGCATTTCCTTTGCTGTAATTTTCTTTTTTTAAATGATAGCTTTTTATCCCATTGTGATAAGTATTTTAGATATATGTAGAATACAGAAATTATAATGAGATCCTGCTGAAGGCAGAGGTAAGAGTTTTAAATTTAAATGCTCAGAAAACACTGGAAATATTTAAGAATCTGCAAAGGGTATCATCTTATTGCAGTAGATGTTAAAATAAACAAATAAATAATCCCATAGCTCTAACATTAACCTCCTGCCACTGGATGGTGTCAGAGAACTGTAAACAGAATCCCATACACAGAGCATCAAAATAACCTGCCCTTCACCTTCACTGCAGCCAACCCAGAAACGGTGGAAATTCACAGGACCAAAGGCTGTAGGTCTGTTGTTGTTGTTGTTGCTGGGTGTTTTGTTTGAGTGGTTATTTTTTGTTTGGGTGGGGTTTTTTTAAAACTTGACTCCTATTAAGGGAATGGCTTTCTGATGAGAAAAAGGTTTTTCCTTCTGACACATTACTGTCAGCGACAGTCCTTGGAAAAACAGGAAAGATAATTTTATCAGCAGATGCTTTCAGGCTTTTTAAGCTAAATATCCTTCTTCTGAAACTTGGGTTCTGAAACAACCTCTCTGTCTGTGTATGTGCAATCGCTCACATTTACGCTTCTATTGCCTTGAAATCTCTGCTTCCACTAGCAAAGGAAATCTACTCAACTCATTACCTAAAAATCCTAGTAATAAATATCCCGCCCAGCAGGGGTGCAGGTGATATCATTCCTGGTAGCCCACAAGCTGGAAACTCCCAGCCTCTCAGGTCTCAAGGACAGCAGTACTGGGGAATAGGGGACAAGGTTTAAAGGTCATCACTAGCCAACCTTCAGCCAACAATTGGTTTGAGGTTTGGCCAGAGAGAAGCTTTAATAATGATCTTTTGGTAGGGAACCTACGAAGTTTTGGTGTCTCACGCACCTTGCTGGCTCTACAGGCAAAAATAAATAAACTTTCACTGCCTACTTATAAGAGACAATTAAATCCTTTCCATTCCGTTCACACCATTTGCTCTTTTCTATCTTAAACTCTCCCCAAAGAATATTTTACTGTTTTCCTTTGCCCCATGTTTACACCCAAACTGGGAAAGATTCAAGCACATTTAAATTTGTGCTGAATGTTTAAACCCAAGATGTCTGAAGTGATACAAATAAAGTTCTAAATATGACACCTCATTCTTCTCTCTTGATGGGCAATTTGGGATACTGAAAATCTCAGGCGTACATGCTGAACCATACTTGTGAGCAAGATACACAAACTGGAGAAAAACTGGACTTGTGAGTAAAAGATTTCTGAATATATATATAAAAAATCATTAGATTCTGAAGCACACAGCTGGTCAGGAATCACATGGCTGAAAATATAATAGGAAATTTTGCATTCAGACATTTGAATAAAAGCGAACTTGCTTCTAGCTGTATTTCAACATATTAAGTAGTTCTAATTCCTCCCAATTCTTCTTGTCCTATGACCAGAGAAGCAGAGAATTCATTTGTTGAAAGAGAGAGAATGGAAAATTTCTAGCATAGGAGGAGGACATCTAATCCACAATCCTTTTTTTTTATTCTTTCTCCTTTTCATCTAACTCTGAGCTACAGAAATGAGAAACAAGGTTTGGCTTTCATTCAGTGCTCTGACTTAGTTCTCACAAAACTTAATTGAAGTACATTACACTTTAAAGGGGAAAAACACTGCATAAAACCAGCAGAAGTTAGTTTTCTACATCTGTAAAAGATAAAATTTGGAATATGTGGTTTCTCCATTTGTCCGTGAGCTTTTTAAACAACAATAATCCCGCATCTCAGCTGGTGAGTTCTTTACTGATAAGGCAAGTAAATACACGTAATTATAAAGTTACCATTTTCAAACAGAAGAGTAATCCTTTCTTTATCCACTGGTAAAACAGCTTGTAATTATTATACAACTGAGAACAAAGATTTGTCCACAGAATCCTGCTAAATCAAGACAGATTTGACTGATTAAAACTCTAGTCATCAAGACATTTGTAATACAGTGCATGCAGGCAAAGTGTCTTTAAAGTGCAGGTCACAAATCTGTTAGATTCACGGGAATAAATCATGAACCTTCTGTTGGAAAAATGTTCTAAATGGAAATTCAAAAAAACGCTTGTCCCTTTTTCCCCTTTTGAAATGTAAAATGTTACTGGTGATGTTTTAAAAAGTCTGGGGTAGGTTTATTGCTTCCACAGCACTCAGTATTAATTCAAAATCCTTATATGTTTGGATAACCTGGTGTGAGTTCAAAGAACGACGACGAAGATGCTTAAGGATCCAGAGGGATTGATTTCTGAGGAAAGATTAAAGAACTAAATATATTTATGTATATTGCTTGATTGGGTGATTAAGGAGGTAGAGAAAGCAGGAGTTACAAACTAACAGTTTCTCAGTACAACATCTGAAGGCTGTAAACAACATAGCTCTTCGTTTAGTACGAATTGATGGGTAACACTAGGAATAAGAGAAGGAATTTAAAAACTTTTGAGATAAATATTATGTGACGGGGAGAATTTGCTGTATTATACTGGGACAGAGTTCCCTAAAGAAAAAGTGGTATTGCCACCTCTGGAGCCAACAACTAGTCCAGGAGAACCTTGTAAAGAATAAGCAATCATGGGAAGATGACCAGGAAAAGATGTTTGCATTAAAATCTCTGTTAGACATTCTGAAGATTCAGCTGCGGCCTCTGAGGATGAAGCAGCTCACAGCTCTCACAAAGGTCGCAGGCACTGGAGGAAGCAGGCACCACGCAGTCACCTCTGCAGGGCTCTGTGCAGCCCCCAGGCAGAAGCTCTCCCACTCCACACCTTCTCTTCCAGACAAACTCCACAGTGCAGGAGCACCGGGACTCTCCTCATTCAGCTCGGGGACCGCTCTGCCTCTTGCAATCTTCCCAGAAGTCACGTTAAAAAAACCACATTGTGTGCAATCATGGAAGTATCAAAAGTACTGGAGAAAGGTCAAGAAAACTCAGTGGCAGCCTGAGCAGAGTGCAGTGTGAAGTGAGCAAGTTGATTTTCTTGTTTCTCTTACACTGGTCTCAGAAACTGCGTAAGAAACAACAGGCAACTCTCTTCTTTATAAGGAAAACTAAAAGCTTTTCCAGTGTCTTTGCTTGAAAAGTAACAGCTACAACAGACGAGAAAGTCTTTCAGTTCTGATAAACTTTTTGCCAGCTATGACAAACAGGAGAAGCTTTTTGCTGTGACAGAAAACTAGAACAACACTGCCTAGAGCTGATAAACAATGAGATTTTATATTATGAAACCTTCCTGCTTCTAACCAACATCCATCAGATATATCCTTCATCCACATTAAACTGCCTAGTCTCCTAAGGTGTTTAGTGGTGCTGCATCACCCAAAGAAAATTTTCACAATTTGTTTCTAAAATCCACTGCATTTAAAATTTCCTGCCCTTACTACAGCAAAAGGCTACCCGTGATAAACCAAGAACGCACTCTGGAAAGCACTGGAACATGGCAGGGAAATGCACAGCAGAGCTGTTACAGGACAAAATCGCATGTCACAGGCCGTGGTCTCCCCTGAGATGAACTACGGATCACGGGTGATGTAGCGGGAAAGCAAGGGATGGGAAACCCTGCTTGCTCGTGGCAAGCAAAGAAGTACCCACCTCACCAAAGGGCTCCATGGGTAACCTGCATCTTCAGCAGTCCCGGTGACTTTATTTTTTGAAAAGGGAAAAGTCTGGTGGAATCAGAAGCATTTTTTCCTCCCCCCTCTATTTCAGTGTTAAAACCCACCTTTTTGTTTTGTACCTCAGGTACGTAATGGGATGCATTCCCTCCTTCCACCATCAATGCCAAGCAATAGGACATTTTACCCCCTTTACACATGAACATTCATGTTCAGGCCTAAAAAAAACCCAAACAGAAAACCCTCTATTTTCCAAACCTACTTACCAAAAAAGAAATGTTTTAAGTTTACCAGAGTTGTGCTCATTCCAACCAAAGCACTTCTTCACTCAATGGCAGAAGAAGAATCTCCCTTCCTGCCTCAGGTTGCTTCTCAGAAATGAGAGACACATCTCCACATCCACCGCCATGATATTAAAGGCAGTAACTGCCAAAGAGCGCCCTTCCTCACCTCTCTCTTACTTTTTTGTTTCCAATTAAACAATGCTGGATGTACTAAAAGAAGATAATTCCCTACCATTACCAAATCTTGTGGTTTTTAATGGTTTTTAGGTGGATTGGATACTTGGGCAGAAGAACAGTAATCTCTCTCTTACAAATACTGTTTCCAACAGCTTTCTTTTAATTATGCTATTGGAATAAATTTAAGAAAACTGTATGTTGCTGCAGGTTTAGCAATAACGGATTCAGTGAACAATCATTTGAAAAAGAAATACCTTCCAGTAAACAGAAACTTGCAACAAAATAATTTCTATTTGCATTGCAAATCTTACAAGTGAACCCATGATGCTTTCATTACAAAATTTCATTGCTTCAAGTACCACCAGGGAACGGGGATACAGGAGTAGGGACGGAAAGAGTTTACTGACTTCAGGTCATGCTATGGGTGAAGAATTGGACATATCCTTATATTTGTGGGACTGATCTGGTCAGACTGCAGAGATGGGAGAAAGCCAAAATGGATTACGGTGCACCTGAAGGACGATTTTTGTCTGAAACCATTGGGACTCACCTTCCAGTCTGACCACCAGGGGTACCTTCAGCTCGAGCTCTCGGCAGGCTTTGGTAATACCGTTGGCTATGATGGCACAGTTCACGATCCCACCGAAAATGTTTACAAGTATTGCTTCAACCTGTAGGAAAGAAACAGGTGGGTTTTTTGTCTGTGTTTTGTTTTGGTTTTTTTAATAAACATAGGTGAAAGATTCAAACCAGGGTACAAATTCCCCTCTGCCAGGCGGGTTCTCATTTATGGAAGGTACGAGCTTCCCTCTGTCCTCAGAGAATTTGATCGTGAGTCTATTGTTCCTGTAGTCTGTAGCAGTCATTAATTGCCTTGGTCTAAACTGGCATGCTAATTAATGTCATAAACACATTATTACACAGAAAAGGGGAATTTCTACTGATAAGTATAAATAATAAGAGATTAAACAATATTTTGGGTTTTTTGTTGTATTGAATAATCATCCGAGGCTGGAGCTCAGAAAGCACAGTGTATGGATGTGCGTACCCACATGCAATGAAATACTCATGTGGACACTTCACAAAACAATCTGGACATGCACTTTATCACATGCAGAACAGAGGAAAAGGTAATATACCTGCCCTGACTTGATAAAGAGAAGTAAAAATCCCTTCTAATTAACAAAAAAGAGGCACGTAATGAAGAGCATTCATTACAACAGATGAATTGATAACCTCAAAAACTGTTATTCATCAGTTTCTGGAAACTGAAATTTCTGCACAAAATTTAAAATTTAAAATTCTGCACAAACATTAAAATTACCTTTCACAACATACGAGAGGTTAATACATACAAGACACTAAGATGGTTTCTTTCCCCTTGGTAAGGCAGTATAATACTGAACCCGAGCTTCCCACCACGGCTTATTAAGTCCAGGGGGACACCACACAGATGCAGCTTCACTGTTCCATTCCACCGTGGGGCTAATCCGCAACATTCAGGAAACTCGACAATAAGCTTCACTGAGTATCATAAACAAGTTTTGCCAGAATCACGTTGACTCAAAAGCAGACAAGGTAAAGAGGGGATTAGGTTTGAAGGAATGAAATATCACTGGATTTCACTTGAGCATGATGTCAACCGCAATTATGCTTAACTCGTTGCACAAGATGAACAGATTCGCTTTGCCCACCTCCAGGTAACCAGTCTCATACCAGCACCAAGGAAATTCCCTGCAGCCACGCACGTTTATAGCTCTGCACAACCAGGTCTAACATTTCTCTGCAGACACAACGTGACAATTAACTCCTGGGACGTGCAGTCACACACCCCGATTGAAAGCTCACCACTGTTAGCAATACTGTCATCTGCAACGCAGCAATAAAAAAGGAAAAATAAAAAAAAAGTCTCAACAAATACTTTGCTTCCCACAAGAAGTCGGCTCACTCCTTCAGCAGTGCCCTCGACTGAAAAAACATCACTTATTCTAAGTGTTTACATCGCACTATCCAACTCCAGTGCCAGCACAACAGTTGTAAAATGAAGATGGCGATGGCACTGCCTTGTTGACATCTCTCTCATCACCTACTGCTCCTTCCAGCTCCATGACTTCTCCTGGTGACACCCAGAAGTGGCCAGAACAGTTCCCATCTCACCATATGGGGGACAGCCCCATTTTCTCCTCTCGAGCCTATTCGACACCAGCTCTTTCATTCAGTTTCCCAGTGCTGATGTGGTAGGATGCTGCTACCCCTGCTGCTTGTCTCCCCTCACTACTTGCAGCAGAGTCATCCAATTAAGAATTGCTCACTCTTCTGGTTGTCCCGATACTATAAACAGAATTCTCGTGTGCCTTTTCAAAGCATGAAATATCTCTAATGCTATATAAATAGAGCAATAATTAATAATAAACTGACTTAAAAATCCCGATATCCAAATTTCTCCCTCTGCAATCAGGTATGATGATGTGGTACATGACACCAACTGCTCCGGTTCGTAAAGCCTGCACAGTAACAGCCTGGATACGGCTTTCTCATCCAGGGTGAGCACACTAGGTATCAGAAGGAAATTAATAATCCAATCAAAGCAGAACATACAATTTAATTGATTTTATAACTCTTTCTTATAGTTTAGACATAGGCCAACACTTTAATGTCATGTTAGATGCATGCATTTACCAGTTTAGGTTTTTCTGGATATGAAGTTGGTGATGATGTTGCAATTATTTATTTCACTTTTGTGTTGTTACAAAATCCTTAACCCTGTAGAAGCTACAAAGAGTAAAACCTCAGGAGGCTCCTTCTCCGTCTTGCTCCTGCTGCTTGTGCACGGGCAAACCTTCTTGGTAAAAGCACATAAAGTAAAAATAGAGCCCTTCAAACTCTGATCACATTAACCCTTATGGTAAGGAGGTATCTACGCGAAGCACTTTGATGTTAAACTATTCTAGTGATGTTTTCTATCAGCGGGACAAGCCACAGACACCGTTCCGCCCTTTCTAATACATGCTCCTAATTCAGGGACATTGCACCAGGCATGTGACAGATCAACTTAACCAAGCGTGTTTACATTATTAGAGATAAGGAGGAGGATTTTATGCCCAGTACAGATATTTTAATTCCTAATGCAGACATTCTCATTTAAGGATCTGCTTTTCAGCTTTCAAGCTGAATTCTAATCAGGTCTTCTAATCCATTGGCAGCAAAAGGAAAAAAAAAAAAAATCTTGAAGGAAATTAGATGCAGCTTGGATAATTGATGTTTGTATGCTTGGGTTTAATAAAAATACACTGTTAAATTAGAGAGGAGTCTAAAAGGATTCAATCAATAAGAAACTGAATCAGGTAGAGAATTCAATCTTGGGTTTTATTGTAATCTTCCAAATAAGCCAAAAGATCAGTCCAAATGATGCTGAGATTCACTTTAACTCTGCTGAAATTTGTGAACATTGTTTATATATGCTTCTGTAGCCTGACTAGATCTTGCATTTCCAGCTGAAAGAACTTTAACATTCAGACCCAGTAGATAGATGAAAAGGTTTTCACTATTTCATGCGCACAGAGAATGCACAATCTCTGTATTAAAGTCTATAAGAAAAATAAACCTCCCATTTTATAACAGAACCACTACATATTAACATGCTCAATATCTAATGCATATGGAACATTGGACATATTAAAGAGGGCAAACTGTCTACATACAGGACAAGTTACTTGACAGTATGATTATTCTAATAACCATTTTTACCCAACAGGATGCCTTATAAAATTATTTTTTATTTCAGAAACATTATTAAGGATACTAAAGACAGCAGTATATCCATAGGTTAGGTTCTTCCCATCTACCACAACAACCGATAGATGTAGAATCACCACTAAATGTACTCGCAGCTGATGGTGGGCTCCCCCGGAGAAAGAAGGGAAGCCACAGTAGGATGAAGACATCACCATCAATGGTGGTGACAACCCACAGTCTGCCAGGTCTGAGCACCAGTGCTGGGAAGCAACAGGGACAGAAACTAAGCGAGTGCTGCGCTCTCATGGTCTTCATGCTAAATACGGTACCGAAACCTTGCAAATACTGGCATAACCATTAATCCCACAGCTCCTAAATGCCATATGAACATATATGCAGACACACAGACAGCCTTTGCTCTCTTTATGTAAGAAATCAGATATATTTATGTATATCTATATAAAATCTGTGTTGCTTTATTCATAAAACTAACAGTTTTAATTTACGGTGACTTTTTGTCAAAGTGAGCCTTGACAAAGCCTGCAATTCTGCTTTGAATGTTTGGCTCCAAAAAAATCCCACCCTAAATCAGTGTAATTGTACATTAAGTGCAAGGATGGTGCCGGGTCTGTTAGGATGGCACTGGATCACCGACACCCTCCCCAAGGCTGCCAGGTTCCGCTCAACTAAGGGCGTTTTCCGTACAGAAGCTTTAGTGCCTGCACTCTAGGAAACAGATACAGTGCGTGTGCATTTACTGTATTTTCTTATTTATCTCTAAAATATTCTTAGCCTTAACAAAACACACACTGACACCTGATCGTCGTACTCGTAAGGATTATTCCAGGCAGCACCTATAAAGCGCTCCACCTTTCCTACAGCCCATTTATAAATCTATACACGGGACGTCTCGCTGTCTGCAGCCGCTGCACTCCAGTCTGCTGAACATCCTTCAGAGCCCGCACTAACACCGCAAATTCTGGGCCCAAAAAGAGGGAGGACAAAAACTCGACACTTGGAAGTTGTTACTTCTCTTTCATTTCCCACCTTTGTTATTGCCACAGACCAGTTACAGCAGGCATAGGATAACAACGCGCTGTAGTATGAAGTATCTGCCGTTGTTCAGTGCAAAGTAAAGCTCTGAATCTCACATAAAGCAGAAATCCACAAACGCAGATTAATTTAGGCTGATGTTTCATAATCATTTGAAGATGACCTAAGTGCAGGAAGCTACTGAAGAAGCTGTCCCGTTTTCCCCCTCCCTTCCCAGGGCACATAAACTCCTCTCCCGAGCTCCCACAGCGCCTGAGCCGTGCGGATGCCAAAGTGGCTCCTGCATCCCACTGGCCCTGAAGCAAGGAATAACCCCCAACATGCTGTAAGGACCTCGGATAATGCGGGAATGTGGAAGCCAGCTGTGAAACCACTTCTTTTTCAGGATCGGAATGAATATATTAGGTCTGTACAAAAACGTGAGGCCAGAAACACAACCAGAGAACTGTCCAATAAAAATCAAAGCCCAAATGACCAAGACCACGACTGTACAGCACCAGTCTCTTCTGAATATTAAGGAAAATATATACTGGAACATAAATGTGATTTTTTTTTAAATATGTGTTTTAACATACATGTTTTAACAGAGTATTTCAGGATGGCTGACACAGAAATAGCTCAAAAACATAATTATTCCAACATTCAGATCCCTTTAATCGAAGTTTCTGCTAGTGTATTTTTTACGAGAAGGTCTTTCAAAAAAACCCAAACCCCACGTCATCTCTTCTGATGAGACAGCAGGAAAGGCTTGCAACACTTTTCCAACTATTAGCAGCGTCAGATGCAGGCCTTGTGACTTTTTATGCATCTTTTCCCTTATATACACACACAGATGCATGAACACAGTCAACTATAACTATTATTATAAAATCACCCATATAATCCCTGACCTTGCTGTGAATTGTTGTTCTGAAGCTCAATCCACTTATTTTAGTTGAAAACAAGCTATTCAGCAACTGTCAGTAAAACCACATCCGCAGCAAATTAAAAGCTACACTAGCAAAGAACTTGCTTAGTTTGCTTTGATTGAAATCTGAAAAAAAAACCCCAGCTTTACATTTCAAGCCGACTAAACTCATTTATTGACTGCTCCTAACTCTTTCATCTGCTGAAAGTGTACCCAGACAGTATGAAGCAGACTATATTTGTCAAGTTTTCTTCTCCAGGGTGCCACAGGTCACATCTACGTGGAAGACAGAGGGTTTGCATGGTACAGCTGGCAAACATGCTCCTGCATGGAGGATTCTAGCATTTTTCGAGGTTAAAGCATGTATCGTCTCTCCCAATTCTTCTGGTCAGCCTGGTCTAATATGGTGTCTGCAAAAACACATTCTTTTACCAAACTAAACATTAACCTGCCAGAAAATAAATAAGAAAAGCAAGGCAGCAGCATACTGCCAGGCATTTGTTTCCTCTCTCCTTCCTTCAATATAATAAACACGAGTGGAAGGACAATATCTCAAATGGCTCAACCATATCAAAGAACGAGGGGAAGCTCTCATTGCAGGATGCTGGGGCACAAGCTCTGAAGATCAGATGTGTTCCCAGCTCACGGAGGGAAAGTGATGGGGCTGTAACCTACAGCTGGATCCAGGCATCTAGTACCGCAAACACACACACAAACCTGTCAAGCACTGTCACTTCAGAGTTTTGGATTCCCATTCTGATCTTCAGAGATGCTCAGCACCTCAGCTCCCAGGGAATCCCAGTTAAGAAGAAGGGTATTCACCACTTCTAAAATCAGATATCCAGGTTGCAGTTTGGCCTCGCAAAGATCCATTGGCCTTCGTGACACGCAGGAGTTTCTCTCTCACAGTGCTGGAAGATTGTGGGAACCTTTACCAACAGCAAAGCATCAAGAACTGCTGCAGTTTAGAGATGCGTGAGGCAAGACACAATTACACGAACACAACTTCGGAGCCCAGGAACATATATTTAATTAGCTACAGGTGAGCAAGGAACTTTCTCTCATTCAACTTCTCAGTGGCTACACACTGCTTTTATTAAGAAAGAAATCTTCAGCATGACGAGGAGAAAGTGAGTCTCCATGTTATCTGTTTCAGAGACAGACACTGAGGCAGAGAAGTGAAGACATTTTCCAAACCCTGTGGAGACAGCTGAGTTTGCCTGGATTACAAGTCAAACGCTCCCGTGTCCCAGACAAAGATCTATTCCCTGCGCCTTCCAAGAGGTAAATAGCAATACTCAGAAAAAACCCAAACCCCTGGGTAAAATGGGATGCATAGTTCTTCACTTTGAATCAAATAAGGTGTGTTTAATCCTTCCTGTTATTCCACTGGTCTTCACTATTCATTCATTCACAGTTTAAAAACATTTATTTCGGTGTGAAAGAAGCAGATTATCTCCAACTCTCAATACAATGGAATAAAAATGTAATAAACCACAGATGCCATACACTCGCATCTTCACTCTGAATCTTTCCGCTCCATCTGATAAGACAGATACAAATATTTTTATATGTCTCTATATTATTATAACTTGGACCACCGGTCAAATGTAACTTTTTCTTATCCAGTTCTGAAATATTACTCTAATTTTCTAGCCTTTTATATCGGACAACATTTATGATTCATTTGAAAATAAAGATTAAACCTACTGTAAGAGAATAGTATGAAAGATTTACAAGCACAAACCCAATTGCTTAAAATATCCACTAGAGGACAGTGCCGTTCAATGTGGAAAAGGAATATAAAAATCCTCTTGGAGAGGACCCCGGTTATTTTTTTTACTTAAAGCCAAACTATCTCATTTTACTTTATAAAAATGATGCAAAATATTATTTTGCCTCTTTGGGATTGAACTTTGAAAGTCTGAAGGTGATAAATTTAAGGAGGCTGAATCAACAAAAAGCAAAGCAAGAAAGCTTGTGGCCAGGTGAAGAAATTGATATAATACAATTTTGAATGTTTTTACTATTTTAAAATTGGTGAAGGTTTAAAATTCTCTAGTAACACACCCGTATGCCACAGCAGGAAAGGATCTCTGATGAATCCCCAAAACAAAAATTAAGATTTTCTGTTTGGGGGGACTGGCTGACAGGTAGGAAAAGGAGATTAAGGATTTTCTCCAACGCAGTTTTTTGGCCTGTAGTTCAGAGGTTCCTGAGGACCGCGAGTCTCACCGAAAGTGAATGCAATGTTTCTGCTGCATCCAGCTGTTGTATGTTAAGCCCTTTTCTTGAACGGCTGGCGAGAAGGTGTATCTGGCTGCGTACAGCCCAGCACCAGAAGGCGGCCTTTCAGCAATGCGACTCCTTTGGTGCAACACTAAGATTCCCAAACACCACGTTTTTGCAGAGTCAAAACTTTGTAGCTCCAGTTTCTGATGTGCTAAAACAGCCAGTCTACGGTCCTCAGTCTTTACTGCTTATAGCAAATCCAGGATCTAGAAAAGGACACAATTTTATTGGCTTTTGCTGGTTTGAAAATGATTCAGCAACAATTCTCTACGATTGACCAGGTCCTGGTTGCTGTCCTTGATGGGATGAGAGATGCACACAGGGTTCTGTAGCAGGGAGAGCTCTGGTGCCCTCTGATACTACAGCTGGCTCCCAGGATGGACCACCAGGAACATACTGAGATTGTGTCTTACTCCTCTGTGGCACTGATATAAAAAAAAAAATTAAGGGATCAGAATTCATTAAATTCATGGTATGAGCTGAAACAAGGGCTGGCAGATTACACATCACGGTACGGTATTTGAAACAGTCCCTGGAGACCTTCCTTTGCCCAGCTGTGAGGAGCCTGTGTTTTAGGAACAGAAATAATACAATTCTAATCATGAAGTCTCCTTCAAATTCCAAAATACCATGGTAGGAAGCGACATGACCTTGGGAACCTTCATTCCAATGTTACTTTTCAGCGAGACAAGTCTCACATTGAGCTGGATTTTGGAAAGTTTCCTCCTCTGCGGGACGCGGGCCCTGCACACTTCGAGCCCTGGCACAAACACATTCATCACAATAACGCCGTCATTCCCACCGAGCCCGGGGTATGTGATCACACTTCAGATGCGTTGACGAAGATGCAAAAAGTCACGTGCTTTCTATGCCTGTACTACCGCCTGGCAGGACATCAGTCAGCTCCTGTCCAGAAACCTCATACACCACGTTAATACAGTCCAGAGTGTGAGCTAATTAATCCTACTGCAAAATATAGGCAGAGCAGGCAAGTGAGTGCCTGAAACCATGCAGGCGTGTTCTTTCACTGATAGGAAGTGCAACCACCTCCTAACGTAATCCTTATTTATGATAATAAGGGACAAGGATAAGGAGAGGGAACAAAAAACGTTGAGATCATAAAGTACTATTCCGAAGTATATTTGAGAATTTAGTATTGGTTTAGGGACAAAACGCAGCTGGTAGTTGCTGGAACAATTGCATTTTTGGTGCCAGTGCAGGAGGATAACTCTTCTACCAGATCATGGGTACAAGGAATAAAAGTACATAAATTTGTGCTATCATTTAAATATCTGAGCTTCAAGGAGATCAAGCCCCTGGATGAGCAGACCAGAATGCAGGCCAATATAAAATTAAGCTTTGTGAGAAATAACGTAACAATGTGATCATCATTTATGCAAAGTGATAGAGCAGGTGGCGTGTGTTCCTGTTACTTCAGCAACACACTGTGCCCTGGGGTGCCTCTGTGTACAGTTTCATCATACTTTACGATGCATTAAAAGGCAAAAGGCCAAATGATTTTAAATTATTTGAACTCAAAAATTGCAATATTCCTCAAAAGACGGAGTACCTGGAGAACAGGGATAGATGCCCAAAATGGAAGTGGGGCAGTTCACAATCCACAGCATGGGTTGCCGTTGGATGAACTGTTCCAGTAGTAAGTTACACTGGTGAGTGCGCTGGGGTGTGTTACAGACACTCGGCAAATTACCAAAACCCATACTATTAAATGATCGACAATCACAAATATCCACAGAAGGGCTTGACTAAATAGAAGTGTTGATTTTCTATGTTCAAGTCTTCATGTTTATTTCAACAGCCAGTTAAAAATGTATGTTTTATAAATTTGGAAACATCTTAAAGTTTACCTTCTCTCTACCTGTTGGCCATTGATTTTGACATAAGTCCAGCCAGAATGTGCCTTACTGTAAATAGACAGTTACTTCATAATTTGGAGGGGGGAAGATCTGAAATCTTGATGTAAATAGTGTTTAAGGACCACCAGTGAAATTTCCAAACAAAACACAACATTTCAACATGTAACGTTAAACCATTCATTTTTGTATTTGTTTCTGGAGTCCCTCCATACCTGATACCTACACAGCGTTCAAAAGGCACACGGGATCCTATCAAAGCAGCCAATCCAACACTAGAGGTCCGGGGAGACAGCAAGATCTGTGTGAATTCAGCCACTCTCTGTAAAGGGGCACATCTACGGCTGATGAGAATACCCACAGGTCTACGAGGTATCAACATCTCATGCTTGTTCTCTCAAACATCTGTCATCCACTATCTGGAAACAGTAAAAGGTAATTTGTCCCGCAAGCTACTGAAATTATACTTGTTCGTGGCAACATTAACACACCTTTCTCTAAAGGATCTGGCAATGGCTACTTTCAAAGCAATGACTAAGGCAAAAGAAGTTTTGTCAGGTCTGTTCTAGTCTAGCAATTTTTAGACTTCTCAGTCTGGACAGTAAGAATTGTGCCCATAAAAGTCACAGAATCATAGAGCGGTTAGAGTTAGAAGGGACCTTAAATATCACCTAGTTCCAACCCCCCTGCCATGGGCAGGGACACCTCCCACTAGACCAGGTTGCTCAAAGCCCCATCCAGCCTGGCCTCGAACACCTCCAGGGATGGGGCATCCTCAGCTTCTCTGGGCAACCTGTTCCAGCGCCTCAGCACCCTCATAGTAAATCTAGAGTACAAAATTAAAATATCTTTTTGTGAACACGCTTGATGCTTACACTTTCTTACATTATGAACGAAAAAAAAAAAAAGCCCAAAACAATAACAGGGGTCAAAAATAGTAACATAACCTTGAAAATTATTTGCAAATGAAGCATCAGAACCAGTTTCCACAAACAGAGAAACGAGGCCCTAAAGGAATGGCCACGTCTACAAAGTTAGCAAACAAAGAGTCTGATGAATACTGCTAATTCCCAGGAAGACAAAAAAAAAGAAAGGCAAGTCAATCATTGCGACTTTGCATTTCCACTCAGGAGAACAAGAAGAAAATAATTCTTAATCTTTAAAACGGACTTCAATTTTCTCCCCATATTGAAAGCTGGGAACTCACTTTCCATGAAGATATCATCTTCTATCTATAGAAGGCACAAGAATCTAGGAGCTGGAATTTTAAAAGAGACTCCACATGTTGAAAAATTGACACCATAAGACTTCACAGCACCACAGTCATCTGCGATTTCTTTTTCCCATCATTACGTGTTCAGCTTTACACCTTGTTCTGAGTAAAGGACAGGCCCAACTACCACTTTTCAAGCCATCATGGCAAGGGATTTATTTCCCGAGACCAACAGTCATCAAAACCTATCTTTATTCCCTCTTTAGAAACAGTCTTAGAAATATAAATACTGTATTTATCTAGAGTATCAAAATACTAAGTGATCGTGCCCATCACAAGGGAGAAAGGAGATGAAGAACAGTTATTCTTGTGCTCTAGAGAGACTTGGGATCTTCTTATTTAGTCACCTGAGAAATATCTCTGACACGTATTCCCCATGCAAAAGCGAATGAAATGCTACAAAGCTGCTATCTAGGTCACACGGTTTTTCTTACTGAGACAATGGAAACTTTTAAAAAGGAATTCTGTACTTCAAGAAGCTTAATTAAAGTATAAAAATGCATTGTCATGGGTACTGAACTGCATATACACGTCTGAAATCTCCAAATAATTAAAACCCATTCTTTTATGGCAACATTGCAGTCATCAAAAACCTGAATTACTGTGCTTATTAAAATCCAAATAACTACCACATAAAAATCAGCAAACTATTAACACCTAAATAAATCAAAATAGAAATAGTAAAACTGAGAAAGGTACAAAGAAGAGTGACAAAGATACTGAACTAGCTTTGTACAGAGAAAGACTAAACAAACTGGGACTTTCCATCTTAGAAAAGGAAAGATATATAGCAAAGACTGCAAGTAGTACGAGAAAAAGGAACAGGGTACAGCCGTTTTGTACCTGCCTCCAGGTGATTTTATTGCTTAGTCCTTAGTCCTTGTAATACCAGAGATGGTGAACATAGAAAAGGGGTCCTTTTGCTGTTATTTTTAAATACAGCGTATAGTTATTGTGTGAAACTCATTGCCACAGGATACTGAGTATATCAAAAGCTTACAAGAGTTAAGAACAATCAGTAACAAATTCATGGAAGCAAAGGCACCAAAGGCTGGTAAATACAAGGATATCACAGATGACTAGAAAGCGGTGAATGTATCAGGAATGTACCCTCACGCACCTGCCCACTTCTTGTGCTCTTCTCTAGGAAACTGCTCTTGGCTACTACTGGAGACAGAAGATCAGACCAAGACAGATCCAAATCTACTTCCCTGGGGGGTACCAAGCTCTGGATGGAAGACAGCACGAGTAAAAATTAGGACACTTTCCTTCCGCCTTGCTAAACCCAGCCTGCAGAGGAGATGTGGGGCAGGTTACTACCCAGGAGCTCTGACCCTTTCCCAGGCTGCACCAGCAGCAGGGGACCATCAGGACACCTAAACGTTAGCGAGAACTTTCGTCCCAGAAACATCTCTTCTGAAGACCGGCCACACCAGCATTATATATTAAAGACATTCAGCTCAGAACAGAACTGCTGAAAGATGGATAATGATCTTTATCTTCTGCAAGGTTTATATAAAGTAATTTAAACTAAAAAAAAAAAAGTGACAGTTTAAAAATTAATGACCAGTAATAACATCCCCTCAAATAGGATGCTAAGCTAAGAACTGTATTATTGCAAAATGGGATGACTCAGGAGTTGACAAAGTGGTTCTACATACTTTTTGGATTGTCTTGCTACTTGCAAAATCATAAAATGCAACTTAACTTTTTTTTTCTTTCTTTATAACAAGGGGGAAAAAATTGGCCTGACTCTTCAACAAGTACAAATCATTGACGTCACTCTACTCCTCCTAATAATTTAACCTCTCATCTTCATTTTCACTAGACTCTTTCACCTATTTTCTGCATTAAAAAAGGGAATCACCTTTACAGAAATAATTATTCGATAATAATCTACCAGCCACTTTTCAGAAATTTATCGAAGCATCTTGCAATAAAAACAGAGCTGAATGTTTTAACCACAACCCCAAAGTGATATAATCAGCAAATCTGAACTGTGAAAGAAGTTATAGAGCTACATTAAGAAACAGATGGAGTGAGCATAAAACAATCACAGATAAGCCAGCAGAAAGGAACTTAACTTTAGATTAATCAAGGTTGAGATGCTCCAGGCAGCCATGGGGAGTCATACCCATTAAAATTAACAGGAGACGCATGTAAATCACAGCCTGCTTCTTATATCTCAACCCAGTTCTGAACACCACATAGAACCGTAGGTCTCTCTGTTAACCATATTCCCTTGCTTCGCAAGGGTTTTTGCAATATGGTCAAGGAAAACGTATCTAGGAGAGCAATTTTTTGAGTTCTCCAAGCCTACCTAAACCATCTAGATGGCTGTTAACTTCAATGAGAATTAGAAAGTCTTATGAGGATTTAAAACTCCCACATTAAATTGCAAAAAATGTCAGAATGAGCCTCAAATGTATGCAGTCATAACACTTGTAACTAAGTGTGATGAAAACAAGAAAGGAATCAGCAAATATTCAGTTATAAAACCGACCATCTATCACCCAGCCAAAAGCTGTCACTTGGCTTCAGTAGCAGACTTTTTCTAAATTCAGATTTTCTGCAGTGATCAATACTGTATTATATTGGCAACTTAACAGTAGTTCCTTGGTGTAGGAATCCAAAGATACAAATAAAGAGCCAACTCCCAAACAAAAACTGCTTCAGAACCTTAGTATAGTGCAAAACTCAATCGTAATATCTAACGCTAAGCAACATCCAGAGCAGATTACTTATTCTAAAATTTGGTAGCATAAAAGTGAAATTACAGGTCTATAGCTTCTTGTAGCAATTTTTTTTAAAAATTATTTCACTGCTGGACGATACGTGGGAAAGGAAAGATTTCCAGAATCTACTTCATCACCTGAGAAACACCTCGTGTTCTCAGACACACACAGTACCTAGAATCACTCATGATCTGAGCTAAGCTGTAAAAATAAAAGCAAATTCAAAGTCTGTATTTCAAAAGAAAACAATACAAATGGTTATAAGCAAGGAAATTAATGCAGGCAGAAACAATTTAATGTATGTATTGCATGCAGTTTTTGTTAATTAGTTTTTAAGTACTTAAGCACAGTAGTAGCTAAAGAGAATTTGAAAGAGAGATTACATAAAAGAGTTTCCAAGTGGGTATTTCACGCTGAGCCACAGTCTGCCTTAGTAGCGCTGATTAATCAGGAAAGCCTTGCTTTCACTTTCAAGGCCCTTAATGGCCCTCCATAATCTCATTCCCACCCTCTCTTTTCAAGCATCAACAGGGTAGGTTCCTGCCCAGATTCTGTCCTGCCAGTTGATGGCGGCCACCATTTAAACAGTCATCTTAATGCACTTTCTCATGTCCGAAAGAAGCTTTACATTAAGATTCTCCCATGCCACTCCACTGACACCTTTCAGTCACGACATCTACAACCTCCCAAATACCTCACCGACTGGCAAAGGCAAGACTTGGCAACCTGAAACCACTCCGATTGCAGCTCTCCGTCTCCATTTTCCATCTCCATCCAGGTTCCATCCTCAGGGCACAGGTTCCTGTAATGGTTTTAATCCAATTGAAGCATGAATGGAAGGAGAAAGGAGGAAGACCTTCCCTTTTCCCCCTAATACGACTTAGCCGTGGTGCAAAGTCATACCCTAGGACTCTCAGCTCTTATGATTGCAGACTTGGTTCATGCTGTGCTGATACACGGTCTAGCACAATGAAGTCCTGGTCCATCAAGAGCCAATATAAAAGGAGAAATACTACCAGTAACAACAACAGTAATGATGCTGCACTGTAACAGCAATTAACCTAATCCAGCAGCTGCAAAATGACAGTGGTTCCGCTGCGAACTAATACACCGGCCCTCAAAGCGAATCCACATGGGCTTCAAGCTATTGCCTTTTAATTCACTCTAGTTGCCATTTCACTGCTACGCTTCACCTCCGCAGAAAAGCGCTTTAAAGGGACACAGGCACTTGCAGCCCCCCAGCAATGTGACATGTGGCTTTATTGTCACAGTGCCAGCCCGAAAGAGAGACAGGTCATAGCTCTGGGAGCGAGCAGATGACCCACGGAGGTATGCACAGAAGACCTCATTCGTGTCCTTTGAAAGGGATGGGAACTCTGTGGTGCTTCCAAAAAAAAAAAAAGATGATGAGCAAACTGAACACCTTTGCAAGGAGTTCCTCTTCCAGAAAGCCCTTATTGTTTGGGTGGAAAACATCAGAAATACTCACACTTCTGTGCGACGTCAGTCCAAAGCACTCTACCACACTTAGTCTTTAGGGCACCGACACATAGTTGAAGAACCTTACTCGAAGAAGTGTTTCTTAAATTTATTGTTTAATTTGATAAGGCCATCTACCAATTAAGACGACACACACTAAAAACCTCAAGCTGAGTGCTTTTCAAAAGCCAGATACGCCGCAGCCCTCTCAAAAGCTCTCACCTCCGCGACACCTTACAGCGTTTACAAAGAGCAAACGAAAGGACTCTGGTTTACTTCTGCCTAATTAAAACATTTTAAAAGAATTTAATTACAATGCGGCAAAGTGCACAAATGTAAAGATCTTTCCTACAGAGAATTAGTGATGAATTGAATGAAATTTTTTTTTTTTTTTTTTAATCAAACTGTTGGCAAGCGGAGTGGGTTTCCTGTTTGTAAACAGCCATATGAATGCTAAACATATTTATTCACAACTTGACACGAAATACAGCTCTGTAATTAATCATTTCCCTATCTAATCCAGACAAATAAAAACACAAACTTGTACCGCTCTCTTATTATGAAATAGTCAGTTACACATAAATGAATAATTATCTGAATTATCAACTATCTACAGATGTGCGGCTCTTTTCAGTCCAGACAATGGCTTACCCCTGGTGCACGCTGGTAATCTCGCCCACATTCACTGATTCTTTGTTTTAAGTGAGAAAATCTCCTTACATATTAAATAAGCTCAATCATGGGTTATTAGAACGATTGTTTCAGGTTATCTATTAATTGCAGGCTTCCCTATCTATATTCATTGCTAAGACGCCAGCCCTCTTATTAATTGAAAAATGCCTGCCTGAGTGGGCAAAATGTTAAAGGCCACGGGTTAAGACTAATTCTGTAAAAATAAGGTAACTCTTAAGCTGTGAAAAGTTGTCATTGGAATTAACTGCTTGAAATCCCGTCTTATTTTGGAAACATAAAGGCTGAGTTTCAGATACAAAAAAATATTCATTAGAGTTTATTTAATTTCACAGGCTTAAATAATTTGCAAGAATAGTTTCCTTCCCATATAAACAGATGTTTCGATCTGAAAGGCTGTATGATTACACTTCCTGGGAAACCTTATTTTCATCTTCTGAAATGCAACAATTAAGAGTCAATACGAAGACAGAGTAAACTACGTTGCTCATGTTAAAAGATTAAATTCTTTGTAGGAATGTTATTTAATCCAAAATAGACTAGAAATGTAATCCACTGCTTGAATATGGTTTTGAATATAATAGCAGCATTTGTATGTTTTTTTCCTCCACTTAAATGGGAAAAGTAAATTTACGAGATCTTTACAAGCTCGTTACATTCAAATAGAATAGAAGTAACACGCAGGCATATTGCACAAGTGACATCTCTGACAGACAAAAAAACTTCTGCTGGTGAAAAAGACAACAAACCAAACCACAAACAACTCAGGACACAAAAGATGTGTCAAGTCCTAGACTAGAATGGCACGATGCCACGTCTTTCTAAATGCTCTTTGTCATTAGAGTTAACCTTTGAACTAACAAAACTCCAATTTCTTGCAGTCTCAATGCAATATTGCTCCAGAAGGCTGATACGGGAACCTCAAAATCAATGACTTTGTTTAGATACCCGTAACTCACGTGTAGTGCTGCAAACTAGTTTTCCTTGCTGCGATGGAAAGAGGAGTAGGAAAAAAGGGGGAACAATTTAACTTCACAATCCATGAAGTCGACTGAATGATTCTTGAATAACAACAGATAATAGTACATTCATTATCAAAATTTCACTTTGTCATTTGTCTTCGGCGTCTGCAGCTGACAGATATGGTCATTTATAATCCTTTGCCAGTTGCAGACTGGCAAACTCTTTTGAATTAGTCCCTTGACTTGAGCCTATGAATTTAATTCTTTCCACAAACAACTGGGCAATGTTTCAAAACTCTGCTTCAAGACACCCAAAAAGTCCTATATCATAGAAAAACCAACAGGCTATTACCTGGTGTTTACTGGAATGTTGATTCTTTCCAGAATTACACACAACCTGGATTAAAAATTTAAGAAGTATCAAAAGTAAAGCATCAAGAAAATCTCTTTGCTCTACAAACTTCTGAACAGTTCCAATTTTGATCCAAATTAGAAGCATATCTAAATCTCCAAGGACTTTCATTGAGTCCAAAAAAATGTCTTTGTTTTTAAATCTGTTCCACTGCCTATAATTTCTTCTCAGCATAAATGCTGAAAGAGAGGGAAAATTGTTCTTCATATCAATGAAGAAAAATACTCTCCCTTTTAGAGTGCAAACTCTCTTCTTTGTTCCAAACCCAAGAGAGAAACACTACTGAAACTGCATCAAGATGAATATATACTTTTAAAAAAGTTCTACAAATTAAAACCACGGTAAATGGAACAGTGATTACTGTATCACTCCTTTCATTTGGGATTATTCTGATCATATGGAATTAGATAGAGGATTTTGTGAACAATCTATGAGCACATGATCAAAGCTATCTCAGAAATGCGATGATTACCCATCGCAACTCCAGGCAACACATTGCTGCAGATAAAATTGATGCAAATCAGAAATGAGAAGCCCCAGAAAAGTGTGACAGGTCCTTGTTGAAACAACCAGTACATTTCTCTCATAAATACTCAAATACTTTGCAGTCACCATTTCTTGATTTTTCAACTAGCCGGATGACAAACCCCAAATATTTGATTAACAATATATCAAGAGGCTTTGGAGTTCAGAATTAAAGAATGAACTGTGTCAGCAAGTTATGGCTACTCATGTGTTATAATTAAAATACACAAGCATTTGTAAAGGTTCCTTTGCAAGAGATTATCAAAACAGTAACTTGGTGTGGAGGAAAAAGCATCGTCGTGGATAAAGAACAAGACAGGTTGGATTCAGAAAGCAAAATGCAGAACGAAAGGGTCAGCGTTCATTTTGGCAGATATCTAGCAGTGAATGTCTCAAGGCTTCATTTAAAATACATACAAGTGCTCTAGAAAGGTGAGGAGTCACTGAGCCAGTGCTCCAACGAAAGCAAATTAACTGGCTAGAGCAGACGAAAACCAGAAGGAACAATAATACAGCAATATTGAAATGATCCGATTTACCAGTTCCTGCACCCTTTCACCTGGGCATGAATTCCTCCGCTCAAGCAGAGCTGTAAGACTATTGTATATGGTAGTTTTCACTGAATTTCACTGAATTTTCACTGAATTTTTATAGTTGGAAGGGACCATAGAGATCATCTAGTCCAACTCCCCTGCTGAAGCAGGATTGCCCAGCGCATGTCAGAGCATGTTACTCAGGACTGCATCCAGGCGGGTCTTGAAAATCTCCAGAGAAGGGGACTCCACAACCTCCCTGGGCAGCCTGTTCCAGGGCTCTGTCACCCTCACCGTGAAGAAGTTTTTTCTCATATTTGAGTTGAACCTCCTATGTTCCAACTTGTGCCCGTTGCTCCTCGTCCTCTCACTGGCAACCACTGAAAAGAGTCTGGCTCCCTCCTCCTTCAACCCACCCTTGAGATACTTATAGGCATTAATAAGGTCTCCCCTCAGCCTTCTCTTCTCCAGGCTAAAGAGTCCCAGCTCTCTCAGCCTTTCTTCATAAGGGAGATGCTCCAGTCCTTGAATCATCCTCGTTGCCCTCGTTTTATTCGTCCTGTCAGAAAATCAACACCTGCTCGAAGTCCAAGTAATCAAGTCTGGATACCAAAGCACCTAAATATATGTGCAAAATTCTGCATTTTTCTATACGTTTTCAAATACTCAACGGAGCAAAGATTATGAAAAATCTCATGCAAAACTGCTTGCAGTGGATTCAAATGTAAAGAGGTGCAGTCCCTCAATCAACACAGCGACACTTGGATTTCATTCATCCTTACGCAATGAATATATTTACTTGTTCACATAAAGAGAACGTTCTTTGACAGCCACCACTATCAGAAGTGTAGAGAATATTATAAAGCAATTTAAAAGAAGTCATTACTACTGAAATTATATTCTCAGATCAACTTTTACAAATCTATTTAACCACTCCAAGCATATGGACTTTATCATTAAAATGTCAATATAAAGATTTAGTAAACTTAAAAAAACAAATTGTGAAATGTGAACAAGATTTTTTTATTTTTGTTTGTAACTGCTTCTTATAGGGTTTCTTCAACCTTCCTCTTTTAAGCAGTCATCTGTTAAAGGTTCCCGTCAGAGATATAATGGCAGAGATGACAATTCTGATCCAAACTGGTAACACTTTTGCCCAGGTCCTGTGTTTACGGATTCTGGATTCTTTTCCTTGAAGAACAGGTTACCTGGGGTACAGAGAGCTCACTGTATCGGTGTTTCAAAGGCAGCTTATTCAACATCATCCTCTAGTGCAAATTGCCAAGACAAGACCAAAGACGTGACGTATCGTTGTCACCAGGATGTTTGGGTTCTTACTCTAAACAGTTATGCCTCAAACCGGCCATTGTTTTTTTGCACTTATTTACAACGAGCACTGTGTCATTCAGTGTCGTCGTCTCCGTTATTTTCTGGCCTGGACTTCAAGTTCCTATAAAATTTCCCTTCCTGCAGAACAGCTGTGGTCCAGTTAATCACCATCACAGCCTGCCTCTATTATTACCTGCTAGGTTTTGATTACCAGGACCTCAGCAAATCCAATATCACTGATTTCCTCTTATGGCTGCAGCTGTGATGATGACTTCTAGAAAACACTGGAATGGGCAGAAAATGCTGAAACAGTTCTACACGGAGAGCTTGCTGCTTTCCCTTCAATATAACATTCATGCACGAGTTACAAAGCTACTTTTGAAATAATTTGTTACTCTTCAGTCTTTGAAATCAAAACCCAGCAAGCCCTTGGAAGTCCGACTCGTATCTGTCCAAACTCTTCTACCATATCCAACGTTGTGGAATTGCAATCCTGCTTTATGCCCCACATTTATTATTTGATGAATTAATTCCACAAACCCACCTAATGGCAGAGCTGTGAATGCTCCCAGTTAATAACGGTTCACATGAAGGCGGCACCGAAACTATTTCAAACATTTTACAGCCAAAAAAGTAAGAACCTGCATATTGTCAACTCACAAAATTAGACAACTGCCTCGGTCAGGATCTACTTTTAGCTACAACCATTAGTTGTTACATAGGCAGCACAAACTCTTTTAAAACACAGAATTCTGTAACACTTCAGCTTATATAGTGCTGAACACAGATGCCACCACGATGTTTGGATTCTTAGTTCATTTACTGGTTATTTTCAGTCCTTCACTTGTATGGCACACGTTTGTAAAGGTTCTTGTAAAAGCACGTTGGTTCATCCATATGTCAAAAAATAAGCAAGGGCACAGTGGAACACTGCACACAACTGCAAATGTAAAGACTCACATACAAACCCTCAAAGAAACAAGAAACATTTTATTGATTTCTGGATAGCTCTTTTGCTTTTCCAATTATGAAAAAGCTACAGGTAGCAGTTTCCTTCAGTATAATGTGATGCTGAAGTTGTCGCACCTGTTTCTCATTAATTTTTCATTTCTACAAGAAAAAGTCTTTTTTGGGAGCACTCAGTGGCAGTACAGGTCTGCTTCATTCACTTTTCAACACCAGACACACATTTATTCCTTTCTATTTCATTGCATAGTGCTATGCAACTTGCACACATCAACCACAGCAGCAGACAGCTTTTTGCCAAAAACTTGTAACTTGACATATACATTGTCTTGCCTTAGGCTTAAACTGATTAATTCATCTCTCACTTGTGGTAAAGTCTTCCATTTAAAATGCTTTAGTAGGAAGAGGCAGATTTTGCAAACTGAACCAAAAAGAGGACTTCCAGCATCTTTGCCACACTTTCAAACTTGGTATCATGCAGAGCTGGTAAGGAAGCCTTTAACTTAATTTTGCTGTTGCTATCTACATAAGTTTATTGTTTGGAGATATTTCTTCCTGTGCAAAATACAAGGACTACAGAGCAATGGGTGTCATGGTCATTTCTCCTCTTAGAGTTGAGTTTAATTCTCACTTTCCCAGATTTTTGGCAAGAAAATGGAGTTGGAGAAAGCAACCAGAAGAATTACTCAAAAACTCAAAAATTCACTTGGCTTAAGAAACGATCTATTATACTACTGAATGGAAGATTACATGATAACTTTTGACAGAAAATATCTAATACTTTAGAAGGTAACAGCATACTACAATTGGAAGCACAAATTCTGAAAGCTCAAATGGGTAAAAGGAACTTCAAGCATAAAAATGTATTAACTATGGAAAAGCTTACAGATGTATGCATGGTAGATGCCCAAACTAATGGAGTACATATAAGATTGAGAATTTGAGAATTTCTTCTAAAACAGACACGTGCTCATTCAACGACAGGACTTTGAACTCAAGGCAGGAATTTTTAGTCAAGAGTTTGCAGGAAGTCAGACTAGATGATCTTTCCTAGTCTTCAAATCTGTCTGAAGGAACACATACAGATTTGGCTTTGTACAACCTCCATGCACCTTAACATATTGAGCGTATTATAGATACAATTTTTTTTCACCCCAGAGTAAAAGGCTAGCTTTTACTTGGCTTTCCCCTGTATAACTAGTTATGGGCGAGTTATGGGCAGATGCAAGCCTGCTCACCTGCCCACATTTAGGTGAGGCTGTACCAGATGAACACTTGACCCACAGTTTTTGAAGTCCTGCAGGTATACAAGGAAACCAAGTTCAAAAAACTGGACTGGAATGGTAGATGCTTGACATGATGCAAAAAGAATAGATTCCTTCCAAACAAAAACAATAACTGAAAGAGATTCTCAAGTAAATACAGCAAATCAAAGCTAGCGTTCCCCTGGATATACATTCAAAATCACAGAAACAGGAACAACTAGGGCATCTTCTGCAATGCTGATGCTGACAGCGCATCGAGAAGGAAACGGAAGAAGCTACAGTAATTTCAGGGTTCATTAGAAACACAGAGGGTGGGGAAGAAATCAGTGCTTGCCAAATAGAAAAAGGACAAAATCACTATAGGAAAGAAGCTTTAATTTCAAGCTTCTAAAGAGAGTATTATGAATAATGTGAAGTTTAAAAAAAAAAAAAAATTCCCAAGTATTTGCGTTTGTATGCCTAGAAATGCAGACACTAAGTTACATAAGTACAAGCTTCTGCAAAAAATAAAGGCAACACCCTAAAAGTGATAGCGCAGAGATCCTTTTCCCTACATGCCTTGAGTGTCCTGCCTTGCTTTTCCTAGATGTTCCTAGTGGGTGAACACCTACTGACTGGACCACACAGCAGGTGCTTCCTGAGGGTGAGACAAGAAAAAAATGAGCCATTTTTCTTCTACACGCCATTCCAAAACCTCATCTGGATCTTCCCAGAATCACAGAATGATATGGGGTTGGAAGGGACCTCTGGAGATCATCTAGTCCAAACCCCTGCCAAAGGAGGTCCACCTAGAGCAGGTTGCACAGGAACTTGTCCAGGCGGGTTTTGAACATCTCCGGACATGGAGACTCCACCACCTCTCTGGGCAGCCTGTTCCAGTGCTCTGCCACCCTTAAAGTGAAGAAGTTCCTCCTCGTGTTTAGATGGAACTTCTTATGTACAAATTTGTGCCCATTTCCTCTTGTCCTGTCACTGGGCACCACTGAAAAAAGACTGGCCCCATCCTCTCGACACCCTCCCTTTAAGTATTTATAGGTGTTTATCAGATTCCCCCTCAGCCTTCTCTTCTCCAGACTAAAAAGATCCAAGTCCCTCAGCCTTTCCTTGTAAGAGAGATGCTCCAGGCCCCTAATCATCTTTGTGGTCCTCTGCTGTACCCTCTCCAGAAGTTCCCTGTCCTCCTTGAACTAGGGAGCCCCGAAGTGGACACAGTTCAAAAGAGAATCTTCCATTGACTTAAATGGGGGCTGGATGTGAGCAAAGACCAACCCACTTTTCAGCAGCATAACTATGCCTAATAGCAAAAGACATCCCTTCAGATTCTTCTGCTGGCCTTCAGTAGTCCCAGAAAGCTGGAGACATTGTCCCATTGGTGGCATCTACTATAAAGGAACACATATTTTCAGTGCTCATCTTTGCAAAATGTAGTAGTTAAGAAGTCAAGAGTAATTTAAGGTACTGAGAGAGTGACACAGCATCATCCTAATGAACACTAAAAGCAGCAGCAACCTATAGACACAAAAACCAGACGACTGATAATCAGTATATCCATCAGCTGCTCCCTTGACAGCTCATTGTGATGGCAGGACATGGGATGAGGGTAGGAGAGTTCAACTAGAAAATAAACTAAGCGCATACAGAAAGCTATGCTGAAAGGAGCAAAAAGATGAAGACACACCCCCCCTCCTCCATGTTTTGTTCATGTTTTGTAACCCTAGGTGTTGTAACACTAACAACGATAAAGATGAGCTGATTTTCACAGAATCAGAATCACAGAATCACCTAGGTTGGAAGGGACCTTTTAAGATCATCTAGTCCAACCGATGAAAAAAAAAAAAAAAACAAAAAAAAAAAAACAAAAACACCACCACAAAAAAAACAAAAAAAAAACAACACCCACAAACAAACCACACACACCACCACACCACCCAACACTAATCCATATTCCCAAGCACTATGTCAACTCCTCTCTTGAATACCCCCAGGGATGGTGCCTCAACCACCTCCCTGGGCAGCCCATTCCAATGCCTGACAACCCTTTCAGTAAAGAAATATTTCCTAATATCTAACCTGAACTTCCCCTGGCGTAACTTGAGGCCATTGCCTCTTGTCCTATCATCTGTGACTTGGGAGAAGAGACCGACCCCTGCCTCTCTACAGCCTCCTTTCAGGTAGTTGTAGAGAGCGATAAGGTCTCCCCTCAGTCTCCTCTTCCCCAGACTGAACAACCCCAGCTCCCTCAGCCTCTCCTCGTAAGACTTGTGCTCCAGACCCCTCACCAGCTTCGTTGCCCTTCTCTGGACCTGCTCCAGCACCTCAATGTCTTCCCTGTGGTAGGGGGCCCAAAGCTGGACGCAGTACTCGAAGTACTTTCATCTTTTACCCCTTTAACAGCACAAAGTGCGGTAAAGACACAAAATACTCCCCAGGTGAACAAACAGCACCTAAACGCAGTGCATTTTGGAGGTTGCTAGAAATATCCATTTCCAGTTAACACTGCTCATCGCTACTCCAGGTGACACTGGTCTCTGCCCTGCAGCCCAAGGGCAGAGATCCCCAACAGCGGCAGCGTTACCACCTGGATTTTCACTTGTATTTGAGACACAAGAAGGGCCGCTTCGAGACCTTTTCATACACAAAGCAAGCCCTACTAGCAGGGAATAAAACGCTGCCCTGTGCTATTCTGCGAAGAACTGTAGAGAGCACCACTGCTGAACACCAAAGACAAGGAGAAGTACGTCCCTCGACAGGGAAACGGGGCACAAGCGGGTACCCACCACGTGCCTGAGCAGGGAATGGGGCTGCAGAAGGAAGGGTGTTTAACGGCAGCCACGGTATCTCATTTAAACAGGAGAACAAAGTTAGAAGCACCGTTACGCGGCCTGTTCTCTAACCACGCAGCTGCACACACCTCACATTCCCATTTCCACAACAGTATTTATCCTGATATTAATGGACTTGACTTTGCAGCCTGAATTAGTGAATAAAATAAAAGCAACCTGAGCAGTGGAAATTTAAAACTATTATTAATCCTGTAGATTAATAACATCAGTGACTGTTCACCTAGCACGACATATGATAGACAGGGTAGCTACTAAGCCATTCAAACCATGTATTTTAGAAGTCTGTATGATCCTTCTGCTCCCCCCTCCTCAAATATTTATTTTCTAATAGCAATAATGACCTCAGTATTCAAGGCAGACTTTGAAGATTAATGACCAGTGGAGGTTAATGGTCCTCAGCTATTCTTCGAGCCATCAACTCCTCCCAGCCAGTCATTAATCCCCAAGAAATGCCTTAATACTTCACTTATTACTGCTTAAGCATCAAGCTTGTAAATTTTCAGGGCATTAAATCTCAAAAAGTAACCTTTTTCTCTTCGTAGGCCACTATTTCAACAAAGCAGACAGATGAGATGAAATGAAAATGACTTCATTTTATAGGGATTCTCCTCAGCTTTACAAAACAATAGCATTTATTTGTGTTTATTTGCATTTGTTTGTTTTGGACACTAATAAATAACATCTCCTTTCGTGTCAATTCAGTAAATTTCCTGGCAAAATGCTGATATCAAGCCTTCTCCAGCCAGCATGTCAGCAGAAGAAAATAAATCATAATGAGAACAATTTTTATTAGTGTCTTTCTGCTGCAGGAAAAACAACAACGTGGAGGAACTACTAGTACTGCACACTTCAGCTGAATATATATCATTGATCTCTGATGCCTATATAAATATATACACATGCACCCACCACCCCTACCCAGCACCAGCGACATCTGCAGCAGGAGCCCACTCTAGAGGACGTGGCATTGCACAACTCAAGGCCACACAAGCTAGTATCTAATACAGGGTCTGCCACTGACTGTTGAGTTACCTTGGGAAAGTCTTGTCGCCTCCAGAGACCTTTTTCTTTTCATGCTTTACCTGTTCAGATCAAAGTGCTTGAGGAAAGGAAGAGCTCTACTGTATGATGCTGACTACGAGACCTTGATTTCAGGCCAGGTTTCTACCCACTCCTACCATGTAAACTGTTCCAACAAATCTCTTCCAAGGGCTCCTTAAGCTCCACATTCACAGAGAAGTGGTTTTGTACACCGGAGTGGTACAGCATGTAAAAATTACCTTTCCTCCAAACTATTTGTTAGTCTTTTGGAAAGTTACGATACATGGTAAAGTACATACTTAATTGTCTCTGGATGCCAACAAAATAAAGCAGCAAAAAGGCAAGAAAACAGCCTTTATTCAAATTGTGACATCATCAATCAAATTTAATCTCTATCCATTCAGAAGGTCAATTATCCAAATGTGTCTCATTTAGACTGTACCTGATCTAGGCAGCCCATCAATCATTTAAAGGGCAGCCTTTCTTTACCTTTTTCTTTCCCTTTCTCTTACTCTTTTAAATGGACATCGTTTTACATTCTTTTCCCATTGTCATACTCTGGCTAATAAGACATGTTTTACAAAGCATTCACAACTTGAAATCTATGATGTTCGAAAGAAAAAGAAAAATTCTTTGTAGGGTTCAATGTCCACAGATATGACAAACAAAGGAAATAATTTCATTATTTCTCCATCATTTTCTTTGAGGAAAACACCACAACAGATTCAGAAAAATGTTGACATTACATTTAGAAAAAGACTAGACATAATATCAGACTATTATCATACTTATTTATATTGGCACTCAACAAGCATTAGTTGTGAAGGCAACAGGGCTAGCTGTCAAACACTCGTAAATTGACAAGCTATTAGAATGCCAACTGGATGTATTCAATTAGAAAATTTACTCCAGCACTGAAAAAGCGTGCTTTTAAGATAAGGTAGAAATGTGGTGTGTGTTGACCGGGAAAAATGATAGAAAATTAATAAGCATAGACAGAAATTTATCTCTTATTTTCTGTAGTAAAAGCTACAAACAAAGAGATTAACTCCAAAATATTAACTCTAAAAAAGATAATATGGAACACGAGTCAAAGGAAAACAGCAGGGGCAAATCTATGCCATGGTTCTGCCCCAGAGATTGATAAGGTCTGTCACCTTCTAGAAGCCACTTTGGGATCCTGATCTTGGGACTCTTCAGTCTTTGACACTGATTTTTTCCCCCAAGTGGTTTTTCAACTGCTTCCTGCCAGGGAGGGGGATAAAGCTCGGTATTTGGAGTATTTGGCTCGGTATTTTGGAAGCGTCAGTGCAAACCAGAGTGCAAGGGCTGAAAGGGGAATCAGAAAAGGAGGAACGAGAAGATGTTAGGAAAACAGGTTCCTATATGGGAAAGGATGAAGATGCAAAGGAAGAGGGAGGAACTGTAAAGGTAATTCCTGTAGAAGTTTCTGATGTGTCTGAGAGAACACATCTGAAGCCAGATCCTGTTACCAGATGCAAATCTGGAATTATGCCACAGCCTCTAAAAACCAGCACTTACCACCTGCCATCTTCTGCACGTGCAACGGGATCACTAATTAAAAAACAAAAAAAAATGCCTAGGAGAAGTTCCAGTTATTCTCTTGACAGGCCATGAAATATCTTTCCTTTTTCAGCCTACTTCCTTTAAAAGTTTTCCAGAGAGATGGCTCCCATTTTATTTTAGATGTTAAGCACCTTTTGTCAGGATTTTGCAAACCAAAAAGCAGACTGAGTTAGTGAAGAACCCACTCAGCAGACTCCTCGCCTGCATTAGGAAGGGCACGTACCAAGCTAATTTCAGGATCAAAGTCTTACACCATAGCTCTTGCTGTTAGGAATTTTTTTTATGATATTCACTGCTCTTTGTTTTTTAAAAATGTTTAGTTCCAGTTTTACTAAGATTAAATAACTCTACTCCCTCCCTCATGTTTACACCTTTTATACACTTCAAAATGCTCAGCATGTCCCTCTTCCCAGGGAGTATAATTTTTTAACACTTCTCTATAACCCTTTCGCCCCCTGCCTCCACTATTTTTCATGCTCTCTTTGATTTACCCAGACACAGAAGTTTTACGGAGGGAGAAAATGAAGGCATTTATGCCAAGTCCAATTTATCAAAACCTACACGGGAATGATTTCAAAGGGTAGGAATAAAAGTTTTCCCTATTCACATATTTACAAAATGCAATCAAAATTCACCACCTCCTTTAAAAAATATTAACAAGAAAAAAAGAAGAACAAAAAAAAAAAAAAAAGAGTGAACCCTTTTACTGTACCTCAGGGTAGGAAAGGTACGATAGAGCTTAAAAAACTCTGGACTGGAGAATAGCAGCAAGACAAGGGAACTTTACTTGAAACTGTAATGATAAAAATGTGTACGGAACATGCATGGAAAACTCGTATGTGTGACAGAAAAAAAAGAGAATAAAATTAATAGGAGATGATGTGGGAACTTCTAAAGGTTTCACTACACTGAGCTGGGAGTGACAACATCTCGTATGGGTCCCAGAGACATGAATGTCCTACGTAGACTTCCCCCCTTGAGTTACACCAATCATAAAGATACAGCATCTGCACCACTACATTTTATTTCGTGCCACTTATTTGGTTTCTGCTTTTTGATGTTGGTCTTTTGAGAAAATCAGTTTCTATAGGAACAATTCTGTCACCAATGCAGCACGTGAAAAGTTGCGTTAGTGAGAAGTTAGCTTACATATTATTTAGAAATCTGAAGGGTGGTTTGGGTTAAAAAAAAAAAAAAACCAAGCCCAAACCAAACTGTACTGAAACGTTTGTTATACCTGTGGCTGCACCAGCTACCTTTATCCAGTGGTCAGTTGGTGCTTCACTATACAGTATCCAACCGATGGAGAAACCTTCTCCAGGTTGTGGAGGAAGAAGAGTATCTCAAAAATTTCCAACTCCAGTAGAATTTGGACCTCTCAGAGACACTCCCAAAGGAAGGCTTCTGTCTTAGCATCCCACCCGATGCAAGAGAGGACTCCTGCATTCAACAAGTTATCTGCCTTTGATCCTAAGTCTCAAGAACCAGATCATCCCTGTCTCATCTATTCCTGTTGGCTTTTCTGATGTGAATTAAATTACTGCAATTGTTCTTGAAAGGTATGAGGCACCTCCTCTTGCCCTTCTGCTAAGATTTTCCAAGAAGTACTGCTAAAGAGCCATCACAACCACAGGAAACCTGTTGTGCTACCAAGGTGGCTGGAGCCCCCGTCTTCCACCAAGGCAGGAAGGCAGTTTTAGTAACTTCTTGGTGGCCCTGCTTTACTGTCCCTGCCACAGTCTGTTTCCTTCTGGAAAACTGAATCTTTAAAAGCGCTATAAAACGATAGTCACAAAATACTATTTGGAAAATAAAACCAAAGAGGAATCTACTGCTTATGAAAAAAAATCCCACATTCCCAAACTACCACAAAACCAGCATGCAATATTTGGCTTCAAAGTGCACACAGTTATGCGAACACTGGTTAAGACTCCGTATACATGCATGTACATAACTGCATACGTGCATTACCTTGAAAAAAATCAGTTTAGTTCACTCCTCACAAGAAAGAACTGGGCAGGTATTAAGAAACCAATCTGGTTTTAGTTAGATTAATACAACTCCAGTACCAGAAGATTTATAAGTAGTAGAAATATTTCACTTGAGAGGAGAATCAGACCTTGACTGCTCATGGAAATAAATCTTTTCTCTTCCTATGACAGTTTTGAAATTTCATCTATAACTCTGAAAAAAGAAATTTGAAAATTATTCTCGGTTAAATCCATAGAAACACTGACCTTCAGTATCTATAATGTTCAAAGAAAAGACACTTCCACTTCTGATTGACAGATCCATTGCAAATACAGTCTCGGCAGCTCCAGCTAAGAAATGCAACCTGACTGTCCATAACTCATTCATTCTAACTTATTCAAGCAGTTTTTCCTTCATCAAGAGAATTGCAAAATTCAAGATTCAGGCCTACAGAAAACAAGCAATCAGGAAACCACTCTCCCATATGAAGTGATCTGAAGCATCAGAGTGACAAAATAAAGCACATGTTTCTACAATATTCCAAGTCAATAGGAAAATGCATGCCTGCAAATTTCAGATTATCCTTTGTATTGACTACTTAGAGAATCCATAAGCAGTTAGGTAAAATACTGATTCTGAAAAAGCCCATTATACCTTAAAATAAACTCCAAGCTGCAAATCAGACAAACCTCAACACAATGACTTCCCAAGGCTGGTTGCCCTAAGACAAACCTGTTATGTTCATTCTGGACAACTGTCCATATAGAAACTGTACTTGATATCTTCATGTTGAACTATTTAGTTAAAAACAAACATTGTGCTCAATCATTTCTCAGCTCCTGGCCCATTACTATGAAGCAACGTAGATCCAGCTGCAGAAACAGCTTTGACATCAGGTTTTTCTAGCTCTGTAGGAGCCAAGCTGGGACCAGCAGCTCCACTGCCAGGAATGAACAGAGCTTTCCACCATAAAAACTCCTCCCTGGAGAGACCTTTCTTGGATCTTTCCCTTTTGAGATTCCAGAACTGACTCCAACAAACTAAGAACAATCTTTCCCAGCACAAATTGCATTTTTTGATATGCCAGTCCCCACACAGACAACATCGCTCTAACATAAGTGAAAACCAAAGCACACAAATGTCACAGCCCCTGTCCTGTAGCCCTCAGAGCAACCTCCAAACCAACCCAAAACAGAAAAATACATCCTTGTGGGCTAAGGATCAAGAAAGAAACATGTGATACCATTTACTTTAGCAAAAGATACTCAAAAACACTTGGAGAATTGCTGTAAAACCTTTCCAGGACTGGAAAACATTGTTAGAGCTTTAAATTTTTTTGCCTCAAACCCTTCAAGACCCTCTGTTATCTGAAATGGTAGATAATGCCTCAGTCCATTACTAAGTTAAAACCCCTAGTTGAGGGCTGAAAAGCTCTTGAATACATGAGCAAGATCAAAGCAGGTAAGCTCAATAAACTGTGTAGTCACTGTTGAGGGGCTTGAGGAGCATCACTTCCACACCATGTTGAAAGTAATTTTCTCTGGTGACATGCTATGTTTTGTCTTACTGAACATTTAACCTCTAGATTTGGACAGCACACATTTGGCATGGGCACATTTCTTTAGGGAACACCGGAGTGGTTACTTCAAGTGACAGTTTTCTAATTATTCTGTCAAGCATCAATCTGTGAAGTTCCCAGTTCCTCAGCACCCTGACTGACAGGGCAATCAGTGCTTTACTTAAAGCCTCTAGAGCTGGTTCTGTCCTGACAAATGCTTTTTGAAAAAAAAAAAATACCCAGCCAACCCCTCCTTCTCCAGTGTTCAAAGGGAGCGGAATATTTGACTTCCAAAACAACTCCCCACTTTCTGCAAATACGGTTCCCCAAAGTAAGCAAAAAATTGCATTAGTACCTATAATGCAGCTGGGGAAAGAAGAATAGCCCAAAACAGTGGTTTTTTTTCCTATTACAGTAATTCATTTCAGGCATTTTATTTTGGACGAAATCAGCTGATACAAGTACATGAAAAACAGAGAAGGAACTGAGATAATGCAATCATTTTCACTAAGAATTTTTCCTTCTCTTAAGAGAGGAAAAAACCCCACCTTCACAGCACTTTTAGCTTGATTCTGAGTTTCCCTTCTTTCTGATGAATATAATCTTCCTCTCTTGAGGGTGGTATTGTGACTTCTCTTGGGGTCTTACAGTGCACTGACTGTAAGAAGTGGGAAAACGAGGGACTTTGCGAGTGATAAACAATTAGCCCTGTACCAAGTTCAGGGAATAATACAAGCTATTTAATAGTCACGACCACGATTTCCTAAATAACATGAAAGTACTTCATGCTCTTTATCTACTGTGTAATTAAATTCAACACCGGGGCTAAGATTTTGACCAACGAGTTGGCACTGCAATTAGACAAGGTTTGATTTGTATGCCAAGAAGTCGCACCTGAGAATTCAACAGTGGAGTTGTCCCAGCAAGCCAAGAAGAACAATCTCATACTGGTATTGTTCAATTTATTACAAAGAGAAGACCTCTCACCATACAGAACAGCAGCACCAATACCAGCACGCCACTAATACTAGCTTCTATCGCGGTCGAATTTGTGTTAAAGTTTCTCCTTTGGTTTTAAAAGGTAAACTCTGAATAATGCAGGTTCGCTGACTAGCTCTTGATCGTGAGCACTCCTGAGTGCTCTGCGGTAAAACACACTGATTGAGCTCAGCAAGACTAACAAATAAATGAAATATCAAGTCAGGTGTCAAAGGAAAGGTGGAAGAGTACAGCACATTTGATCACTAATCAGAGTGAACTGCAACAAATCTCCCTCAAAATTTAATGCTTATTTCTATTTTTCTGAGGACATGAAATATGTAAATATATTCACACACACAAAATTCATTTTTTTTCTTGGATCAGAGTCAAAACTCCCAGTACACAGACTACCTGTGATTTATGAAATGAAGAAAGGAAGCCTGTTCTAATCAGAGCTCAAATCTAGTCATAGGCCAGCAACGGCTGTGTAATTTTGCTCTTCTTGCTGAGCAGCTTAATACTAGATGATTTTTATATATAAAACATCATCCCCATCAACAATATCAAATGATTAATTTTTCTTAATGGACCGGATTCCTTTTGGAGAAGATTATGCCGAACAATGTATGACCAGAAAGCAGTTTCACTGAATTCAATAGAAGCACTCGAAGATGGAAGCATCACACAGTGCAAGAAAGAACGCAAGAGTTCGGTGTGAACAAGGGACCAACGGCAGGTGTGAAGGACTGAAGCTTATCTAGACCAGCACTGTCCATGGAAGTACCAACTTTGAGATGCCAAGATTGCCACAGACTGGATTCCGTGACAGAAGGGAACGACGGAACAGAAGTGACTGCTGAGACTACAAGCGGAGGAAGGAAGTTCTTTGATAAAAAGCCTAAAACTGCAGTGGTCAGTAAGGGGACATTGTCCCACTGGTAGGGGAGAAAGCTGAACTCATCTGCTTTTCTTACTGAAGCGCAACACGCTTTTAGCATTATTAAGGCAGTTAAGTGAATGTTGCTGAAACGTAGGCACTGTCTTTGCTTAAATTGCTTTTATTTTATCTTTTCATTTCAACTACTTCCATAGTTTGTCAGACAAAGTGCAAATAAAAATGTATTTGAGATTCTATCTAAGTAATACACACAAAAACCCCAAACCCACCTGTATATATATAGGGTCCCATGAATGTTTTGATTAAAGGCAGACCCTTCACAATTCAGAGAGCACAAATTCCACCAGTGGTTGAAGAGGAAAACCTCCAGGGAGCAGCAGGAACTAAACAGATCTGATAAGGTTTCTATGACTTCCCAGCAAATAGTAATTTGCTCTTTTATATTTCTTCAATGAGAAGTCAAGCATTGCAGTCCCAAACCCTTTAAATCAAATGATTTGCTGGGCATCGGGCATTCAACTTTCACCACGTGCTACAAAATATTGACTCTGCACGTTCATTCATTTCTACCCAATAATTGATTCTTTTTTTTTGCCAGTTACAAGCCTATAACAGCATTCAGGAGGGTGACTTAAATCAAGATTTAGTTAAGAAAAAAAGAGATGCTCAGCATTCTCGAGTTTTAATCTTGTCTACATCACATAAGCATGTATGTAATCTATTTTCTTAATGAGATGCTGTTACACTTTTCCTCTATTATCACTATTAATTCCAAATCTACCATGCACAAGGGCCATCCATAGTTTACAGGAAGGCTTCTGCTTTAATCACAAAGCTGGCATTACTCTGTCAAAGGACAGAGCTTTATGTTAACTTTTGCTTAACGACCTCAGCTGGAGCCTGTCTGTAAATACAGCTCGATCTGGCCGAGCTGGCACAATGGAGATTTCATTCCCTTTTCTGGTGAAGTGAATACTGGCTGACGTGGCCAGCCCAAATGTCACCCATTCCAAAACACAATCTCATGGCACTGGTGGCAGGATTGCTGCATCGCTCACCCTGAGGGACCTCAGAGGTCCTTGGTCGGAGGAAGGCAATGCTCTGCCATGACAGCTACATCTGGCTGCTCCTCAGCATTCACTGTTCTACTCGCAGGACCGGAGCCCTCCTTCTCCCCTGCGCCCGCAGGGAACACACATCTGGTGCTCTGCAGCTCTTTTGGGTGCTCAGGCTTAGCCTTAAATAATTAGAAATGGTTTCCAAAGCGCAGCAACACCCAGCACTTCATGCAAAACAGGTTGTGCAAATGTCCACACAACTTGCCTAAGAGCAGCAATCACAGATACATATGCAGATACTCACACACACACATTGCCATTTACATTTCACTGCAACAAATTACACATAGATCAGGTGAACAAGATGCGTTCGCTGTGCCCGATATAAACATCACATAATAACATGTTTTTTTCCTCAAGGATAGTTCAAAAGCTTAGTGAATGAAGACAATAGTGGGATAATCACAAAATCCAATACATTCACAGAGACAGTCCCCAGGTTTTGCCTGGTTTTTGACCGATGTGGTTATTTCTGTGGACCACGTCCTTTACAGCCTCATGCTGCTTTACGCAGACTCTACGCGCTGCTAATCCCTCTCCCCGTGTTGGAAACACGAATACTGGGGTCATCTAAATCAGTCGAACTTCTGTGCAACTGAAGGAACCGTGATTAGATGCCTACGGAGCCTGTTTGGAATATTCCTCCTATTCCTCCACCCCCCAGACTACATCCATAAAAGAATTGGGCACCGGGAAATGGAATAACTCGTGTTTCTGCAGATTGCTATCAAAAGTATGAGCACTAAGAGATAAGCTCCCCTCTTTTCTCACTACTCTACAGAAAACACCTGATTTTAGAGACCGCCTAGTACAACAAAGTATTGAAAGGTACAACACAGATAACATCTTTTGAGAAACAGGACTAATTTTCATTGTTCTATAAGAGGATAGTTTTTCTATTAGAAGATGAAACTAAACCTCTAGCAAGAAGAGTAAGAACTACTCATTTGTGGTAGTTGTGGACTTGATTTGCCAAGTACTTAAACACACGACAAGCTTTAAAAGTGAATAGGCTCATTTATTTCAGCTTTACCCATCCACTCAGAATAATAGATAATAAAATATTAAAGCCTGAAACAGGTCTGAATATCTTGTTGGAGCATGAATAATGAAGTTGTGAAATAATTCAGTCGTACCTGAAACAAAACAGAGATTCAAGGGAAAGAAAAAGCTTTTCCCTCTTTCAGTAAGCCATATTTCAAATAATTTTTCTCTTCCTAAGCTTTTTCATCATTCTGTGCTCAGCTATGCAGATGAATGGATGAACACAGGCCAAGGAATATTTTTCTTATTCAAATATAAACTAAATACATTCCTCTGACTGGGAAGACAGAGTGTATCCTGCTCCAAAAACAAAGTCTACATACTTTAGAAAAATACATTCCCTACCTCAACACTAAAAAAAAAAAAAAAAAAATGGAAAAAAAAAAAAAAGAGGTATTTCTGTGGAATACGGAAAATATCAGAAGATACACTGCACCTCAAAATCTCATTTCCATAGGAATGGGTGGATGTTCTAACAGATCTTTTTCTTAAAAAGATGCCAACGAATTTAAAAGCTACTTATTTGCCTGACCTGCATATTATTCTTGATCACACCACTGTGCCAGTCATTTCAGGTGGCATATGGGATTAATAATAGGTTAGAACAAGATCGCCTATCATAATTCATTCCCTATATGAGGATGCAAACCAAAGCACGAGTATCACTGCAGAGACAAGTGCAACACCTGTATTTTTTTAATGCAATTCTCTCCTCTGCCCCGATAACTACACATCACTGAACCTGATGCTGCACTTTTCCAGCTTAGAGAAAAAAAGCTCATTTTAACAAACTGTTTCAAATAGCCCCCCCCGTCTTTTTTTAAGTACAGACATATCTTTACAATAAAAATCTTAGCAAGATCGGCTTCTTTATTCTTTGGTCTTTAAAAAATAATTTTACGATGGGAAAATGCTCATTAATTTTACCACGTTTCATGAGGTTTTTTTCCCCCAAATTGCGTCTTATTCTTCAACTAACCTATGCTCTCCCTACCTGTGTTCCATCTAGCAAGGATGCTTCTGAAATTATAAGTAAAACCAGCTGATATTCATTTCACTGTCAGAAGAAGAGCATGTCTTACCCAGTACAAATGGCTAGAAGCACCTATTTGAAATATACAGTTCATCATCTAGGCCTGCTTCTGTGAGGAACAGATGGAGGTAAGGTGATTAAATTTCTTCATTTTGATGGAAAGAACAAACACTTTCCTAGACAGACATAACACCTCAAACCACTGAAAAATAATGAGTATTAAAATGAGATTTTCTCTACAGAAGAGTTTAAGTAAGGACACCTACAACTTTTTTGTTTTGGTTTGGTTTTTGTTTTTAATATACTATTTACTACCTATATTATCAAATGATTTGTCTTTCATTCTCCTGTAAGTTTGCTAGGTAGATGATCTATAAATAGATCCATAATAAATTACACATCTCACCAAGGTGAATTACCATATTGAGATCTAAAATACCTTCTCTTTTCATCCTCACTAATTGTGAAATGAGTCATATAAATTTTCAAAATTTCATCAATTTGTAAAGTACAGTAAAGGATTAAACGCTTTTCTGATGTATTATGCATGGCATTTCCTTTTACCAGGCAATGCTAAGACACAAACATAACTGCACATCGTATGGCACATGCTGGATATGACATTTGGCAGTTAGAGGAGATGCTGGCAAGGTTTTTATGATGGAGATTTACTGCCTGTATCCATCGCCCTTCATTTTAGGCCCTGGTTTGGAGCGAATGGGTAATCAAGGCCAGGCTGGATGGGGCTTTGAGCAACCTGGTCTAGTGGGAGGTGTCCCTGCCCATGGCAGGGGGGTTGGAACTCAATGATCTTTAAGGTACCTTCCAACCTGAACCATTCCATGATTCTGTGAATATTATGCTATGACATTACAACAGGAGACATGTACAGTCCCGTACCCGTTACCATGGACTTCTCCTAAACACTTCCCACCGCAGGCTCAGCCACACTGGCTCATCAGAGCCCTCAAAACGTCCAGATTCTCCAGTCCCAAGTGCTAATGAACAAAGCACCCAATATAAAATCCTCTACCACTCTGGTCATTAATCAAATGTACCTCCAAACAAGCAGGAAAATACTGCAAGACTTGACCACACAGCAGCTATCTCAAGAGGGTGAGGCAGATCATCTCCTGAGGAAATGGAAATGTCTGCTCCCTTCATCCCTGCTTTAGAAGGGATCCCACTACAGAGAGTGTAACTGGCCCACAAATTTTCAAATTTCATCCAAACCTGAGAGCTCAGTTTTTATTGTGGTTCTTCCACAAATTTTTCAGCATTTACCTTCAAAGGAAACATTTGTGATTTTCCCTTATTCCACGGCAAAGGAGACGATTACAAAATCTCTGCAAGTTCTCCTCCTTCTTAGTAAGTTTATTTTCATATCCAGTTTTTAAGATTCATTATAGCCAACTCTAAAATGCCAAAAGGCATTCAAGTTGTCAGTGCCTATAAATAATGGCAGATTCATGTTAAAGTATATTTACATATCAATTACTTAGGACTCAATACTACACATGCTCTTGAAAAATACATTAGTCTTGATTATAAATCAAGACAATTCAATTATGCATTTTAAATGCATAATTGTCCTCACATTTTCATAAATATTGGCAATATGCTATCAGTCTCTAAAAATGCTTCAATGAAGTGAACGAATGCCTTTTCAATACTGTAAGTGCTCTAAAAGAGAACTAGTCATTTCACATTAATTCCTACAAAACTGCAAAGACACATTAGAAGAAATCCTTGTTAAAGTTCTATTAGTCTATATTTTCTCACCAATGTAGCGCTAATAAAAACATAGGGAAAATCCCAAATTACTCCTATAGAATTATAGTTCTATAAAAGAACTATAAGCTGCTCCAATATCCTTAGTTAAGGCAAAGTATTTGTACAAACTTCTGAGGCAGAAAATACAATATGCCTTTGTCAACTTTTCCCAGCTTTACAAGATGTTTCTGTGCTCTAATAGGTCTTTTCTACCTCTACAAACTGTCATCCTATGATAGTAATCTTAAACTTCGACAAGCTTTAAAAGCCAAGGCATTATTGCCCACATAAAACTACTAATCACAGCTTCAGGTTTAGGGCTGTTCTTTGTAAGAGGAAAAGGAACCTCCAGTCCATCCATTGGCCCCAAGGCAGGATCAGCTCTTCCTGAAACAGCCCGGATGAATTTTTGTTTAGCTACTTCTTAAAAACTATTAATTCCCCAAATAAACTGCTACAGGACTCACCTACCTTTTCTGCTGGACAATTTTCAGAACAGCTAACCTGAATTCCTTTGCTGCTTTTAAACTTTACTACTTCTTGCCTTACTGAGGCAGACATTGACCTGCAATGCTGGGCAGATTACCCAGGTTAACTGAAGGTTTCCTTCACCTTTTTGTCTCTGGTTCCTCTTTCAACCCTTGAGCGTTTTGTGTATTTTAAGTAAGAGAAAAGGGTGGTCTCTCCCTATGTGTTTATATAGCCCCAAGGCAAAAGGGGCTCCCTAAATGCAAGTAGGAGATAATATCAAGACGACAGTTTTTGGAAGCCGGATCTTACTATGTGCTATACTTCAATGATTGATTAGGCATCATCTTACACAAGTGTCAAAATTGCAACACAAAACCAACAAGTTTACACATTATGACTTTTTTAAAAAAAATACTTTACTTATACAAAAACAATGCTGAGTACAAAACTGCCAGTAGGATAAGAAGTAAAGGAAAAGTGATAACTATCATAATTTCCATAGCACTTCATTTCTTTAACGGACTATACAATTTTTGGTCAGTGTTGAGAGTGATCATCTATGGTAGGTGAGTATTATAGCCCACAGTTCACACAGAGTTGGGGAAATAGAGGAGCCAAAGCCTGAACTTTCAAAAGGAACCACTAAATTCAGTGCCACCAGTTTCAGACACCCGGCTGGAGCTATAAAGGGCTATGCAGAGGCGTGAGCACTGGACTTGCAGTTAGCCCTCGTAGAACACTATACTACAACACACAGATATTTTTCACTACAATAACTCTAGAGCTACAGCTTTTAGAGTGCTCAAAACAGCGTATGATGCTTCACCCTCTTGTGTGAATCAGAAAAACACACAAGGCATAAAGACTTTTCATGCTGTGTAAAGAAGAGCGGGGTAATGAAGTATGTAAAGCATGCATGATGTTTGAATGAGAAAGCAAAAAGATTTCTAATGACTGTGTAAGAACAGGGTTCCTCTGCATTATCTGAGATGACATGCAATCTGACAATTCAAACAAATCCAATGCTAATGCTCTAATATATGTCCATAACTGAATGCTGTTTACATTTCATTTTTTTCTTCACACACACTGACATAGGCTGCATGTACGATAGAGAGGGTTATGTGCTCCTACTGATTTACGGTTTCACATTATTATAACACTGAGAAACCCACTACTGACAATTAGTCAGTTAAATGCAGAAAACGCATGACAAGCTATTCATAACCAGCCTACGCTTTAACTAGGATAAGGTTATCACAGCAAGTGTGGCCATTTTAATTTTTATATTTTTAAAACCTCTACATACTATTTTTTTATTTATGACTTTTAAAGCTTAATAGTCCCCTCCCTACTCTCCAAAGCACCTTCCTCTCAGTCAACACAAAACTTCCAGGACCAACAGCAATAATAACCGTTCTCATCAAGGGGAAAAGGCAGCCCTAGAAGAAAATCAGACAAGTTGGTTCTTTGTTTCTGGATGTTGCCTTGGATGCTCAAGCTGCAACTCTTCCTCTTAGTCAGGACAGACTTGATAGCCTTGAGTGACTGGCAGGACTAAAACTACAACAGACATTCTGCAGATCGCATTAAACAGCTGTGCAAACTGCCTGCACTCACAACTTGGCCGTGGACATTATTTTTATTTTATGTGATTATAATGTCTCGGTGCCCAATCCTGGATCAGGAACGCCATGTGACAACATTCCCTTCTCCTCCTTCCATGCACTTTTCTCCCAGACTGTTTGAAATGATGCTTCAGCGGGCAGGATGCAGGGAATAATTGGTTGGGAACAGAATAGGCATCTGGCAACTCCGAAAAAGCTTATCTGCCAAACCCCCTTTTTTGGCTCAGGTTTGTAACCCAACAGTCAGACATAGGCACTGACTCACTGAATAGACAGATTTTTGCACAACTTCCAAGACAAAACCCTTCAGCTATAGTCAAGCCTAGTTAGAAACCATACTCAAAAGAGCCTTTTCCCCTAAAACTGGGAGCAAGTCCTTGTTTATAAATGCAGAGTGAGAGCAAACAGTCCAGTAACGCAGCGATGCAGTCACTACACTCCCAACTGCCTGAACGTCTGCAGACTTTCTGAATTGTCTTAACTGAACTAGCTCATCCAATTCTGAATTAACTCACCCAAAATAAAGACCAAATAAATTATACAAGGCAACTTTATTTTTATTTCTGAGATCTGAGAAACGAATATCCCAAATCTTTCCTCTTAGCAGAATGTTATCCCTTCTGTTGCCGCATAATGGACTGCAATTTTATGAAAACGAATACTAAAAATCCCTCAAGTCAAAAGGATAAACCGGCGATAAAAATGTCTTAAATAATAAGGATGGATAAACTGTATTACTTTCACACTAAGCACAGCTGGAAAATAAGTGAATTGCAAATTTATGATTTAATGATACCCTCTTTCAGAATTCTGTTCACTCTCTCAGATGCCTGGAAAATAAAAGTCCCAAGGCTGCCGCTTCACACGCAACTTAATGGCAAGACACATCAGTGCCATCACTTTTCCCATCACTGAGGTGGCCGGAGAGATGCACCTGACATAAGGAAACAGGCAAAGCAAAGTGACAGGAATAAGAATGCCTATTCCATATTAATAAAACAATAATTTTAATTTGGCCTAAAGAATAGGTGAAGAAAAATAACAAATTAAGTTTTGTGTGTTTGATATTAATTATTCCCTGGATGTGAGTTAACAGATGTCAATGTGGAATATTTTTTCCAGAGAGATGTTTGTCAATCTGTCAATAGTATTTTGCTTACATGACAAGCAAAAACTTGTTAACATGAATTGATTTGATAAGTCTTTAGTCGTATCATTGACGACAGGTTTCAAAAAAGGTTGTCAAAGTAGCTTTAGGGAGAAAAGGACAACAAGAACAGCAAACAGTTTTGGCCTTTAACCACCTGTATTTCAGTGTTACTGTCTATTAGGAGTCAACTGTTAAGTTCAGGACTAGAGCCAGTCAATGGTAGAACCAACCTGCTTACAGCTTAGTTCGCTTTACTCATATTTTTGTATTTTAGCTCACGTGAAGGAGACAGAACAACAAGGGGAAGGGATGGTGTGTAGCCAAAAGTCTGAGGAAAGACTATGTGGTCTTACATCTGGGTCACATCTCGGGTACACATACCATTTACGTCAGCATTAATGGGCAACTCTCCTACACCAGTAATGTATACAATATTATTTTTATTCTATCAAGATAGCATGCAAGCAAAGGGTAGAGGATGTGACTTGCTTCAGGTTGTAGGTAAGATGCTTCTGGCCTTTGCCTAATTGTAGTCACTAAATACATCTCACCCAGAGCCTTGTCATTATGGGCTCTCATACACACTAGGGTCTTCAAAAACATGATTCAGCCAGTCTGACATCTGAAACTTGATACTGACTCTCTCTGCAACGTGTATAAAAAAGCTGAGAGAAAAACCTGCCAGAATTTAGGATTGTCAGATATGCGGGATGACTCCAGGCCAAAGCAGAGGACAGAGATAGCAACCAAGCTTCAGTGCTCCAGACAGCAGATTTATTGACAAGATTGTTTTTTTCAGCTTTAGCCTTTCCAAAATGTTGTTGAATCCTACAGTCATCATATAACAGTCCAGGTCTTCTGCATGAATAAAAACAAGCACCTGTTGAGCTTGGTAAGGATGTGAGAGTACTCAAGGATGAGAACTTTGGTGAGGATGGCTGAAACAGCACTTCATACATGCAAGGGAGAGCCAGGCATCACCCAGAAACTCTGAAATACTGAAGGAAACAACCTCTTCTACTTGACAAAGAGGAGCAATGAAGCAGTTTGAACACCCAGAATCGAGCCATCTTCCCCTTTCCTGTTACTACCTGAAAAAAAGGAAAATGGTTCCTGTTCTACCAAAGCAGGCGCATGGCACAAAGTCATAGAAACAAGACAGGCAGGAGGAGGAAAAGGGGAAAAAAAAAAAAAAAAAAAAAGTGTCTGATAATTCGATAGTGAAAAGAAAAGGAAAGCAGAAAGCAAGCCCAGCAGTATATATATTTTTTTTTTAGTTGCAAAAGGTTACCCACTGGCTTTTGGATGGAAATGCTGTCTCTGGAGTCAGT